>NC_085057.1:15981318-16281318 GCF_963662255.1 Cinclus cinclus | reverse complement strand
ATATTTGCTCATAACAAACAAGCTGTTTCTGCAGTATCAGTTCATTTTCTTTTAACTACACAGCATAATAGCTGCATGAATTTAATTTAAGACTGATACACCCTTCACCTGTGCTGGGATCCACACTGCAGTTTGGTTCCCCAAACCATGGGTTCCCAGCAGTGTCTGCAATGTAACCCACAGGAACACCTTCCTCCAGAAGAGCAGCCAAAGCCTATCTATCAGACATCCCATTTCAGTGTAATGCAGGACAGGAAAGCAAACTCTGGCTTCATTAATTTTGTGGCCTCCCAGTTATGCAAACTATCTTCCCTGCTCAGGACATCCTGGGGATTTTTGGAACTTATTTCTGCTGAATGTTTGGGCAGCCCTTTGGAGAAGAAAAACAGGCATGGTGACCTTTGGCATTTCCTGCAAGTGGAGGAGGCTCCATGAAGAAGTCCAGCAGGGAGAGCAGGTTGTCCTGTCCCCTTCGAGGGGCAGGAGGGACAGCAGCTGAACAGCACATTCCTGCCTCAAGAAGGAGGATTACCTGAATTCCCTCACACTGGACATGATGTGCCACAAGCACTGCAGAGCCAGGGAAGGGCAGCTGGTGCAGTGAGGGGATTTTCAGGACTTTGACTATAGAGTCTTGGGTTTAAGTGAGAACATCCAAGACTTCTCTACTGACATCGCTCAGGAGTGCAATGAGGAGGCCTTTGCTGGGACAGGACAGCAGAAAAACTCCAGCAAAACAACTTCTTGGGAAGAACTTCTTCTAAGAAAAGATCTTTTCTTTAATTTGTTTTTTGAAAGAACATTGATAGAACTTGCTGCCAAAGCTCCTTGGAACAGCCTTGCTTCTGGCAGCTCAGAAGCTCCATTCCACAGCTTCCAAATTTTATCTTAGAGGTCCTTATCCCATGTGCATCATTATTACCTTGTTCTGACATGATAAAAACAGTGAAGTATTTTATTACTTTTCAGATAATTTAGATGCACTGCTCTTTACTCCATAATAAAATGTTACCCAGTGTTCTAGATTAAGCCACTGCTGGGTGTTGTAATGGCAGTGCCAGATTGTCATTACATTGCAAACAGGGCAGTTCTTGTTCTAGGGAATGAGATGTTTCAATCACATTAAGCAGCTGCTGTTCTTATTGATCAAAAAAAAAGTAACTAATTACCATTTAAAAAATATAATATACATACTGTGACCTGCTACTAGGCCTTACTTAGCAAATCAACTGAAAATATAAGCAGTACAACAACTTATAATGGATATAACTCAAAACAAGAATTCATAAATCCCAGAGCAAAACACTTCTAAAACTCAAAATCTGGGACACGGTGTCCTCATAGGAATTTTTAAACATTATTTCATTCAGATTACAGGGAAAAAAAAAAAGCCAAACAATCTTTACAGCGTCAGAACTTCCCAGGAAACAGCAATTCTGAGTTAGGTTGATGTGCCTTAATTCCAAGAAACCTGAGCAGGATTTTCTGCTGGGAACAAAGTCCAAGAGGATCTGGATGGAGGGAACTCTGCAGGGATCCACAGTACAAATAGGGAGGTTACAGCAGGGCAGGCACAGCTGGCCCCAGGTTGAGCAGAGCCTTGCTGGAGCAGCGAGGCACTGCCAGATTGGAGAAGGAAGGAGAGCAGGGGTTCCCTTCACCCCTGTGCCCAGGAGCTGCAGGTCACAACTGGACAAGGAGAAGTGCCGTGCTCTGTGTGGGACCTAAGATCCCATCCAGATGGGAATGCTCACAGCTCTACTGCCCACAACTTCCAGTGGGGCTCAGGAAAAGGCCCAGCATCAGAGAGGGATGGGCCATCCCCTCCTGCCTTTCCAGACTCTGCAGAGGAAGGTGCCAGCAAGCACCAACCCCTGCAAAGATGGGATTCCAAGCAGTTGCTTTGTGATCAGGAATCCAGCAGGCTACAGGACATTCATCTGGACACCTTAATCTTTTAATTTTTGTGCTCATAACTACCTTGACTGTAACCCTGTCCCTCCTTAGCAGCAAAACTACATAATTACTAAATTAAATATTTAATACTTGACTAATGCTATTAAATTACCCAGCTTTCACAAGTTACCAAGACCACCTCTCTAAAGACAAAATTTTCCCTCTCACAATACTTGTGGGGTTTTTCTTCCCCACACAGGCAACAATGGAAGGAAAAGCAAAAATAAATGAATAAGTAACTACCTCCATAGTGTTGGTTTTATTGCTGGTCAATAGGGCACACAATCAAGCTCTGAAGTGGAACAAACAATATATTTGCTGGAGTTCATTGCACAACTCAGGAGCTGCATCACGTGTGTGTGTGTGTGTGTGTGTGTGTGTGTGTGTTGCTGATGTGGAACAAGTTGAGCTGCTGAACAAAGGGCTACTATCATCTGACAAACAAGACAAAAATCCCACTGATCTGGAAGTACAAAATCTACTTTCAGCCCGTGTGCATGTTGCTGATCCACATTAAATGAAGAAATCTTGTTTGAATGAAATATGAACTCCATCTGCTCTTCTCAAGCAGGGAGAGCACATGCCAGCACCATGACTCCACCCAGCAAACCCCACCAGCTGCCAAATCACTGAAGGTCCATGCAAGACTCAGCTGCATTTAACAGGGGGATTTTTCTGCCACAAGGTTACTCCAAATTATCCAGCATCAAGAAATTTATCTGAAAGCCAACAACATTGGCTGGGGGAGAGTTACACAACAGGATATTGGCAGGGGAGTAGAGAAGGGAAAACTTAATAATGTAGCAACCTGTGAGGAGTTTCTAAGCACTGTGGCAATACAAACACCACAAACTGCAAAGGCTCAGAGAAGGATTCCAGAGAGGCAGCGAGCTCAAAGTCAAAAGGTGTGGTGAGAAGGTCACTGCTGGTAAGTGGCACAGTAATCAATACAGGAGAGGAAAAAAGATTAACAGCTTAACAGCCTCCAGTCCCTGGAAAGACTTAAATCAATGACTGGATGCTGGTTTCACAGAATACAAATACCACACAGCACCAGGTGTGCCAACTGGAATGACTGGATGACTCCACTGAGGTCAACAGAGTTGTAACAGCTTGCTCTGGGTTCACATCTGGAACATCAAAGTACTATGCAAATCTAAGGAATTAATCATCAGCCAAATGCCCGGCCAGGAATTTTATAATAATTCAAGCCTTTTTTCAACAACCCAAGCAACTGTGTTCACATTCCAGACAGTCTCACATGAGTATCCCAGTAAGAACAGAGAGGATGGCAGAAGCCAGTCTCCCAGCAGCACTGCTGGGTCCTACAGCAGCTCAGGATGCCAAGGCAAGGACTCCACAGCCACAGGCACTGTGCTACCAAGCTGATGGACACATCCCAGTGTGAGCATGCTGCCGTGTATGCACAAAACACAGGAGATAACCTGACCACCAAGAAAGGAAGAAGCAACAGGTGGGGAGCTAAAACTATAGGCAGCAGCTGACATAAACTGGGAATCAAAAAAATCCCCAACTGCTAAGGACATGCCTCAAGAAGCAGAGTTCTGCCTCTCCTATACTCACACCCAGTCAGGTAACATCTAAAGAAACTTTGTTTATAGAAACTCAGACCTGTGATATCTTTGTGACACACTGAGAGTGCTCTGCTCTTGCTCAACCAGAGTGCTGTGCTCAGTTCACTGTTGCTTGCCATCACCTGTGGTCCATCAGGAATCCATCCACACTGCAGAAGGGGCTCCACTCACCTGCCAAAGTGCAGGCATTGAGCAGAAACGTTCAGTTTGCCTCCTATATACAACTTGCCAGTTACAGAGACTCAATCTCACACTTCTACTTATGATTTCAGAGTGGCAAAGCAGGAATGCGGCAGCACAGGCCTTCCCTCCTAAAACCTCAGGTTCATTTCAACACACCCTTTCCCAATAATCTTCTCTTCCCCAGATGAGCATCATGTAATGGTTTCTGCACCCCTCCCTTCCTCCAAACAATCTTCTATTTGTGTGCCTCCAAGTCCTGCAGCATTTAGCAATGGCTGTGCCAGTAACACACTGTGAAAATTACCCTCCAAACACCATGGCTCCCAAAATCAAACATTTCTCTGGTAACACTCTCCATCAAGGAATAACAATCACTGCCTTCTGCTCTGGAGGCACCATCATCCTTCCAAGGAACAGCTGGGATGGACACTATTTAAAACACCAGTAAACGGAGGAACAAGTACAGCTACAGCTGTGTTTGCCAGAACTGCCACGAAGAGCATTTGAGCTCTTTCTGTCACTCTGCCATTGCTCTTTTGCTGTGCCTCAGTTTCTCACCATAGCTGTTGCCACTGTATGTTTGGATGGCAAACCCTTCTTTGCCATGTTGCTAATTTCAGCCCAGGACCTGAGAACCCCTGCCATAGACAGGATGATCTCAGAACATCCCAGCTGCCACAAAAGAAAGGATAAAGTGTGAAATTACTTCTGTAGACTTAGAAGCAAGCTGAACCCAGAGCAAACATCGAATGGAGCCAAGGCCCCTTACTCCCCAGGCAGCAGTTTGCTCACATGCAGTGGTTCTAAGGCCTTCCACCCTGGAGTAACCTTGCTCATGGTAATCTCTGTAATGCTGACAGGGCAGCTGCCACTGAAATCACATTGATGCCTACTCTGCCAAAATGCTGAGATGAGCACACAAAACTCTGAAAGGTGACCATTCAGGTGTGCTGGTGAAGGGAGCAGATGAAGCAGATATCTGGAGCTAGAAGTTGCTACTTAAACAAAGCTACAGTTCTGACATTAACTACACTAAGGAAACAAACCACACAGACCACAGTACGTGGCAGCACTTCTCTGCACCTGTCTGGAGCACAGCACATTTGACACTCGTGCACTGTCAGAGCAGCAGTGACTGCTGTGCACAGGATGCTCCTTCCCAACCCTCTGCAGCAGCCCCAGTCATGCTCTCATTGTGCTCAGAGAGGCACTCACTGCAGAGAAGCAACTGCTGGTGCTCTGCTCACTCCCACATCCTCTGGGTTTGCACTGGAAAGCAGCAAAGCCAATCTGGTTTATCACACTGCAGCAGGTGCTGAGTCCTGTCACCAAGCAGCAGATGAGATGAATTTCATAAAAGTGCCCCTGTGCTCACCAGAGACTGGATGGATCACACTGGGGTTTGCCAGCAGCTGCCAAGGAAAAGACACAGAGAAGGACTGTGACATGACCCTCCACAGAATATCTGAAACTTCTAACACTGAATTCCAAGCATCTCAAAATATCTATGGAAGAGGAAATAGCCTAGAAACTGGATTAAGCCTCTCTTGGTACCTCATTATCTTCTTCAGTGTGAGAAAGAAGCCTTCTTATTTGCTCCTCAGGATTGTATTTTATTTGTTTTTGGTAACTTTCCCAGACAAAAAACAACAACAGCAACAACAACAACAACAACAACAACAAAAAAAGACCCAAAAAAAAAAAAACACCACCAAAAAAGTTAATGCAAGTTTTCTATTGGTGCTCACTTGGGAAATGACTGCTCTATAACAGAGTGAGCTCTAGCAGCTTTATTATCCCACTCATAAGAGGCACAAGTATCACCTCTAACAAGTCTGAAGCACACGTGGTCCCCCTTACATTTCTCAAGCAGGGAGCGAAGGATGTGCAAGCAGCCTACAGAACGAAGTGCTGGAGTTCTTTGTCCCAAAAATGAAGACTGTGAGGAAATATGGGAATGGACTACCACATGGAAGGTGCTCTAGGGAGTGGGACAGCTGTTTTCTACTTTAGAAGTGCTCAGCTTTAGTCACAGCAGAGCTGCCTTGACAAGAGAAAACTTTCTAGCAGACAGAACCACAAAACACCAGGACAGATTGCATGCTAAAGTCCTTACCAGCAATGGGAGCCTCTGGGTCAGGCTGGGCAAACATCTGTCAGGAATGATGTTAAGGCAAGTTGATGCTTACTTGGATGGGGAAACTGGGCTAGATGATTGTCAAGCTCCCTTCCAAGACATTTTGATCTATGGCCCTACATTGAGAAACTGAGTGCTGGCCAGTAATCCACACACTCATGGTCACATGGGACCCCAGAGATGCCCTGTATCACCCTAATGCAGTCCCTCTGTGTCTGTCAGTCCCTCTCATGGAAAGGAGTCTCAGCCCTACAAGAGCACAGGCTCAGCAGAGAACACTGTGAGGATAAATGTTTGTCTCTTTAAGGTCCCTGCAAAGTCCCTTTCACCCCGTATCTCAGGTGGAGATTGAAAGCATGGTCAGTGCTTGCACTTCAAGGTGCTCACACAGACATTACCCCAGAACAAGAACAGCATCTAGCTCTGGCCTCCGGCCCTGGGCGGGCTGTGGGCCTCCACTCCCAGCAGGAGTACAACCTCACTCCTGTGTCACAGCTGAGTCCCCTCCAGCCTCCCGACACCAGCCCGTTGTGGAAGTTCCATTTCCCCAGCGTAGGAACTGAGGTTAAAGCGCCGTTTGCAGCTGCACCTACACTCCAGCCCTTTGCTGACACCAGTTCTCCTCTCCCTGGGCCTGCACCTTACCCAAAGCGGGAAGGGTGAGGCAGGAGTGCCTCCAGCATGGACACAGCTAAACTGGGACCGCAGCTCCACCTGCAGGGCTCTGCCAAAGCAGCTCCTCCTCGGGGAAGGGCAGTGTCACCCCTGCAGATACCACACACCCCCAAAACACAGATATGAGCACAAACACAACCACGCTCCTCAGGGTCCTGAAAGCAAACAAAGCCTCCCTCTGCCAGCATCACCTCAGGAATCAAATCACCATTTTGATACAGTTCCCAAGACCCAGCAAATTCCCAGAAAATGCAATGTAAATCAGATACTGGGTTACGCAGAATGCCCAGTGAAGCCTCAGCCTCTGTGGCTCCAGGGAGCAGCTCTGCCTCTGCAGAGCTCCCATGTCTGGAGCTCTGCCACTGTCAGCTCCACCTCCTGCCCCCAGGCAACACAGACACGGCCCAGGGCTCCAGCCAGGCTCCTTAGAACCTCCAAAGAGCTTTGCCATGCTTCTGTACCAAAAGGAGCCCAGGCCAACCTGTGGAAAGCACTGAGGAACACATTGTACTACACCAACACATTCCCTCGGATGCGAGTCCGACAGGAACATCCAGCCTCCTGGGAGGAACGGCAATTTTTCCTTTTATGAAAAGTTCAGCAGCATCATGTGATTTTCCAAGATATATAACCACTATGCAATGCAAACACACAGAAATGCAAGTGTTTTAGTGATAAATATAGAAATTTAACACTTGTCCTACTGCATTAGACCAGCAGTCTGTCTCTCAGGGGATTTGTCCTGCTCAGGGCTCAGACAAGGGATTGATTGATGCTTCCAAGAAAAAGCACACTGCCTTCTGCAGTCCAGCCACTGGCACTCTTAGAGGGCCACCTAACCCCAGCCTACCACCCCCCCAAGAATGCAGCATGATGCTGCTTAACATTCCCCCCAGCCCATGGACTATCCAGCTTTTAAGGCCTCCTGAAGAAGCAGGCTGTGTGCAATGCTCCATTTCATACATAAACACTGCTAACACCCAGAAGAAATCTGAGAACTCATTTTTTTTTAATTTAATTTTTTAACAGTCTGAGAAACTGAGCTTAAAAAATATCCCTAACTTGCTATTAAAAAAATCTACAAGCACACAAAATACCACTCCTTTGACTGTACTTTGTACTCATGGCTCTAGGAGGCCAGAAATCAGCTGTACTGAAATGGTATTTCCAAACCTATGCTCAGGTGCATTTTAACTGACCTACTTTTGTTCTGTCCTTCCCTAGACTTCCTTTATTGTGTTTAACCAGGGCAGGTACTGCAGGCCCAAGACTCACAAATTCAAGTAAAGAGTGTACAGGACATGGTAAACTACTGGGGTGGATAAATATAGTGTGAGATGTACAATGGATGAATGGCAAGTCTGTGAACAGAGCTGTGAGTAGGGAAAGGTTTCAGCTGGAACTCAAGTGCTGGCTCAGCAGAGAGAGCTCAGGTGTCTGTGGGAAAGCAGGGCCGACATTCAGGAGTTAAGGGGATGGAGGAAAGACTCATTTGAGTGAGTGTGGGAAAGGGAGTAGATGTATCAGTGCTCATGTAACACTCTGAGAACCTGCTGCAGCCTTCCAACAGACTCATTTTGCTGCTGCATGTCCTGCCTGACGCCTCTGGCTGTGCAGCCCTAGGTGGGCCAGGACAGAGCCCGAGAGCCCCTCCCACACACACATCAGGGCCCTGTCTGGACACTCCCACCCCTCTTGAGTGCTCACCTCCACTGGCCCAGCAACTGCTTCCATCTGGACTGCCACAGCAGACCCTTTTCTTGGCTTGCTTTCCTTCCTTCCCTGGCTAGCTATGGTCCAGAAGGGAACCTGCACCACTGGAAGCAGCAGCAACAGCTTGAATTTAGTCCTGTCATTATTTACACTGACATGATGTTGACTGTCCACTTCAGGGACTTCTCTCAGTGCTGCTGCAGGTTGCTCCAGTCTGAGTCACCCTTCCCAAAGGGACAGACCTCAGCTACTCCCATGCCTGTAAGAGACTGGGTCCTTCTCCAAACTCAGCTTGTCAAATGTTGTGCAGGTCATTTCACCTCCTGTTTTTCAACTTCTCCATCAGCAAAAACAGAGTAGTGTCTCTGGCCTTTTCTATAAAGTGTTGCAATTAAATGCCTCATGTGGAATTTAAGCATTTCTATTACTATCAGAGCAATGTGTGGGTGCCAGATGTTCATTGAGGCCTGCCAGCATCTCTGAATAGTTGCAGTGAAATTCTTTTAAGAATCCTGATCTGAAGCACTATCTTTATTACAATGCTTTGACTGTTTCTGGCAGCATCCACCAATTGCCAAGGGCTGTAAATTCAGGTGCTGTAATAAGTGTACTGATCCTTCAGGGACAATCACTCAGCAGGAATGGGAAACAAAGGGTGATTTGCTATTAAAGCATCAGGATCCTGGAACACAACTGCATTTGAAATGTGCACAACAGTCATGTCCTGTTATACCTGCAAATCCATGTGCCAATATAAACCATGGTTTGGGCTTATCATCCCATCTGGTCACATTCTATATAAATCTATCTCAAGGCCAACTTAAAAAAAATATAATTAAATTCTTTCTAGGTCAAATGAGTGATTTGGCACATTGAGAAGCTGTATTTTTAATCTGGAGCTGTGAACTCTTCTGTCTTGTGTCCTGAGATGATTGAGTCACTTTAGCAGAGCAGATTAACATGTTTCATGCAGTTCCCTGAGGAAGGTGAAACACTTCCACATGCTCAGGCGAACTTCCGCATTTCTGGATGAGGTCTGTGTCAGGAAATGAGGGGTCTGTCACTGCGTGGAGAGTCCAACACTCTGGGGAATGGAGATTCCTTTCACAAGGCAGGAGGAGTTTTCAACAAGCTGTTCAGCTGGGCTCAAGAGCAAAAAGCATCCTGCAAGGAGTTATGTCAGACACAGTTGTCAGCTGCTTTGTTTCTGGATGTGCAGAAACCTAGGCCTGTGGGAAAAAGAAAGACCAGAGCTTTAAGTCTCACTAGGGACAATGTGCCTCTACCTCCATCCTATAAAAGCAGTAATTTTCCAAAGGCAATAACCCCACCAGAGCCAGTCACCCCATCAGAAATGCTCACCTGAGTCAGAATTTCCGACTCAAACACTTGCCAGGCTGTCTCAGGACATACTACCAGGGAGCCCCTATTTTGTCAAAGACTGGCTTCAGCTGTGAAGCTGCTGGGTTCACTCAATACATAAATACATATGTACAGAGATATATTCTACAAAGAACACAAAACCTCCAAAAATGCAAAGGCAAAGAAAGACTCACTTGCCACAAAAGTCGTTGTGAACGGCAAGGAGCGTGAGCAGTAAGTCTGGATGTGCCTGTAGCCAGTGCTTCACCATCTCTGGATGCCTGGGATCCACTTCCAGAAACACGCTCCTGAAAAGACGTATTTGGGAGTAGAACTGGGGAGATGCACATTTAGGTTGCTAAACTGATAAAATTAAGGTCTTTCTTTCTGTATGACTCTGACCAGTGCAAGAAATTAAAAGGTCAGTAAAACCAATGCAATCCACTGACCCTAAACCAGATCATAGCTGTCCATGTAAGATGCAGATCCCAGCTGCCTCCTTCAGGGGAGAAAGTGTTGATCCTGGGGGGAATTCTCATGGTACTCTGTGTGAGCAGTTAAAGCCTTGTATTGAGATGTAATGAGCCCTTCTGAAGCCCACCCAGAGATACCACCAGGAGTGTGTTTCTGAAATCCCTTAAGATTTAAGGGCAGAAGGCAGTTTTTTATGCTGCAGGAACACTGAGCACTGGCCTGGCAGACTGAAGTCCCTCTGTGTATAAGCAGTAAGAGACATGAAGTGCAAGTCAGAACACACATTCTTCCACAGTAAATGTCTCCATAAATCAGTTATGAAAACAACACCAGCATTCAGGCCTACACAGATCTGATCAAATAACCTCAGTCAGGGCACCAGGACCAGGCCACTGCAGGGCTATTTCCATCTCTGCCAGGCTTTATGACACTGGCTCATTCCCCACGGCCCCTCCCGTGACAAAGCAGAGCCACCCCAGCTCACAGGCAGGGGAGTGATGGAGCTGGTTATGGCCTGGGACACAGCAAGAGACATGTTTGGCAGGCAAAGGACACAGGCCAAACCCCATCAAATGCTCTCCTGAGAACTCTTAAAACATCCCAAACTGAATGCTCCTTACAAAATCACCCAGCTAACTACAAGCTGGGTGTGGATCTCATTTCTGACTTTAAAAAACCTCCACTCCTCAACAGGGGCTCCACCTTATTAAACAAGCAAATAGAGAAGGAAAATAAATAATCTTAACAAGCAACCCCACAGGACCAGTCTCTAATGGTGGCAAATTCTGAGGAGCATCTTCTGCTCTTGTGGTGATGTGAAGTGTGAGAAATGAATTCTACACGCTCTCTGCCTCTCAATATTCCCATTCTTCTTCTCAAAACAGCAGAATTCCAACGACCTCTCTTATGGTGGCCAAATGTTAGGAATATGCAACAGGATGTGTGAATGCCCTGGCACATGAACAGTATACTCAGACTTTTGGATATCAGCACGTTGATCTTCAAAATGGATCCCACATAAAAGAGAATAGGAACAATCAGTCTTGAATATTCATCATGGAGAAATTTAACATTTAAGAAACTATCCCTGACTGATCTTTCTCCTGGGATATTCAGCACTATATACTGGTACAACAAGATAGTTTCCCCTAATGAAAGGGTGGGAGGGAAGTGGAGATCTACATCACCCTCAGAGTTCTCCATTGCTTCTGCCTCCATCAGTTACTCACCTTAGAAACCTCCCCTGCTTTCTGTACTCTCTTTCTTGGCTACTCTCTTCCATGTTCTTTTTGTTGCTGCTTTGACCTTCAAAGACTCTCACTGCACTAATAACCAAGAAACACCACTAACAGCCAAAGAAAGGGCTCATACCACTTCATTAATGAATTTCAAGCTAATTTTGCTTACACACATGACATTTTAAAAACTGCTATTAACAACTGGGGCAACAAGGAGACAATTTGGTGACAATTTTCCCTCTGTTTTGTTTTCATACAGGGAAACACAGAATGTATAGAAGTGGATGGGTAAAAGACATGAAATTCAAAAGAGGGTAGTGCTTACCCAGAAACCTTCAGAAGAGAAGTAGCCAAAGCCAGAACTGTTTTGATGACTCTCATGCCATCATCTCCCCCATCCAGGGCATCAAGGTCCTCATAGCTAGAGTGTGGGAAGAAAAAGACATTTGACAGCAATTCCTGTGGCCCTTGAGAATGCACCACCCCACCAAGAAAGGTAACACACCTGAACTCCAGCACTCCCAGAGCAGGTGACAGCACTCACCCCTTTTTATGGGAAATACAGGGAGGGAGAAGGCACATTTAGCACCATCAGAAAACATCCCTTGAAGGATTTCTGCAAATTAGGGGCCAACTGTAGCTGGGATCTCACAGCTCCAACACACAGGTCTGTTCTCTCTAAGCTGGCCAGAGAGTGTTGTACAGCAAGGCTTGATTGATCCATGCCAAACACTAGCTCAGGCTGTGGCTAACCCAGCAGGGCCAGCTGGGTTGCAGAAAGTTCAACTGTCAGAACCTATTCTGGTGCACATTTCATACAGAGGTGGGGGCAGGACTTTCTCCTCACATTTCCATTTTAATAAATCTTTAAAACACTTTGATGCTGCTTCACACCTGTAAGTAGTATCAAAGCAAGCCTGTATTATTGTATCCCAAATAAACACAACTATATTTTGCATGTGCATGTTACATTTGCATGTTTTGTGTGCAATTGTGTGTAGTACAAGGAAACAGATAGAAAACCTTGCTTCAATGAACAGGAGAGGAAGAATCTTGGTCTGATTACCGGAGGATTTCTGCATCCAAGGAAGCCATGTCTTCATGGAAAATATATGGGGGGTTACTGACTATGACATCTATGGGGCCCCAGAGCAGCAGCTGTTTGGCAGAACCTAGAAAAGAAAAATAATCACAAGCAGCTCTCAACCACAGCATCTTCCCTATAACCTCAGTGTCAAGACCCTCCTCAGGAAATTGTCTCCAGATACATGTAAATGTGTTTGGTTCTGCTTTGTGATAATAAAATTTTATCCTGTTTCTTTCTGCAATAGTGTGCCTTGATCCCTGTTCCAGGAGTGCAAGAGTGATACAAAGGAAAGCATAGGCAAAGAATCCTTTCTTCATATCAAGAAACCCCTCTGCTTAACAAAACGCGTTAAAAAAAGCACAGGAGCTTTGTGCCCACCTGGACCTAAAGCAACAACCAGAACTCAGAGAGCCCACAAAGGCCTAAGTGGGAGCTCAGACTGGTTGTCCAGATGAACATCCATCCTCTTACAGAGCTGCAGCAGGATCTCCAATGAGCTGCAGAGCCAGGGCCCCTCAGCAAAAACAATGGGGTGCTCTTCTGCAGAGCAGGAGCAGCTCCCTACACTCCTGCTGCTGTCTGACACAGGACAGCCCTGAATCAGACCTCGTGGAGCCACGTGAGTGTGGCACTGTCGTCACACAGCCTCTTGGCTCAGGGCTTTCACCTCTAAGAGGTAGCAGAGTGTCAAAAACAAATGTCAGAAAGGTGTGCTAATGAACCACAGTGCTGCAGCTCCTGGCTCCACACTTGCTAACAACCAACCAAGCACTACCGACCTAACTGGATAGGCTCCACCAAATGTTAGTTTTAACTGGTTTCGGCTGGCTCTGGGGAAGAAAAATCATCCTTTCCTGGTTCAAATAACCTAATTTCAGGTGAATAAGGTGGGGCTTTTAATCTAAGATAAACATATGGGCTCCCTCTGACATCAATGGAGAGACAGGCATGTACACGTTTATCTAATGCCTCCATGCCAGCATGGAATGAATTACACTCCTTATATATTTGCCTCTCCCCAGCAACAGTAAAAAGCACCTGGACTAGCAGCTCAGACACAACCTTGGGACACCCAAACCCAGGAACAACTCACTTTCTGGTATAATCAGAGACTTCTGTCAGCTGATCATCTGCCCTGGAAATCTCTGCAGGGAAAAGCTTCACTTGCTCACTTCTTACTGATCTTTTTCTCTATTAACTTCAACACTCTTCTGATTCCTGCATCCCAGAGTCTATCTTGGCTCTCATGCTTCCCTCCACCCATCAAAAACAAAAAGGGAAAAAGGGGATTATAACAGTGAAAAGAGTTACTGTGTGAAACATCTTGGTGGATGATGTGAATCCTTTCTTGGAGGTGTAGCCTGTAAAATTCCAAATGCAACAACAGAAAGAAGAAAGATTAGGAGGTGTATTTGTGTTCATGAACAGTACATTCTACAAACAGATCATTAAATATTGCACCTCTTATCTGATACACATATATTCACAACTGCCAAGAGCTTCCCAGCATATTCTCTCCTCCCACCACAATGGCCTTACACCCAAGTTCTACTCCCTTTGCTGAGGGCCTGTGGTCCTGCCCTATCAGGAAAGGAAGGGATTCCTTCACTGTGTGCCATGTGCCCAGATGGATCTGGCACTGGGATTGATCCAGTAAGACTCATCTAAGTATCCAGAGAATACAGCTGGGATAAGGAAGCTCTGTAAAGCAGGCAGGATCTAATCTGGGTCAGTCAAGCAGTAACACAGCTTGTCCTGCTGGCTTCTCTCCCAAGAGCTATAGGGCACCATGCCAGGGACAAGATCACAAAGACGCAATGAAAATATCCATGGAGAAATATGAAGCTCTCTGACATGGTATTTATACTCCCTCATCCACTCTTGAGCCAACAAGCAATGTTAATAAGCAAGACAACTTTCCCCAGAGGCCAGAATTATAGTTTAACCAGGAGACAAAGATCTGGCCAGCTTTTATTATATCAATGAAAAATTGCAACAGAATTTCATTTGACACTGACACATTAGGGGGAAACCTCTGCTCCCCATTCCCTGTATCTGGGCTAGGAGGCAAAGGGTAACAGTGAGGTGACCAGTTTGGGAAGGGCTTGTTCCTACTCAGCTCTTCAGACACACACAAGCTGGGACTTTCAAGAAGAGAAGAAATGCAGCCCAGTGCAGCGGGCACCAGAATTAGTCCCCCCAGGGCTGGCAGCAGCTTGGGAAAAGAGGGGTACTGGGACAGAGATCCCAGTTAATGAGTACCTCTTGAGACTCACAACTGTGCTGGATTCCATGAGAAATAGCAACAGGAATTCTTTCTGAGATGGCTCTAATTAATGTCCAGGGTCCAGCAGCTACCAAGGACATAAATGCAATCTGGAGCTCATTTGACAAAGCCTAGAGAGACTCAGAAGCATACTGAGATTCCAGCTCTGGGCCTCCCTGTGATAGGGACAGTCCAGAACAACCTGACAGAAGAACCAGCTGAGGAAGTGGAGGACAAGCTGACAGATATCTCTGAGTTCAGCACAAGGTGTTGGAACCAGCAGCTCTGAACATCCATCCTGCCACAGCACAGTTGTCTGAACTGCATGGGACCCAGCAGCACCATTCCCACTAAACCAAGACTGCAGGGAGGATGCTGAGGGATCCCATGCAGCACATCAGAGGAAAAGTGTTACCTGACTGTGCAAGCATTTCTGGAGGGTTAAGGACAGAAACAAGCCCAACAATAATGATTGAGGGGGCCAGAGAGAGAACAGCTCAGGACACACTTGTCCTTAGCCTCCAAAGTGACACAGACATTCCTTCTTCAGTCCTGAGCTTCCTGAGTTCACAGACAGGGGTAAGAGTAGTTACCAAAAAACACTGAAAACCCGTGACAAACAGCATGTGAGTACCACTGTCTTTGCACAGCACATTCACAAGCCAAAGAAATACACTCTGGTAAACATAACCTGCTTTTTTTCTGAACTGTTGCACACTAAAGGAACTCAACAACTAAATATTTTCTGGTTTCCAGTGGTGATAAACATGAACCACACGTACAAAATTGAGGACTCTTGGTCTTTCTCAAGAAACAATTTACAAAAAACATGAGTAATATGTGGTCTTGTACCTATGTGCATTCTCCCTGGTGAGATCCACGGCAGCCTCCTCTTTATCCATGGCTATGACTCTGCTCTGGAACAGAAAAAAACAACAAACCCCACCAAGTAGGTGTTATAATGTCAAGATTCCTGAGCAGACATGCTCTGCCAAATATGCAAGATCAAAACTGACAAGAGACTGCTCACTCTTGGCTCCTGAAAAGAACAGCTCCTGAGGAATGTATGCAGGGCATAGCTGGGATCACGAGTGATGTGTGCAAGGCACTAAGGTGACTGATGGCTCTCTGCAGCACAGCCAGCAGCCCACCAGAACAGACAACAGAGCCAACCTCACCTGATCCCTCACTGCTCCTGGCAGGGTGAGACCCAACACTGGCCAGTCTGGGCTAAGCACAGACTGCAGGAAGGTCATGCTGTTGAATTTATCCTCCCTAGCCTAGACAGGATCCCTCCTGACACTAACAAAACCACTTGGACATAGATTCTGGCATTTTCCATCTGCTATGTAGACACCTTTTACCCAGTTACTCCACTGCAGTCCTTACAATGGATACACTGCCTGTACTGACTGCATGTACTTGACTGTGTGTCAAGTACTTGAGAGCTCTCCAGCATAATGGTAAGAGACAGGGCTCCACAAAGAGATTTGTTTGACCTTCAATTCCACCCTGGGAAAACCACAGGCAAAGGCCTAACTTGGTTTTGCTTTGCTTGATGTTTTTTTAAGCACAGGCACAGAGGACACATGCTTGAAGGAACTGCTTTGCATTTGGAGATGATGGTGTGATTTGCCATCACTCCTAAGGGGATTAATTTCATGGTCCCAGGCCAGCACCCACACACATGAAGCTCACCCTTAAGGTGAAAGACACAGCTGAGACCATAAATTAGAAGTTGCTGCTGTTTTCTCAGTAGCTTAGTGCCAAATTCTGCCTCAAACACTAAGGAGATTATCCAGAGTGCAATTCCACTTAGCTGTCAGTGTGGCTACCACTAACTGTAATCAGTCAAGGCTCCTTATTTCCCTGGGCACAGCAGTTTGGACTGGGAAAGGACTGTTATGAGTTACAGACTGACATAGCTCTTTAAGCTAACAAGCAAGGAAAAAAGCATAAAGCTCTTCTCCTAGTTCAGGAAATCAGAGCAATTATACTCTGAAGTCATGAAGCTCAAATATTAACCTTCTCAGGACACTGGGAGGAAGAACACCCCTCCCATTAGAGGCATCAACCTCTAATTCTTACACAGCTGGGCTCATACTTCTACAAGAGGAAGGGCTGGCCAAAGCCATTCTCATTCCTGAGAAGGAATTGGCTGCTCTACAGTTCTGAGGAGAGTGGAATAGTCTTCCCTTGACCACATGCAATGAAATCTTGGATTAATTTCTCATTTTCTTGACCAAGAGTATCTCCATAAGCACGTTACACACCACAAGAATCAGGGACAAGAAGGGCTTTGGTCACCCAGACCTCAGTCCCCTTCCTGCTCTTTTGACTCTGTTCAGAAGCTGTGGGTTGTTACTAGGGAACAAAAGACTACAAAAACATGGTTTGGCAGCTGTGGTAGTGAGACTTCCTTGTCTTATTGATCCCAAGTACAGACACTGCTATGGTAACCCCTTTCCCGTATCATTTAGCCTTCAGTTTCCTAGAGACAACACTTTTGGTTCACAGCAGGGTGATTTTTAGAGATGCCTGCCCCATAAATTCAACTAATAAAGTTTGTGCCCATGCCTCAGTCCCTCCTGTCCTCAGCCCAGGTTAGTGTCTTAAACCCACACCCACCAGTGCTTCAAGGTAAAGTGATGATTAGTGAGCTGCAGCAGCTCAAGAATAAACACATTCACTTCTTTCATTCTCTGCTATTCCTGCAGACAGATGGGGAGAGGGACCAATTCCCAAATATCCCTCCTCTACCTACTAGGAACTTAGAGAGGCTGTCAGAGACCTGAGCTGCCAAAGTTCCATCAGAGAAGTTTGTGACATCTCAGTGAAGATGAGCGGAGTGGGATTGTCCTCTAACAGAGGCATCTATTGCAGCAGGAGTACTGAAGGGAGCTCACCTGTGGCAGTTTACAGAGCAGACTCAGAGCAATTGCTCCAGAGCCACAGCCAATTTCCAGGATCACAGGATGAGGAGCAGGAACTGGGAAACAGAGGGCTGAATTATCACATTTCTGAAATTCTTCTTCCACAACTAAAGAAACAAGATCCTACGAAAACAAACAAAAACAAAATTACTAAGGGAACTGTTTTGACTCACACCTTTGTGATCTGAGGACTGAAGTTTAAATTTCTTGACTCTGTACCCAATGAAATGTATTTTTGTTGCTAATTTTAAAAACACAGATGGTACTAATGGAACTGACATGCCACAAGTCACTTCAGCTCCATCTGCCCCACAGGGTGCTTTGATTAGTAACCAAACCACCAGGATACAATCTCCCACAGATCCTCTGAAATCTTCTAGCACTGTTGGGAAAAACAATAACAAGACAGCTAGAGCACATTATCTTCTGCAACACCATTTACACCAAAATTTTGGCTTTCAGAATTTGTAAGCTTCAAAACTCAAGATTTTTACACAGCCTCAGTATGGTAGGTGACCAGGAGGCAGTTGCACAGTTCCTAATAGCCTCTAAACCAGTAATCCAACCTCCAGATGAAAAGTCAAGGCAATGAGTTATTAAATTATCCAAATGAGCAGCTCCCTGCATGGATTTCAGATTGTGGACTCCTACTACATACTGTTGCTGTAAAGTCACATGGAAAAGTTTTTCATCCATGCTCCTGGATCTGTATGCAGTTCTGCCATTTCTGCCTCCTCCCTCATGTCAGTCTCTAAAATCCCTTTGCCACACTATATAAAATCCAACACAGCAGGAGAGGTCTCAAAGATTTATAAGGTTTGTAAAAATGAGATACAAGAGAAAGCATACATGTGCCTCCCTCTGACTGCAGCATGAACTTCCTTTGTTATTCACTGGACAAAACTATAAGATGGAAACCTTATGAACACCTTGAGTGCAATCAGCAGGTGCTCTCAGCTCCCTCCCATCATTGTGCTTTCAGGGCACAACAGCACACACAAGCCTTCCTGCCCTAGGTGTTCCCAGCATGGCTAGGATTCTCCACTTGAGAGGGCTGCTCTTGGATCTCTCCTGCAAATCTAGAAAGTTTAACAAAATTTACAAAAAATAACTGGCATAACATGGAATATTTAAAAGGAACAAGTCCTGGCAGGCAGGTCAGCTTCTGTTTTACTTTACAATGGCTTTTGTCAGAAACCTGAACTGGGCAGGTTTGTGCATAAGGGCAGAAGCCTTTCCTGGGATCTTAAGAGACGTCTTGTGCAAAGCTGCAGTATTTCTGAAGAGATTCATAGCTGTTGGTCATCCTTCATGACAGGCCATTCCACATGTGCAGTAAGTGGGAAGGGAGATGCAGACAGGTTACAAAATGAAGCGTTCAGGTAGATGAGCTTCAATGAACCATCCCTGGAGCAGGCAAGTTTGGGGACTGATGTCTAAATATACTCAGGGATGAGGAGCCAATCACAAATGCCCTGCCCCAGTCACCGTGTCATGACTGGCATTGCCCTCATATGGGAGTTTTGCTAACAGCCTCCAAAAATCACAGATTCCTCACTGCTGCTCTGGGATTCCTTTCCTAGACAGTTATGGATGAAAACAGTCTCACAGACTCCCAGCCTGGAGGAAACTATTACAGGATTCACACAGCAAAAGAGAAAAAGAAGCACCTGATCTACCCACTTCTGTGAGAAGTAGCTTTGGCCATTCAAACAGCTCCAGAGGAATCAGCCTGAAAACACTCAGGCACTGCACACAGCCAGAGAATGCAGCTGCAGCTGCTTTGGCAAAGCAAGAGAGGATTCCAACACCACAGAAGAAAAGGCACACAAATAATTCTGCTTGGCTATTAAATCACTTCTTTAAATACCAGCCATTTCTGAACACTTACAAATATTTCCTGGAAATAACTCAGAACCATCTGTTCCCAGAGTAACACAAGTTACTGATTACAGATGTCCAAATGTGACTTTCATACACTAGAACTATTCGAACCATTTATTAACTTCCTAAAGGTTTATCATTAGTAATTTCAAGCTTGATGGGTTTTAATGGAATGCCTACTTTACCCATTCCACAGTGAAAGCATTTTAGTGTGCTTGCCAAAGCTCCTATTTAAACATGACAAATTTCAGGTTTTACCATATAAAATGTAATATCAACATCCCATTTTATTTATTTCAGCTTTGAATACTGCTTTCTAACCCTCATTATCTTGGTTATTTCATTACAATTCTTACTGAGGCCAAGGCTGGTTTTCTCATAATACACATTCACTATGATAGTACAAAAGTAAAAAACATAAAAAAATAATGGGACAACCTAAAGGAATGGCATCATTTTCCAGACATTAGTGTCTCACTACAATAAAAGGCTAAATAATTATTTTCAACCTGACTGACAAGCAAAGAAGATGTATTCTAACTGGCAAACAATCAGGAGAATCCAGCAACCATGACACAGAGTATGTCCAGTCATCCCACTCCCACTAGGTTGCAGGAAATATTAAATTATCAAAAATTGTTTTGAAACCATATTAGTGAGCTTCTGCTCAGTATTTTTCATCTTCTAGCAAATGATCCAGCCAAAATCTGTGCTTCTCCAATCACACCATCACCTCCAAAATATCACCACTGGAAATTGATAAATTACAACACTTTACAGAACACAGCAGAGCCCATTTCAAATCTCATCCTGGGAGATGAAGTGTTTCTGGTTGAGTATTACAGTGTTCATACAAAGACTACAAAATACCCTGCAAGTCAGACATTCCCAGCCTTTGCACAAGAATCCAACAGGAACCATAACAACAGAGGTCAATGATGCTAAAAAGAGGTGCCTGGGACTGGCACAGAGAAACTGAGACTGGGACAACAGCAACTGGCCAAAAGCTGGGGTCTTCACTGGGTAGGATACCCCATGTCTTCTCAGACTGAAGAGATTCAGAGCACAAACTCCTGCTAATACAATGCCAACATTACCAAAAGCCATTTTAACCAACAGTTTGATCACCAGCTTTGAAGGCTGAGATATGAAATTACAAAAGCTCCACTGGGAAATAAAAGAAAGCATTTTGTGACCCAATTTCATATTTGTCCACAGCATGCAAATCACTGGGTAGAATGAACTCTCAATTGTGGAGTTATTAACATTCAAATTATTGCTTTAAGTATGAGTCATTATTGTCAGTTACAATGCAATCTACAACAAAAAAATTCTGCTAACCACTGCTACAGGTACTGGCAGAACTACTTTCATCCTGGAGCCTGGTGTACACACTGGGTATCAGTGTGATAATTGTGTCAGAATGGGGAATTGGAACATTTTGAAGAATTTTTGTCCTCTAATCTGAGCAAGAAGCTCCTTCCTGCAGCAGAAGTCAATTTTGCAAAGAGTGAATGGGCTGAATGGCAAACAGAACCAGGAAGAATCTAAAATTCTCTGCCTGCTTGTGCTAGCAATGGCAGCAAGATAGAAGGGAAGGAAGGTCCCCTGCATGGTTTGGGCAGCCCCATGATGGAGCTGTTGACAACAATTGTCATTCTGTGGTTACCTTGTGCTTACATGTACAGGGGACATAAATATTTGCTTCTCATGCTATCTAACTTCCAGCACTCAAGAGGTTCTCAAGCTTTTGTCTCTTAGCCAAAACACTCACAGGCTGTTCTCACCTTGTGATTCCAGGAAATCTTGCTTCACTGCCAGACTCACCCTGAATTTACACTGTCATTTATTTGGGTTCCACCCTCCCCCCATCTTCTCTTTGAGTGCAACAAATATAAAACTTAATGAGTATCTCCAGCTTCCCCTGAGCCTCTGCCTCACCCTCCCACCCACAAGTGTGGTTGCCCAAGGACCCCCGGCACCCTCTCTGTTCTCACAGGCTCTTGGTGTCACCTCTGTTCTGTGGCCAGGGCTCTGGTTCACTGCATTTCTTGGAACTGCAGCTGCACAGCAACATCAGTGTGAGGCCAGGAGATGCCAGCACCCAAACCACAGAGGCTGCACAGCTGCAGCCCAGGCAGAACCAGCACAGCTCAGCTGGGTTCCAGCCCCGAGACAGTTGGGAGAAGGCAGCAGAGATCCCTGGGTTCAAGAGTGTCTGCAGAGCTGAGCACAGAGACAGAGCTGAGGGCATCCCCTGCTGCAGCCCAGCACCCAAGAATGACCCATCATATGTTTCTGCCATTGAAAAGAACAACATGAAGAAAACAAGAGGAAGTGAGGAATAGGAAAGGCAAGGGTGGAAGTCACAAACTCTTACTGCATTCCCTACACGCACCCTTTTTCCACAGCCCAGAAGAAAGCAGGGAAGACAAGGTATGAGGAATAAGAACCAGAGTAGCAGGAGACTTTAAATTCCCAGGTCAATCAACTGGAGAAGGAAAGCAAAAAAACCCAGAAAAACCCAGGTAACCTCTCTGCTCTCACACACTTCTTGGGAATGTTTCACTTATTTGTATGTTTTCCAGAAACTTCTGTTCTCAGAATCCAGGACTTTCCATAGAACCTGATCTGATATTAACCCAATCACCTCTCCCGTCTTGTTTGCCCACTTGGCTGCCAATCAGCACATGACAAACGCCAGGAAGCCAAGCTGGAAACACAACTCCATGGCAATGGCCCTAGAAGATCCCTGCCACATATCCCACTTCCAAAACCAAGCCACCAAACCAGCCCACTGCTTCATGGGCAGGTAGGGTTTTTGTCCTGGGTTCTTCTGCCTGAAGAATATTGTGAGCTGGAAGGGACCCACATGGATCAGAGTCCAGCTCTTAAGCAAATCAAACCCATGGAACTCCCACGGTAAATGCATGGGAATCAAGCACTTGACCAACTCCAGAAGAGCCACTGATCCTGAAAGAAAAGGTGGCTTTAGGCATTAGCAATTACAGACAAGAATGTCAAAGCACAGCTAACACTGAGGAAGGGGCTGGGCTTTGGTCACACAGCAGCAGCTCCTGATGTCAGGGAACATGCCACGTGCTGCTTCATCTGCTGGAGCAGAGGCTGTGACAGCATCCAGAAATGACTTTATCAACAGGCAGCAACCATATGTCCTCGTGCCCAAGAGAAATTACCACATCTGTCACATCTAAATTGAGCCATGCCTGATGGGCAAGAGTGGATCCAAGTCACTGTACACTGCCCATACCTCAGGTGTCCAGCATAGAGCTCTAGCCAGGCACACCTCTCCAGAAGAAAAATATTTTCTTTCTCTGCAGATACAGGTATTGACCACTGTCAGACACAGCATCTGGACAGATGCACTAGTCTATCTTGCTAATCCCTAGCTCTAGTTACGTGTTCCACTTGTTACCTGCATGTTTGAAAAGAGTTTGGGGGAGGAAATGGATTCCCCCCACCCCCCATGTGGGAATCTCCTTGAGTTCCATCTGTCACAGCCAGTTTAGAATTTTAGAGCTTGTTTTTCTCCAGTTCTAGTTCTATATCCTGCTTTCATTGCTGATGAGCTACAGGACTCAGCAGAAACACATGGAAACAGGAGGCTCTTGCAATCACAAAAGGGAGATTAAAACCCCCAGAAATACAGGTATTAACAACAGAGAAATCTGTGAGAACATATTAGAAAAGTCTATATAAGTTAACCTGGGGGACAGGTTTGTCCATGACTTAAAAGAACAGGTGCTGCTTTCCCTGCCTTCAGAACAAATTTTAGTTTTAAATTTCCATTTTTCAATCTGTCCTAAAAACCAACTTGGAAGTAATTCTCTGCACTAACAGTCTTGTTTTCTTGCATAGGACGCCAGCAGAAACTACCACCACAGTTCATCTTGGCCAGTCAGCCAGGAACAACCCTGTTTCTTCCTTAATTTCCTTTTGAACAAGAATAAATCTGTCCGGGGAAAACATTCTGTCCTGATTTTCAAGTGGCCAGCAACAGACTCTTGCCACGCTGTTTCAGCATTTAATTACACTCTCTCCTGAGATGTGCACCTTTTCTTCTGCATTTATAGTGCTTATTATACACTTGTATGTGAAACCAGAGAGACTTCAGTTTTCAAATTTCTCCTGTTCTATGCCACATAATTTACCCCTAAGATTGTCTTTGATGAGCTAGATGGTCTTCAACAACAAGGCAGACTTTTTAAACCTATTAATCCACATACTGTTTTTCTCCAAATCAAATTTTCCACTTCTTCCTCAAGTAGTCAGTAACATAACTGGACATAATAGTTCTGCAGCTATTCCACTACTGAAATACTCAGTATTTAATGCTGCTACATGCACATGGCACTCCCCTGTCCCACATGCAAGGATCCCATCAGCCCTCTGGGCAGCAAAAAGTGGGTGCTCCTGGTCAGCCAATATCCCTAAGATACTGGAGATCCCAAATCTTTCTCCAAACCATTCTGGCAGCACAAGGGCCTCAGCCACAAAGCACAGGCTGCTCTATTTGTCTCTCTTTATATGATCCTAATAAAAACTTGTGCCTAGCTCAAAGGGCAATTCCAATTGTTCTGTAGCAACAACAGGCTCCCCTTGTGATTTCCATTCCCCAGACCCTGTGCCACAGCCCACCCTCAGAAAATATTGTTCTCCTCCAACACACTGATGAAGTATTGCCTGTCATATGGGCAAAATCTGATCTGTGAGGCCACAACAACAATGCCCCATCTTTAGCACATTTGCTTACAGCTCTATTTTGACAGACAGTGGATAATTTTTGATTCATTAAATAATGCTCTACTGCATTTATGTTTAATATCCTTATACAAGCCTACACATATTTCAAGAAAGGACCTTAAGCTATGTCAAGGCAGGGCACTGCGACCCTTCTCACTTCCCAAACTGGGAAGCCCTTTAAGCAGAAAGGGGAAGCAGTCTTCCCTTGAAGAGACAACTGCTCAGACGGCAAAACTGTGAAAAAAAGCCAATCTTCTGACTCTTGATTAATGGCTGCATTCACTAGACATGGTGACCTTTAGACCTTTCCAAGAAGTATCCATCTGTGGTGAAGAAATTCAGAAAATGAAAGGACATTTCTGCATCAAAGGATTCCTTTCAGCACTGATTGGAACAGAAGATATGTCACTGCTTTGACATAAAACACTGGAGAAAGAAAGGGCCCACCCTGCAATCTGTTTATTTGCATACACAGATCAAGAAGGGAAAATTCTCCCTTCTCTGTGTGCTGGACCTTCATGAAAGGTAAATGATTATGTTTATCTAGAAATTAAACTTTATGAAAGGTTTCTCTGAGCCAATATTTGACTCAAGTGTTTTCACAGAACACTCCACACAATGAATGCCATTCCATAGGCAGGTGCAAGTAAACAGCACTGACTTCATGGTTCAAGCATGTTATCATGGGAAAGAACCTATTTTGGGAAACAAGCAAAAGAGCTTAAAAGTCACAGGTGGAAAACGAATAGACAGAGAGATACCTAAAAATTACAAATTCTGTCGTGAATGTTTTAAGTGTTATACAGTAAAAACGAAAGCGTTTCCTTTATGTTTAAATGAGCCGGCAGCACCGGAAGCACAGAATTCACTTCTCCCACCTACAGTACGAGATTTGCTGTCACATGATGCCAGGGAGGTTAGACACAGACTCCAAAGAAGATTAAACAAATCAGTGGGGGTCAGATCCATTTGCAATTATGGAGCAGGATGACCCCAAATCCAGCTTTGGCTAAGAACAGTTCTTAACAGCTGACTGTCAAGAGAAGAAGGGACCCTTCCACACCCACCTTTTCTCTTGTCATTCTGCTGCCATCATCTGCTATAGGAGCCCGGATCAATATGTGCGAGGCACCAAAGATGGCCATTTTTGTTTCCACTAAACAAGTAAGCCTTCTGAGAAGCTCCAGAAATTCTGGGATAAGGGATAGGAAATCGAACCGGCGGGAACTCGGTGAGCCTGGAGCGCCCTCTGCGGGTGCCAGGCGGGTGTGCCGCGTATCCCACACCCCAAACCAAAAGCATCCCCCAAGGAAGCCATGGGGAGGATCAGAGAGCCTGCGGTCACCCGGACAAAAAACGAATGACATACCCACGGCTGGCTGAATTCTCCTCCTCTTTGTCCTATTTCTCCCAAAGCAAGGCCTTCTAAAATTTTAGAAGTTCAAGAAAATACTTGCTTTTGGAAAGATCTTTCTTCTCCATTAATAAAAGTGAGGGAGCAGTGTTGAGACAGGAATGCCTCGACATGACAATAATCACCTAACAAAGATATTTCATTGTGCACACCCCATAACTTTGGTCTAAACATTCCCCAGTGCAGAAGCCTGGCTCTGGTGCCACAGGAGGGAAGCTGGGAAGATGCCCAGCTCCAAAGGCCCTCACAAACCCCCTCAGCACTCACAGCAGCTAGTCCAAAACTTTCCTCCCAGCAGGCCAGAGCTTGAACAGGAGCTGCTCTTTCCCTGCTTTTGGCTGCCTGTCCCCTCCCCAGCCAGTTTCCCATGGAATAGAAGAACAAAGCCACATGTGCAGTAAAAATATTCCCGGAGGGAGAGAACAGGAGAGGGCTCAGCTACATGAGAGAACTAAATAGATGACATGGGGGGAAATTTCACACAGGACAGAATTAAGCAAGCAAGGAAGCTTCTCTCTCTGCATGTGTCTCTGTCCCCAGGCCTGAAACAATGCTCATGGTTTGGTTCATGCTGTGTTTAATTTCATGTCATTACCCAAAGTGCTGGGAGCAAGAGTTGTAACCTTTCTGTTGCAACCACAGAACAACATGTGTGTCAGAAACATGGCTCCCCTTCTTCTCAGAATCCAATCAGCACACAGGAACACCTGCAGAAACTACATACAGAAAATTAGGAAGAAAATTTGAAGCTGCCTGTGTATCTACACTGAGTCAGTTTAGGGAGCCATATTTTCTCAGCCAAAAACAAGACATGTGGCTTGTGTGAAGCCTAAAGAACAAGGATTATTTACAGAAATTATCTGGTGAAAAGTTTCAGCACTAACGGTTTCAAGAACACTGCAGACAAATTCTAAACAAAAGGAAAGCAAAAGATGCAATGAACTTTAACATTTCTGAAAGCAGGTATTTCCACTGCAGTTTTCAAGTCCAGCGAAGGCTGAAAAAAATTACTCTGATGACACAAAACATAGACAAAGCCCAACCCAAACACATTACACAAAGTCCGAGATTACCAACCTTTCCTTCCGGCAGAAGGAAAGGATCTGGACACCACTCTGTGCACAGGTTACACACAGGACACAGCTCCTGAGGCAGCACCAGTCTACAGCCATGTCCTGCCACATGCTGCTGAATAGCTGAATTTTGCCCCCATGGCTCTCCTGTCACAGGAATCTCCCCAGCACAGCACAAGCAAACTCTCCATTGCCCACAGAGCTCCACTCCTGAATCATTACCATAAACTTCTGGTCTTCTGTAATAAATGTGCTTGTGCCTTCATAATAGTTAAGTAATGCAACAAATAAAGTTTTGCCAAAGACAAGGTTTGGGTTAAGCTGTTTACACTCCAGTTTTGCACCAGGGTATGTTAACTGGTTTCAAACATAGCACTGCACTCCACTTTGGGCCAGCAGAGATGCTTTCACCAAAATCAGGCATGTGGGCTCAATTAACAACATTCTCAAATATTGGCCAGCACAGCTTCCACTGCACACAATAGGTCTTTGTTCTGAGCCTGGCACTGCATGGGGACAACCAGAGCACAGCTCCAGAGGAAGCCTCACCAGCAGATATTTTGACTTGCAGAACATACAAGTTCTCCCTGATTTCAATGCTCCCATTGAATCCGTGAACTAATAGGGATTTGAAGGTTGGAAATACTCTCTTGAATCATCCAGAGCAGAAATACTGTTGACAATAACAAAGTCAACCATCACTGGTTCCAACTGACAAAATTATTCCTTGGAGCTCCATCTCCAAACTCAATCACCACAGAGTGATCAAACCCAGACGAGGCAGAGAGCTCCCAACTTCTCTGGACACAAGTGTCAGCACTATGAATTAGGGCTCAGCAGATTCCCCATGAGGTGCTGCTGATGCCTCACACCAAACCAAGACTCTGGTTCTAAATATTCTTCTTCTCTGTGACTTGGGAGGATGTCTATGTTGTAGTTGTGCTGATTCCCACTCAGTGCTCTGGAATCCCCTCATGGATTTCAGTAGCACTGTTTTCCCCAAAAGACACAATAGAAGCACAGGTTGTACTTGTCCTTAAATTTTTAACTTCTGCACATTACAACAGGGAAACAATTAAAGAAATTACTATTAGACTAAACAGGTTTAAGCTCTGAGACTCATAAATGGACAAGGTAAAAAGACCACTTCATCTTCCAAAGTTAACACAGGCTCCAGAAGAAAACGAATTCTCAGAAGGTAAAAAAACTCCAAACCAATCCAAAATAAAAACAAACAAAAAACTCACCTTGCAAATCTTAAGCCCTCCCGAGGGCTAGTAAACAAAAAGTTTCCTTGCTAGGATGGCCCATGTGCTGAAAGCTAGGCTACCTCTGCTGGCAACCTCCGGACAATGTTTAGATTCCTGAATACACTAACCCACTGGAATATAGCAGCAGATGTTTTGAACTTCTCAGGAGTCCTTACTATAGCCGAACTAAGGAAAGCAAAGCCATATCCTTCCACCAATGGCAATTGATTTCTGTGTAATTAAGGGATACATCAGCTTGCAACATCCCTCCCTCTGAGGCAGGAGGCAAAGGTTACCAGCGTCAGTTACAGACCACAAGCTTTGAATCACCCCCGTTCTAAAAGAAGTGATCTGATTTCCTCATCACCGCAGCCTCACAACAACACCCTGATTGTATCGTGTCATGAAACTCACATCCAAGCCCAACCCCAGCACATTCCCGACATCCATACCTCTGTTTCAGGCCGTGGAATAAATACTGGGGGTCTCATCTTCAGGGTCAGGTCCTGGAAGTCCCACTCTCCAAGCACGTACTGCACTGGCATCCTGCGACAGGCAAGAGGAGCGTGAGCGCTTTGGGAGCGCTCTGGGTGACCAGAGGTGCTCTCGCACCATGCTCAGCTCATTGCTAACCACAACTCCTGCCCGGGGCCAGCAACTGCATGAGCAATGTGCAGGAAGGAGCAGGGGGAGCTCCCTTCCCACAGCCCAGTTTGTTATCAAGCACTGGAATTGGGAGCTACAGCTCAGTCAGCCTCACCTCAATACCGGGGAAGGTGATGGAACAAAGAGTCCTTGAGGCTGTGTCCAAACATGCCAAGCACAGGAAGGTGATTGGGACTGGTCAACATGGATTTACACTGGGGAAATCATTCCTGAGTGAGCTGAGAGTCACCCATGACACAATGACCAGCTCGTGCATCAAAAACACACCTTGACTTTCCCTAGGGTTCTGACACTGTCTCCCACAACATCCTCATTTACAAGCTGATGGAGTACAGACTGGACAAATGAGGTGGGCTGGAAACTGAATTGTCAGGCTTGGAAGGCTTATTTCAGCAGCACAAGGCTCAGCTGAAGGCTGGCTCCTAGGGGAGTACCCCAGAATCAATATCCTGTAGCACCTTAATGGTCCAGGTGAAGGGACAGAGCACCCTTGGTATGCCTACAGTGACAGAATTAATTGGGAGGTGTACTTAACAGACCAAATGGGTGTGCAACTTTTCAGAGAGACCTCTGGAGCAATGGGCTGACAGGAATTCACACAATTCTGCTAGGAGTAATATGAAATCATATAAACTGGGGAGGAATAACCCCATGCACCAATACAGGCTGGGGCCTGCCCAACTGGACAGTGGCCTTGCAGGTGGACAAGCTGTGCCTCTCACTTGAGAGGCCCATCACCATGAGAGATGAGAGACCACCACAGCACTGTTACTTGACATCTTGAGCTGCCTTCCCCCTGCTGCCATTCTCCTGGCTGCTTTTAGGCTGAAGGAAAGCCTTCCAGAGAAACGGGTACAAGAGGATGCTCCTACCTTTGTAGCCGCTTGTGGCTCAGCTGTTGGATTTGCTCCTGTTGCAGTGCTGTAAGTGGAGTGTGGAGGTTTTTGGAATCCAGGCTCTGAAACTGAAGACAAAGTCACTTTAAAACCTGCCCACCTGTGCCACTGGAAGGTCCTCTGCCACCCTGCCAAGGGCATCCTCCAGGGTGACACAGGATGTTGACAAACACAATTGCCTGGACTGCTGGAAACCAGCTGGAGAACGATCAGAAGAACCTATCTGCATGTTTAGAAACAAACCTTTACAACTGTTCTTCTCCTACTTTTTGAGGTTCACAATAATAATTAAAATTAAGAATCACTTCATCAGGGTGGATGTTTATATTACACTTCAGTGTCTGCAAAACAGAGCTTTTAAGAGACCCCTGAGTGTTCTACTGGCAATAATAAACTACCCCTCACCCTCTCTGCCATCTAAGGGAGAATGAGTTGTTCTTCTCCCTCTAAATGAGATTAAAAGGTAAGAAATTAAATCAAAATGAAAAAGCGAGAAGCACATACAGATCTTATTCTTTTCCTATTACTTAACTGTTTTTGCTCCCAGGACAAATGACACAATATATTGACTGGACTCTCGTGCTTCAGGGATTCCATTTGTCTCGAAAACCTTCTGCCAATAGTTGACCATATCAGTGGCAGTCACGAGCCCAGGTCCTGCACTGCCACTCTGCCTCAGGAACAACTGACTTGGACAGAGGACAGCACCTTTACTCAGAGTCCCTCGCCCTGGCACACACTGAGGTGGGAGGCTCAACAACTTCCTGAGCAGTGGATGGGTGAAGCATCTCATTGTGGTGAAGTTTCTGGCTTCCACACGTGTTCCCTGTTGCCACCTACTGATTTGTCAGTGCTGAGATTCACCTGGTGCTACCACAAGTCACGGGCTGCGAGTTCTCCACAGGGCAGCATTTGCAGGCTAGAAAACAAAGCAAGAGAAGAGCATGAATTCCTTGGAATACTAAATAACAGGTTCCCTTGTGACAGAATGCAGACTGCTTGCCCTAATCCAAGACCACAAATACAAAACCAATTACTCACACCATACCAGTAACAAAGGACTACCCCCAAAAGAGACTCATGTGACAGCTAAGCCACTAGAACCTACTTCTTCCCAGAGCAGCCCATCTCCAGAGGTCAGTCCGTACCCATGGCAGGGCAGAAGCAAGCTGCACACACACAGGCACAGCTCTCCTGCTCATCCTTGGTCCCAGAAAGCTACTGACATACCAACCATCAGCTCCAGCCCTTGGCTCTCCACCCCACAGGTGGGTCACCCTGGCTTCCCTGTAGGAAGAGCTTCAGTCTCTCCTAGATTATTTCTTTTGTTCCTCTCTCTGGTCATAAACCACAAGTCGGAGGTTGGCAGGGATGCTCACAGAAGACCTGGACTTCATGGATCAAGAGTCTTTCACACTTGCCCAGAGGACAAACATGGGGGCACAGAACCAGAGCTAAACCGCTAAGAGCAGAGGAAGGAGAAAACCTCACAATGTACTAGAGGGAAGACAAACACTTGAAAGATGGAAAGGCCAGAAAGAGCAAACCCTGCTAGAGGGAAGTCAGGCTCTTAAAGGACAGAAGAGGCAGAACCCAACAGAGAGGGAATGAAAACAAACAAGATGACTGCAGGAGACAAAGGAAATGAAACCTTACAAAACAACTGCTGCATTATCACACTTGGAACCGTGTGAGACAAATAGAATAACAACATTTTCCTGCTGTGATCCATGAGAAATGAGGGCCCCTCTCCTTTCTGACTCACAGTCCCTGGAGCAACTACGGGTTTTCCCTGAGCACTCATTGCTATTCCTCTATTGATGGATGCTTTTCAACACTGTCTTAAGAGAGAGGCCACAACCTCCTCTACTCAAATTTCTCAAAAAAAGCACCAAACAAATAACTAAATACCTCTCCTGAACAGCTGGCAGCTGCCCCCTAGGAATGCTGCTGCAGGGAGAGACCGGGAGACCAACTTGGCTCCAGAATGGCAGACACTGGCACCGCAGTCCTGCTCCTGCTGCACAGGAAAACCCTGCAACAGTCAGGTCTCCACTGCCCTCCTTTGTAAAATCAAACACAGCCCAGAGAAGCAGCAGAAGGAATACCCTCCAGCAAAGACCTCCAGGTTGTCTTACCTGCTACCTCCCTGCAAAGGGATGGAAGCTCTATGAGCTCAAGTATCCCCTTTTTACCATCTGGATTACTCTCAGCAGAGAGACAAACAGCCCCCACAAAAACTTGCTTTATGTAAAGTCTGTCAGTGACACTACTTATCTGGGAAGCTTCCCACTCCAAGGCCCTGTTAACTGCTGCAAGAGAAACACTAAAAGAATAAAACATTAACAACCATTAGCATTCTAAGGGAGGCAGAGAAGACTTTAATTGGCTGTGGTTGAAACAATTTGCACAGGATTGCAGAATTGCTGGGGTTAGAAGGGACCTTTGGAGATCATCCAGTCGTCCAACTTCCCAACCAAGGAAGGTGACACTGGAACATGGCCAGATGGGTTTAGCATATCTCCAGAGAGGGAGACTCCATGAGACCCCCGAGCAGCCTATTCCAGTGCCCCGGCACCCTCAGTGTAAAGATTCACCTCTTCTTAATGTTGAGGTGAAACTTTGTTTTACTTTATGGTCATTATTCTTCATCCTGTTGCTGAGCACCACTCTCTTGACAACCTCTATTGAGATATTTATATGCATTAATGACATCCCCTCTCACTTCCCTCTGGACTAAACAGGCCCAACTCCTGCAGTCTCTCCTCGTTAAGACACGTACTCCAGATCCTTCATCATATCTTTGTTGCCCTCTGCTGGCCCCTCTCCGGTGGATCCTTGTCTCTCTTAATAAAGGAGACCACCTACGGACGTGAAGTCTCTGTATGCTACTTCTTGGTACGACTATCTGTCTGCACACAGATAATAAGATTTCCTTTCCCCCCTGCAGTTTCGTGGTTTGGTCCTTCCAGCCCCAGCTCTCTCTCTCTCCTTGTAGCGTCACACGTTCACACGTGTCTGTGGGAAGGACCTGCCACACTCACAGACCTGAGCAAAGGCTGCAACCGGACTGCCCCAGTCCCGTCCCGGCTGCTGTCAGCGTCCGGCTGAGCCAGCGCCACACAGCCCCGCGGCCACATCGCGGGGAGCAGCCAGGAGCTGCCGACCCGCTACCGTGGACGAACCGTATGAGCAGCGCCGGGACCGGAGGCGGCTCCTCTCCCAGCTCCTCAGCTTTCCCTGCGCATGCAACACCCTGAGCACGGCCGGGGACTCCCTTCTCCTGAGGGGGCGCGAACGGGCCCGGGGCCGCTCTGAGGCGAGCGCGCGCACAGCGACGCCTCACCTCACGGCTCCCGGCGCGGCCGAGGGCACAGCCAGCTCCCTCCGGGGGCCCGGAGCCCAACCGGCTCCCAGTGGGGCTGGGGGCACAGCCGACTGCCTCGGGGACCGGGACCGCGGGCAGCCACCTCCGGGACCGCGGCAGGGCCGTGAAAGAGCGGCCGCATACGGAGCCGCTTCCGAGCGTACCGCCGGCCCGCCGCCGCCGCGCGCACGAGTGACAGCCGCGCCGACCAATGGCCTGAGGCGGCGTGCGGCGGGGCGGGGCCAGCGCGGTGCGCGCGGAGCGGACCGGCCCGGCCCGGCCCGGCCCCCGCGGCCCCGGGCGCGGCCCCGGCGGCCGCTCCGCCCGCGCCCCGGGGGACCGGACGCCTCGGCGGGAGCAGTAAGTGCCGGCCCGGCCGCCCCGGCGTGGGGGGCGCTTCTTGGGACGAGCGGGGAGGGCCTGGCCGGGCCGCGCCGCGGGGGTGTCCGGCTGCGCCGTCCCGTCCCTCCCGCGGGCGCTGCGGGGCTGCCGCGGCCTCTCGGGGCCCGGCCGTGTCCCGGCGGAGCGGGGACAACGCCGCGCGGGGAGCCGGCTGTGAGCCCGCGGCACCGCCTGGGCAGCGGGAAGGGCCCCGTAACCCGTTTTTCGCCTGGAAACTTCTCCACGGGGTTGGGAAGGAGGGATTTCCCGCAGGGATGGAGCCCCCGGGCAGCGGTGGGTGGCACTGCCCGCACGGGGACGCGGCGGCCGCTGTCATTGCAGCGTGTGTCAGAGCGGGGTCAGAGGAGCGGTGACATTGCTGGGGAGGGTCCCCGTGCCTGGGCCAGCGTGGGATGGGACCGTGCCTCTCTCGGACAGCGGGACGGTGACAGCCGGGGAACTCCGGGACAGCGGGCACACACGCTCGGGGCTTCCCCTCTGCCCCGGAGCCTGGGCGGCTCTGGAGAAGAGGGGGAGGAAGCCAGAAGTTCACCCACCGGGAAGCCACATCCCGTTGCCAGCAGCAACACAGTGCTGTTTGCATTGTTGAATTACTAGACATACTTCATATTGAAGTAATGGAGAAACTATACTTGTTATTATTCTTCATCCAGAGACCTTCTGACCCATCTTCACCCCTGTGACACAAATCTCTGTTCCTGTCACACCCAAAATGAAACAGCAGCACAGAGACATTAAAACCAAGACTTCAGAAAAGGCTCAAGGTGGGGCCCAAAACAATTTTCTGCATCTCAGAAATGAGCAGCACCTATCAGAGATCAGTTTGGAAATGCTGGCTTGAGAGAGAAACAAATGTGTTCTCCTCATTAGCAGACCCAGCAGAGCCCAGCACAGAGCAGTCCTGGCTGTATGAGGATCTCTCTTGGTGCAGGCAGTGGAACAATGCCAGCTGGCAGCAGATGAGGATCTGGTTCCTCTTCTGTTCTATTTGTGCATGGACTGTGCTGGAACCTGCCAGTGATAGGTAGTAGCCTGTCCCTGGCCCCACAGCTGCCATCAGAGGCTTGGAGTGTGCCCAGCCTGTAGATCAAACTTCCAGCACCAGGATGACAACTGGGAAAGGAAGGTGGTGGGGAAGGATGATCCACCCGAGCTCTGCTGTGTAAATGTGGGCCCTGGGCCATCCTTGCACTCAGCCTTCCTGACTGTCTGCATCCTGGACCAGGAAGGGCTGGGGAGCAGAAACAGCCCTATCTGAACCTGGAAGTGCTTGTCCAAGCCAGGTCAGAAACCCTTGACACAGGACTGCTTTTAGAGCTAGGTCTGTGGGCATGGAAATCCTTCAGCATGAACAGGACAACAAGAGTAAGAAAAAGAGGCCCCATTCTCCCTCAACCATATTTTCAGCTGGCTCATTTTAACCCAGCCTTTTCTGGTTTTTCAGAACTGACACCACATCCAGTTGAAGGCCTAACCCATTTTGTTTCCAAAATTTAGGAGCTGTTCAAGATCTAGAGCCATACTCTGCAAAGCCCTTGAGCCTGCTTCACTGCTTTCACTTAGGCTCTTCTTCCACTTTTTATTTCATTGGTAGTGGCTTTTTAAAAAGCAGGTATTATCATTATGGAAAGTCTCCCTGAATAGCACAAATTGATGGATTCTGCCTGAGCAGCTGCTCAGTCTGCTCAGTAATTCCTTCCCTTTCCCTGCTGGGCTGTTGCTGCTGCTGTTTTGACACTGATTTCAAATTTGCCATCTTTGTGTCCAAGTGTCCACTACACCTGAGCTCTGCTGTGGTCAGTAATGGCTGGAGAAGTCCAGGTGCCATGTGGTTTAAGGAGAGTGCAGGGTTTAATGGTCAGTGAAGGGCACAGTCCCCTTCAGCTGCAATGAACCCGTGACCCAGCACAAAGTTAGGAGAGACCAGAGCAGAACTGTTACTATTCGCATTTCTCTGGAAACTCGAGGGAGTTTGACAGCTCCCACAGTCTCCCAGACACTTCGAAATTTCCTTTTACTTCACAAAGTTGTTTCCAGGGGGCTGACACAGACCCTGCATGTGTGGCAAGGCATTTACCTGCTCAGGGAGCTGCAGCACAAGGTGCTGCTCCCGCTGCTGACTGACCACAGCACAGCCTGGTACTGCTTGGCAGGGGTGGTTTCCCTGCTCCAGTTGTTAGTGGCAGATGATGATCATGCTGCTTCCTGCAGTTGTGGGCGGCAGTAAGGCACTACAGTTGTGGGAACTCCACAGTAACCTTGCCTGGAATAGAACAGAGTGGAGCAGAACAATGGCTCATTTCTCTTTGCAGGCACATCTTTTTCTATTCAGAGCTCACTAACCCCTCTATCCCAGCTGCATTCCAGCCCAGAGATGTAATGTCTGCTAAACTGCAGGGAAGTTACCAGAGAACTGCTACAGAAGTTCTCAGGTCAGCTCAGCTCCAGAGGTAGCTGTGTTTTCATGGAAGCCTAAAAAATTACATACCGTGCTTTTATAAACAAAGTGTGCAAATATTTCCCATGGGTTCATCCCATGGTGTTTTGCAACTCTTGATCATTTGCACAATATTGCATGAATCAATTAAAGCCTTTCATGTTCTCAGCATGAACAGATCTATCAAATTTCACAACTAGAATCCAAAACTGGACTAATTTAAAAATTAATATTGGTAATTGCCAGTGCATGACTAAGCTTGAGTGGGTGGTTTCATGGGGGATTGAGAACCTTGGTGTCTTTAGATGGAGGACTGATGAAACCCACCCCTTGCAGAGCACATGGGATGAGCAGCAGTGGGCCAATGGATAGTGCAAGGACCCACCACAACAGGGAACTCCTACTTTTGATTCAGTAAAAAGCATCCTGAGATATGGATGCCTCACAGCTGAGTGTCATTTTATTAGGTATGTTCCCACTGAGAAGGGGATCAATGCAACTTTCCAAAAATTAAAGAGACAGAAGTAGGAAAATGCTCTGTCCTGGGGCAGATGGAAACCACCTGGTTCAGCCTGGGGCATACCAGAGACGAGAGTTCTGAGGTTGTCCTCACACAGATCTCCAAGTGACTGCAAGGAGGCAGAGCTGGAGTAGTGAGGGGAGAGTTATTACCAACTCCAGGTGAATCAGGCATGACTGGGGGGGCTCTCAGTATGCTCATAAAATGTTTTTCTTATTTTGAGCAGGTATTCAAAAACTGTGGTCGTGAACTGGGGAGCTGTGGGAAAGGTTGTGTCTGTCTCCAAGAGCTCCACACTGTTCATTTGTGCTCATTCTCTCCTAGGCTGAGTCCAGTGTGGTTTCTACCCCGAAGAAAACCCATCAGTGGTGATGCTGCAGGAGAGGTTTCACATGAGGGCCCTCGATTGGAAGGGCAGCTTTGCACTTCTGTAGCTGATGGGAGAGGACAACAGCTTGGTAACAGGACCTACCAAGAACTGGCAGGATGAGCTCCAGCTCACCCTCTGTGCATGACTTGCATCACAGCACCCCCACCATGGCCAAGCCAGAGCCAGAGACAGCTCTGGGTGTGACTGTACCACAAACACCCACCATAAGCCCTGAGACTACCAGTTTCAACAGCACCAAAGTCCCAGATACGGCCAGCACTGGACCTGGCATGAGCACCATGCTGCTTTCCTTTGGGATCCTGACAGTGATTGGGTTGGCTGTAGCAATGGTAAGGCAGCCCAGCTAAACATTCCTGTGTCTTGAGGGTGGAGGGTGGCTAGAGGTTGTAGGACTGATTTTAGCACTGAATAATTTATTTGCGTTCTATTAAAGTCTCACCCAAAACTGCTGGGAACTGATAGTTCCTGAGATTCCTTCCTTTTTAAGGCCTTTATCAAGTGCTGCAGTATTTCTGCAGTCTCTCTGAGGTCTGGTCCGAATGGAATGAATGCTCAGCAGGCCTAGAAGCAGCCATATGTGGTATCAGTATTTGTTTTTAATAGGAATACGAAGTTCAATTAAAAGGAAAAAAAGCAGATTCTGTTCTGACTGGTTACCGGGAAGAGCAGGATAGATTTGAACCTTCTCTTGGTCCCACAAGAATGTTTATCCATATTAACTTCTCAAGCAGACTTGAGTTGAAACCATGTTAGTCCTCCCTGTGTACATGGGGTAATTAGTTTTGAATTAAAGTGGCCTGAATCCATCTCAGCAAGACTCACCCTGGACTGCATTTCCAAGGTTCTGCAGGCCGGGTATCAGTCCTTGAGGGTTTGGTGTGTTTGGCACTAACCTTGCCATTAATGCTGTCGCAGAAGCTTTCAGTAACCCTAGTTCTGGGCCCACCATAGGTAGTGCAAGGGCTGCAGCTCTCCTTTTATGTAACCAGATCATTTCCCTGCCAACAGAGAACAGAAGGTAGCAGCAAGCTCCCATTCCTTGTATGAGGAAGGGCTTCAGTAATACAGCCATCAGAGGAGCCTACTGCAGAATTTCATTGCAGGCCCCAGGAGGAGGTTTACAAAAGCCCCTGAGAAAACCTGGAAACAGTCAAAAGTTCCCAAAAGCAGCATCCAGCATTCATAGTTCCCAGAACAAGGCTGTGGAGGCCCAAAGCCTCTCTTTTCTTCCCAGCACAGGCTGACAGAGGCAAGTCCCTGAGCATGCCCTCCCTCTTTGCTTCTTCCCTTTGTTGTGGGGAGGGGGTAGCAGCACTTCTGCACTGTAGGAAATCTACACATGAAAACCACAAAGGGAAGCTTTTTCATGCACTCTTAAATTGCAACATATGTCCTGCAGCCACAGAACTGTGCTGAGCTACACCTGATAATACACCTAATACTCTTACTCCTACTAACACACCTAATAACAGGCCACTGAGCACTTAGTGTCAGAAATGATGTGCTGCCAAGCTCAGCATGATGCATATGAAGTATCATTTTCATTGTCACTTCTCCCTTCCCCCACTTTGGTGCACAGGGACAACAACCTTGTCTACCTCTTTCACGTGTGCTCAAAATTTCTCTCATTAGCTATTCCACATCCTACTGGGAGTGCTGTAATGATGCTTCTTTTTCTCCTTCAGGTTCTGTACATCAGGAAGAGAAAGAGGTAAGATCTGTTACTGACTGAAGGGAACTCGGTGCTTCAAAATGCAGAGCAAGCTCAGGAGCTGGGGAGAGTGTAAGCGATGGCTGTGTGAGAACATGGTGTGACCCAGGCTGGGACACTGCCCTCCTGGGATTGGGCATCCCTCTGACACCACAGTGCAAAGACTTGTCCACAGCTTTGGAAGGAGAATAAGGCTGAGCAGGAGGAGGTCAGGGAACCTGCAAACACATCACACTTCACCTATGAGATGCATCAAAACAGAGGAGAGGGCTATGGGTGTATAAAGAAGCTGGGAACTCCGTCATGAAAGGTGTGGATCTCAGGTTTCAGTCATTCCCAGATTCCTGTGTTTTCTGGCAGCCCAGGCAGTGAAATCAACTGGCAGCAACACAGTGCAGAGATGGAGCTTCAGCCCAGGAGTTAATGTCTTCATTTCCTTGCTAAGCTCCTGGCTGAAAACAGGAGAGGAGCATGCAGGGGGAATCATGTATTGATTCTTCAGTCTCACAGCAGGGACTTGGGTGAAGATCCATAAGCTGTGGTACCTCCTCCCTCCCTGACTCCTTGGGACAGGCCTAGCCAGGCCACAGATTTCCACAAAGTGCTGCTGCCCACTCTAAAATTTCCAAGCCCAACCCCAAAGCCTAGGTCTGGGTGCTTCTGCAGGAGCAGCCAGTGCTCAGCCTGTGGAAGTAGCACTACTGGAGATAATGGCTGTACTGGTAAGTCCATAGAGAAGCAGGGGAAGAATGTGTCATCCTAACACTTGCCAAAATAGATATTTGTGGTGGCACTGCCAGTAACTGCTTGTGTGTTTCCTTCTACTCCAAAACTGAGCTACAGCCAGAGGCAGGACTCAATGTTTTCCCAGGAGCCACCCCATCCATCATCCATCTCTGAGGAGACCCTTTGAGTAATAGTTCATAGTTCTGTCTCTTGGAGCAATGATACAAGAGTAGGAACAGTGTCCACAGGCATCAGATCCCTGTGAGAATCTCTCTTTCCTATTTTCTGTTTATTGTTTATTATTTTCTGTTTAATTTTATGTACTTCAGCTCCAAAGTTAAAAGTACTCTTGGGCCACTGGAGCTTGAAGTGAACTGCTGCTGGCAGACTGACATGGCAGGATGGGCTGGTGTGGGCAGAGGGACAGGGGGAGAAGTCACACAATGCCAAGCCAGTATGTTCTACTGTTTCTTTTGTCCCTCCACGTAAAGCCTAATCTTTTAAGGTCTGCAGGAACTTAAATCCTGATTCCTCAGTGTGTAAATGTCTGCCAACATAGATTAGTGATGGCAATTAATCCCTGTAACTGCACTCTGGGTGTCTTCTACTCGTGCCAGCTGTGTATAGTAGGTTCTTGGCCTCATCCAGCATGAGCCACAGGAGCAGAATCCCTGTGCAGCAGGAGAAGCAGCCTGCAAAAAGCCTCAGCAGTGGGGTGGGGAAGCAGCCTGAGCCCTGTCCTTCTCAACCAGCCCTTTCCCTCCCTTCCCACGGGCAGGTTGGAGAAGCTACGGCACCAGCTCATGCCCATGTACAACTTTGACCCCACCGAGGAACAGGATGAGCTGGAGCAGGAGCTGCTGGAACATGGGCGAGATGCAGCATCTTCCCAGGCATCACAGAGCAAGGTAGGCACAACCACCACAAGTGTCACTGCAGCCACTGCCACCTGCACTGCTTTCTTATAGGGCCAAGGAGATTTTGTAGGGCTGCTGGGTAGGGAAGCCATGTAAAGCTTCATGAGGACTTCTCCATCTCTGCCAGCTCTGGAGACTTGAGCATTTTGCAGTGCTTAGGGTAGACTGAGGAGTCGGGCAGGTCTTTGACAGGAGGCTCTCTCCTGCCCAGTGTAACAAGAGGTAGGAGATGCTTGAAGGAAGGGCTTCTCACCACTGTTTGGGTCCAGCTTCACAGTGTTGTCTGTTCCCTTTGTCACCAGCACCATATAAAAAGCCTTTTAAAAGAGCCAGCAGGGATGGTTGGAATGGGTGTCTCTTACCCAGTGACACAGCCTGTGCTTGGAGCAGACATACCTTTCCTTTCATGCATTCCTCTCCAGCTGCTCTGTGTTGCCTATGTCATTCTCTGCTTTTCCCATCCAGGAAACGGGGGGCTTACCTGGAGGTAGTAAAGGGGGGAAATTTTAAGGCCAGAGTTAACCTCAGCCCAGTAAAACCAGCATCATCCTCTCCAGGAACTGGCCAGCAGGATATCTCAGATCCCTCTAGCTAATGCTTGGGAAGTACAAGAGTTTGAAGATTCATTGTAGAAAGACAGAGTCTAAAACAACAGCACAAGTTCAGGCAATGGCACATTTCCAGGCCTTCTTGGTATCTCGAGCCTTTTCATGCTGCCTTGTATATATAAATAGTGAGACCCAGTAATCCAATGATGTGGGGATTTTAAACTGGCAAGGACGCGCTGACTTATTCTCCAGCCCGTTGTATTTTCCTGTCACAGCCTTGTTAATGCCTTGTTAGCCAGGCAGCCTCCCCTGGAAGGGGTGAATGCAGTTCCAAGCGTGCAGCCCTGAGCCAAGGCCGCAGTGCTGGCTCTGAGCTCCGGTGCTCCCCTGCAGGTGCTGCTGCCGAGCCAGGGAGCCCTGCAGAGACCCAGCCGCCTCGTGTTCACTGACGTGGCCAACGCCATCAATGCATGACCGGGACCTGCCCTGCTCCGGATCCTGCTCAGAACGAGGGTGAAGCCAACAAAGCAGTGACTTCCCTCAAGCATGGCTGATCCACTGAGCCCAGCTGCTCACCTGTTGGTTTGTGTTACAAACGGGCACGGGAAGTGCCAGCGCTCTGGGAAGCAAACCCTTTGTAAGGGCAGTGGTGATTTTCTGGTGTGTGTGTGTGTGTGTGTTACCACTGTAAGGTCCTGAGCTCCAGTTTCTGGGCTGGCACTGCCTGACACCACCTACCAAGCTTTGTGCTTAGGGACAGTGCCTGCTTTGTGTAGGCTAACCTGTCAGAGCACAGATCTGTGCTCTCTGGGTGAGGGAAGGAGAGAGGTGCACATTTCAGAGACCTTCTCCACTGGGTGTGCCCAGGCTCCAAGGAAAGGGACGGATGAGCCTCTCTGTGCAGTGACCACAGCTCTGCCCGGGGACTGGTGGCAAAGCCTCTTAGAGCCAGGAGAGCTGCCTGTCCCAGCTGAGGGATGACCTGGGGCACAGCAGGGAGAGCACAACCACAGGATTATCCCCTCCCAGGCCTGTGGCTGTTGATAAATATGCACCAGGGTGATGTTGAAGCACAGGGAATTCACTGGCTTCAGAAAGTGAAACAGTGAACATTTGGCCGATAACAACTAAGGAAGTAGCTGAATATCTCAAATTGGAGTGACTGTATAGACAGAGATTTCACACAGAGGCAGGGACTGTCACTGTCTGGCTATGTGAGCCCTGCTGCTAAGCTAGGAACAACAGTGCTTGAGCCACAAAGAGGAGTTGAGCAGAACTAGGGTTCCAGTACCATTTATCCCCTCCTGCTTTGGCTCAGGGAAGTTTCTATAGTATAGAGTGTTATCCAGGAAAGATTAAGCATTGAAATACTTTCTTTAAAAAAAGGAAAAACTTGTATTGGCTCAACAGCAGCCCAATGTCTGCCCCCAGAGATGACTAACAGCTGGTTTGTACTTCCTTACCTGCCAGGACCTGCAGTCAGAACATTCTCTTCTTCCTGCTGAAGGGAACAGAGCTTTGCGTTAGCCTCTGCTTGAGTTGCCTGCTAGGAACAGGTAGGTGGGACTAGACAGGTAAGCCAGGGGTTTCCCTGTAGCCCTGAAGCATCTGTCTGCCTGTGTATCCTTCAGGGCTGCAGAAGGAAGAGAGTTCAAAGGGTGTCTGGCCACCTTGGCATGTGGCAGTGCAGTATGGGGGCCTGTTGGCTCCTTTTGGTGGGCACTGGCCTGGAGAGCTGCAGGCCAGCAGAGCAGCCAGGGACCAGCATCAGTGCCCAGCCCTGCCCTGATCACCTCCTGATCTATGTGTGTTTACAGGCATTTGTCAATCAGATTTTATTCCATACACAGCACCAGTTAAAAGGGAATCGGGGCAAGCCAAAATCTGAATGCAGATCTAAAGCTTTATGCAAAGAGTTGTTTCAGAGTGGCAATTCAGGTATCACATGCTTTGTTCTCCTAAATATTTTATTTCCTTCCTCTGTATGATTGTTTTTCCCATATTCATTAAATGCAGACTCTTTCCTGGGCCCGTGCCCCTGACCCCTGCAGGGCACAGCTCCTTATCAGCCTTCTCTCTTCCACTGACAGAACTTCCCTCAGGGCAGCTCTGCAGAGCTAAATTGCTTTAGTTTTTCAGTATCCAGCTGTCTTTTTAGAACTAGGGATTTCTGGAAGTATTTTAGGGGTTGGAGTGTGGAAAACAGCCCAGTCCAGAGGCAGGAAATCTGGCAGGAGGCACTCCCAGGCAGCTGCTGTATGACCCTAGGGATGCTGCTGGAAGGAAGGTGCATGGGTACAGATACTCAGTGTAATGCAAATTAGGTCCCTAGAATTTGGAGTTTGTGGATATTCCCAGCAATCAGCTGAGAGACAAATACCTCCCAACACACACGCACAGTTCCCAGCTCCTGTAAGTGCTCACTGAGAACAGCCACACATCTCATTTCTCCCTTTGGTGCCTGTCCTCTTTCCATGCTCTGCAGCAGCACAGGGATGCATGTGGCAGGAGGAGCATTCAGCTATCTTAAATTGCAGCACTTTCCCCAGAACTCTTAGGACTGGAAGTTCAGTGGTTGTTATAAACTCCACAAAAAGCAAGCATGAGCTGAACTGTTTCTTCAATGTGTCAGGCCAGTGTGTGCCCTTCTCCCAGCTCCATGTGATGCAACACAACAAACACACCTATAGAGGAATTCTGCTGAAACCTTCTCCCTGTGATGGTAGGCTTTGGCCTGTGATGACTGCCCTTAGAGTAAAGAAGTACAGACAGTAAGACTAAAAGAATATTATGGGTAATTGCTGGGCTCATACTGGAGTATTCTTTTAGTTCCCTAGCACCTCCTCTCAGTTCTTGGATGTATAATTTAGCAGAAGCATTATGATGTAATTTAATTCAAGTGTTTCTGTGTTTTAAAGCAATGAAATATAATTAAACTATTTACATGAAAGTCTAGTGTGATTGTCTTTTCCCCCTGTCATTTGCATTTTCCCACAGAAACTGCCGGAGTGTAGCCCCAGTATCTGCTGGTAAGTGGTGTGCAGTCAATTACCCTGCTCTTTCAAAAACTGAACTAAATGTGAAAAACTTGCAAGGGGAAGCTCTGTGGGGGTCTAAGTTTAGCATTCTACAGCACAAACTCAGATCTCTTCAGAAAGGCTAGCTGGAGTAGTCAAGAGGACAGGAACATCTGGGCATCCAGAATACAAAAAGAAATCACAATTTATCCTTAAGCTGAATTCCTGTACAATCCAGGGGTTCATCAGCTCACCTGCAGCTCTGCCCACACCGAGGGGAACAGAACATGAGGACATTGTTGATAAATTTCAGATTTGCTGCTGTCTCATCTGGCCCACAGTCCCAAAACTTGGGACTAGTTAGGAAAGCTGTCAGATGAACTGAGGAAGCAAGGCACAAGCAGAGAATTAATTGTATGAAAAGCTCAACAGCTGTATAGACTACAGAACAATGTAGGGGAGAAACAGACTCAACTGTGCAGACTTCTGGGTGTACACATGAAGCAGAACTGGCCTGTGTTCCACTCAAGCCTCCAAGACACACAAAAGTGATGGAATTAAGCACCCACTAAACACATCTGGGTTTAGAAGCCTGACTGGTTTTCTCCATGTGTGATTCCTCATGCTCATTATTTCTTGTTTTCCTATCCATCTGGGGCTGCTCCTGGATGAAAAAATTTTTGTTCGTAATCCCCAAAATTCCAGGTCAGGAGACACTCACCTTGTTCAGCAATGTGTGTATGTGTGCTGAGGGTGTTGCACAAGGAAGAGGCAAAGCAGGAATCTGAGGAGCTTTTGTTTAATACCTTTATTTAAAACAAACTTCAAGGCTAATTTGCAAGTTGCCAACAGTCTCTATGCCTTCATCAAAACCATTTAGGGGAAACTTCCAAACTTTGCTAGACAGCAAACCTTGCTCACCTCCTGTGGTTTAACCAATTGTAATGACCTCTTAATTTTTGGCTAAGTCAGACCAAAACTGCCTGAGCTTAAAAACATTTGACATGCACTTGCCTAGAGGTAGGTTTGTCTACACAGAAAAGGTAATCAGCTATAGGGAATAACAAAAATAATTTCAAAAAAGGCAATCCCAGTGATCCAGTGTGAGAACCTAGCTCCCTGACAATGTCTGGAATTTTGCCCACCTCTCACAGACATTGACTTCCATTCTAATTCTCTCCATAAACATGGAAGCTGAACATGGTTTCAACTACACACAGAAGAGCTCCTAAAAGAGTGGAATTCTGTTAGTTTTCTTCCAGCACTTGCATTTTTATGGAAACAAGTTCTTTACTGTGATTTTTTTAGCAGAGCATTAAGAAGTAGCAAAGACTAAATTTTTTCGTGTTTTTTTTTTTTTTTTAAGAGAAGTACTTTGTATGCATTTCCCAGAGGAACACTGCTGACCTAAAGCAGATGGATTTACCATCTAGCCAAGGCAGTTTGCCCCCCTATTCCATGCCACCAGCTGAGAAAGGACTGACTGATGTCACAGGAAAAGCTTGAGTCTCTTACAGATGCAATCCCTAATCCATTTAGAAGCTGAAGTTCCAGTCTCACCCTGCAACAGCTATTGCTCTCAGGTAGCAGGGGTTAATTAAATAGGCAGTACAGCCTTGCAAACAGAGTACTGAACCTGCCAATTCAACTGAAAGTCAGGCCCAGAAGATGGCAAAATATTTTGGTCTGCTACTGGAGAGGCCTTTGAATGCAGGTATGAACTGCAGTTCAACTTGTATGTGCATCGAAGAGCAGCAGAATTTAGGGGAGCACCAGTTGCACATTCTCATGTAACCATCAACAAGTACAGAGTCACTTGTGTCATGTCCCACCTGGAGTTATCCCCACAGCAGGAGCTGGGGGTCAAACTCCTCCTTGTATCTGGCAACACAGCTCATTCTATAGCACAGGATTTAGGTCAGTCCCTGTGATCTAATCCATTTAGTCCTTGATTTCTCAGCTATTTGGTAGTGGAGGCACAGAGACTAGTTTTCTGCTGTGACCACCAAGCCACATACACAAGAGAGTACCCTTAGAGCAAATCAGACACTACACAGAATTAGGGCTGGGACTCTCATCACTACTAAGAAGAATTAATGGGATCAGGACTCATCAGTACTAAACTGGGTGGACTGGACAAAATTACCCAAAATGGAAAAAACCCAACAAAACACTTTTCCCCCCATTGTCACTCCAATCAGCCCTTCTTAATTCTGTATACATTTTCTTGTGTTAAATAAATACTTGCCAAGGGAACAGAACTCCAATGGAAAATAAAATAAATGAGTTCAATATATACAGCCATTTCATGGGTTTCTACTATGCATCACCATAAATTTAAAGCAAATTATGTTCTGTTTAAATATTTACCACTCTAGCTAGCCAATTTTACATCCTGTCAGAGATAATTGAAATACCTACTTTGTCCCTTTAATAGGCAGGCAGAATATCCAGGAGATGGAAAATACCACTGGGATTTCACTATTTGCGACTGGATATTGAAAATACCCTCAATTCCTCAGAATTTAACAAGTTCAGCCTTGACACCAAAAGCACAAATCGGGAAACAGTGTGAAACAGAGTAGCCAGCAACAATCTCAAACCAAAAGGCTACTGCTGTCTCCCAAAACAAAACTATCAGCAGCTTTTATTTGCATAGTTGGAACACTAGAGGACCCCACAGATGCATGTTAGAGACTGAATTTAAACTAATTTAAATTGAATCCCAAGGCTCTGCAGCAAGGAAGCAACTTTTGTATTACTGGCTCTTTACAGACACTTCTTTGAAGGCATGAAATCCAGTGGCTGTGACTAAGCTTGTAAGCACTGTGCACTTGGAGCTGCTATCAAACTCGAGGGGAGAGCCACCAGGCCAGAAGAAGTTATAGGAGAAGGCCCTGAGCTGATCACATTAAGATAAAAATCTCAGAATCAATCCCTAAGACATCAGGGTACAAACCTTCCCCTAAAGCATGCAAGTTACTGGCCACTGGAACATCAGCACAGGGCAAGCTGGAAATGCCATGAAGGTTTTTCTTTCTGAAGCAGTCAAGAAAAGACTCAAAGGCTGTCCCTATGGGCAACACAGCAAAACTTAACTAGTGGCACTGCTCCACCAATCTGCTAGATGTGATATGGCAGACAAGCTCAGCCATTAGCTGTGTAAATGTATTTCCTTTCCTGCATCTGTATTGCAGAGTGAACTTCTGTTGAAGTACTGCTCTCTGTGGCAGGGCAAGGCACCATGTTATCCAAGTATTTTTATTAAAGAGAAATTATTATACTCAAAGATAGACTATGAACTGTAAAAGGCATCTGTCCAACAAGGCACTTGCCATTTCTTCCCCCAAGTCCTTGTTTGGATGTTTGGGGTAAGGAAGTCCATAGGCAACAGGAGAGAACTTGGCTAAAATTATCACAAATGAAGAATCTGAAATACAACATTAAAAGTCCCATTTGCTTTCCAGTCCTCTGGCTTCAGCAAGACATGAACAGGTAGGACACTACTGAGCTGCAGCAAGGATGTTACTCAAGACATCTCCTAAGACCAGTGGTTTTGCTGGACCTGGAAGCATCTTTTCCAGTGATGCCTAAAGGAAAGATCACAGGAGAGAAAGGGTTAGAGCTTTGGGCCCAAGAGCCCTGCTGCCCAGTACTCTTTACAGAGCCAGCACAAGGTTGAGAGGTGACAAGGATCCACTCCCCAACAACCAAAGGTCTTCAAAACATTCCCACTGCTCTTAGAGCAGCTAAATGGAGCTCCTGACACAAATGGCTTCCCTGGAAGCAGGGCTCAGCATGAGTCTACTGAGGGCCCAGAAGTGACAGTCTGTGTGGAATTGTCTGGTTTCTGCTCTGCAAACACTCATCAACCACCTCTGCTGACAGCAATTACATATTTCCTTAAATTCTCATGAGACACCAAGTACCCAAAGTGCCCTCCAAATATTAAACACCGGGGAAGCTGATGCGTAGAATGTCTGGAAACGGTCTGAGTGGGGAATGTTTCTGGCTACACAGGCTTGTTGTGATCTATGCCTCACCCCTGGCTTTCAGGGGAGCTGAGGTGACCATCAAGGCAGCAAAGTGAGACAAGACATGTATGGAAAAGAACGCAGGGATAGCAAGACAGACAAAAAGGAGCAAGACCCCAAGGCTGCTTCTGGGCTTTGCACTTGCTCTTGGAAATTCTACCTTAAAGCAACCTCCTTCCCCCTCACATCTACAGTTCATTAGCTAAGAAGAGTTGCTCAGACAAACCACATCTGCCACTGTGGCTTAGGAGCCTATGAAATGAGATTGATCGATCCTTCAGTAATGGTACTCACAGAAAAAAAGCCCAAATGCTTCCTGACTCAGAAAAACAGAAATGTTAATGCTGGAGTTATGACTGGCAGCATCTATAGGTAGCAACATAGAGCCTAATCTATAAAGAAACTCCTGCCTGCTCTTAGACCTGGAGTCCCCCATAACCAGTGCCTTGGGAAAACCAGAGCTAGATGCTCAGGTAAAGGCCATGGGAAAAACCAGCTGGCTTTAAAGCAGCTCTGTCCCACAGGAGGCTTACAGATCCTGCTTATTTCTAATTAATTTCTTCGTATATCTTGATTTTCTCCACAGCAGACAGAGTCAGCGTTTATTTCAGCAATTCATCTGAATACTGCAGACATGAAGCCCAGGGCAGATCTCTTTCCCACTCAGAACTGTGCAGTGCACAACTTACAGGATGGGCAAGCACATGAGATGCACATGTACCCTCCCATCCCCTCCCTGGTGCAGCACCTCAAAAATTGTCACCCAGGAGGGAAAAAAAAAAAAAAAAAAAAAAAAAACCCAAACCACCAAAGCCTTCAATGACCAAAGCTCTGGCTGTGTCCATAGCAGAAGATCATTATGAGACCACAGACTCCTGCTAACAAGTCTCAGCAGTAGCCTCCTGCACGAGTAGCACAAAAGCTTGCAAACATATAATAGCCCAGTTAAACCCAGACCCACAGAATGGGTTAATCCAGAAACTACCTGTGTGCAAGCTGCTACAGCCGCGCCGTGCTTGCAAACAAGGCACAGGACCTACAGTTTCCAGTAAGGCAGAGGGCACGCTTCCCCTTTGCCTTTCCAGTCAGAAGTTTTAAACTAAGATCACCACTCCATCTCAAGAACTTTTCCAGAGGACTGCCTGGTTTCATACCGCACACGCTCCTCCCCACCGATTTCCCGGCCGTTTTTTGTTCTCCAGAAGCGCAGGCGTTCCCCCAGAGCAGCAGTGCCCCGTCCAGGGCCGGCAGGGCCGAGCACAGCGGTCGGGGCTGCACCGTTATCAGGTTCTGCACGGCCGCCTCCAGCGACCGCAGCATCCGCCGCTCCTGCCACATCTGCTGCTACCGCACTGCAACGGCAGGGAAACACTGCTCCTGCCGCTGCCCCGGCCCCTCAAACTGAAAGGAAGAAGCAAGTCCCCTCCGTGGCTGCGGTCTGGGGCGATGAGCAACCTGCCCAAGGTGGAGGTGAGGCTCATCCCCTGTGAGCCTGCGGCTCTGCTGATGTCACTGCACGGCTCCGTGGCAGGAAGTGATACGGGAGCAGGAGCCCCAGAGGAAACTGAATTGAGCAACTGAGGTTAACTCCTCTGGCATTTAATCATGTGGCATTTCCAGGGACTTTCTAAGAACCGGGGGCTGGGCTGGACTGCCCAGTGTCGCTTCACACGCCAACGGCAGGAGGGAGCAGCTGTGCTGCCACATGGCAAACCAGGCAACATCTGCCTCCCCTGGGCTCCCGGCCCCTTCTTCCTCCAGGGGAAACATTTCATTAAGAGCTTCTATAAAACTCACTGATGGCAGGACATAGACGCACACAAGTTTTCCTGGAATCTATCTCAGAAGCAGTCCTGAATGGTACCGACTCAGATATGTATTTTCACAGGGTTCAGCTGATGTTGGGGTTCTGGTTGGTGCATCTCTATCTTCCTACAACAGTGATAACTGTTATCTGGCATCTCGTCTCAGAGAAGCTTAGATAAATTGGAGCCTTCTACAGAAATTGGCCAGTGCCATCATTGTCTGTGCTGAGGCAGCTCTGCCAGTGCCAGCCACTGCCAGAGAGCTCTGCCTTAAAGTACAAGCCAGGAATAACAGAGGAAAACTACCCTGGAAGCATTCTGGAGTTAACCCAGAGTACTAAGATGCCTCAAATACCAAGGGATCTTCTATTCATTAAGTTTTTCAAGTAAGGCAAGACATTAGCAATAGACTATTTTCACTGTTTACACACCAGCCAGCCAATTTCACTGAGCTGTACCTGTATCAGTGACCAGAACCTCAAGATATGTGACTTCTTGCAAAGACAGATCTTCTTCCCTTTCTTTTATTCTACCTCCAGTTCTCCTGAAGCAGTCAAAACTGAATTAGATGGAAGGAATGTGCCTGGAAGCATTCCAAATGCTCCTCTGTTTATAGAATTTACCAGAAAGACTGCAACCAGTGCTAGAGCTTTTGTGGGTACATGCATGGTTTGCCAGAGCATGGCTCCACTGTTTAGTCTTGTGTAATTACCATTATCTAATTTCAAACCTTGTGTGGCTGGTGCTGAGTTCGAATTCAAGTCACTGCTTTCCAGAGGATCTCCTCCCTGAGATTCTCCTTCTTGGACCACTGCTTGAGGCTACAAAGAAAAACACCAAAAATAAACAAGACTCCCCCATGCAAAATTAGGTATCAAAAAACCAAACTGCAAATATGCAAAGTAGATGGATTATTATTTAAACAAGACTATGCAGCCCTGACAGCACATTCCATTTGCCACCAACTCCTACATCCAACCATAGGCAAGAGCACACACCAGGGCATGTAGTGTCCACACACATTCACAAGTGTCTGAGTAGTTGCCACAATCCCTAATAAACCATCCGATTACCAGACTTGTGAGACACAGCCCAACACTTTGAAAAAATCTGCCCATTATGCAGCTGTGGAGATTTTTTTTTTTTCCCCATCACGAATATTTTCTGTATTTCAAGTTATTTCCCTGTCTTGACCAGCCAAACATTTTGTCTATTGACAGTTAAAACTAAAATGATTGTTCTTTTTCTTCTGCTTTGGTTTCTCTCCCCAAAAATTCTTCAGCTGTTTAATTCTGAACTGAAACATCAGAACACTTCACTAATCAAAGTTAAAATGACACATTTTGAAATGTTAAGAACTCTAGGTCCTCCTGTTTGTCTTTGAGATTTGTCAGTCCACAAATGGTACCAGCAGAATTCACTGAGTAAGGTTTTGTTCTGTAAGACGTGGCCACTTCTGCCTCTGATTTTCCACAGAGCTTGAGGATCCCATTTTGCACAGCTGGATGCTTTAATCACTGGTAACACAGACTTCCCTAATCAGTGTATTTAAATAACAATATAAATGGGCTTAAGGAAAGCAATGGGCTTTGAACAAGAGCAGTGTGCTGAATTAGACTGTTACCATCTCACTTGGATTGCAGAGAAGGACCAGATCTATGGAAAAGTTCCATTATCTGGGACATTCTACACAGGGTTTGCAAACAGTTTCCCACCACCCAGGAAGTATCTGCACAGCAAGGTCACTGTCACATTAGAAAAGACTTCTGATCTCTCCCACATCCTGGCACTTATTTGCTGGGGAACATTTCCTCCCAAGCCTTCTGTGTGACCCTCACAGAAGGGGCTGTGTCCCTCTGGTTCTGCTGTATCAGAAGTGTTCCTTCCCCTCCTGAGCACTCCTGTACCACAACTGTACAACAAACCGATGGATTCCTGCAGCAAGCGCACAGCTCGGGTTTGGATCTAGCAGTTTTTGTGATGCACACTAAGCAACGGTTTGTGGCTCTAATGACAGGTAACACACCATTAATAGTTCACAGAACTGAATATCTGTATTGATTAAAAGCTTTTGTCTTGTTTTCACACCTGAAATGTTTTATTCTTAGCTACTGATTCTTACTAATGCTTTGCTTCCTGCATAAAATAATTTCCTGCAGGCAGGACTCGAAGTTTTCCAATTAATCACATTTCTCTGTTAGCTTAATTTTAAGTTTCTTCTTTTGAGACAAACTGACATGCTAAGCAATCAACTTCAGTCTTTCAAGTCTCCTGGGAGGACAACCCCTCCTCTGTAAGAAAGGATGCAATCTCTGGTCTGACATTCCAAGCCTGAGAAAGTGCTATACTGTGGAAGTCTGGTATGTCTTGAATTAAGTACAGCATCTCCCCTGGGCTCTCAGAATTCTTCAGTAGCTAAATCTTGGAGGTCATCAGGAAGGCAGTCAGAGCTTCCCTAATTATTTCCAGGCTACTGAGGCCGAAAGAATGTTGTGGCAGACAGAATCTGAGAAGGGCAAACACAGCTGAAAGTTCCCCAGGATCTGTGACTGGAAAAGAGGGAAAGGACTGAACACCATACTCACCCACTTGCGGGGCCTCCCTCTTCGCCTTTTCCCAGCAGCAGGTTCTGCCTTTATTGAAAACAAAGGGGGGAAAACATTAAGCTCTCAGATTTGCTGGGTATTGTGCAAAGCATTGAACGTGGCCAAGGTGACCACTGTGTAAAGGTCTCATCTCACAAGTAGCAGAAAAAGCAAAAGCTGGGGATAGGAGAAGACAGTTGAAGAGGAAACACCTGCCTGACTGCACTGGTTGTAATTATTTGGCAGTGGTGGTGAAGAAACATTGGAAGGAAACTGCTGAACAAGCAGTGGCTACACAGGAAGGCTGGGAGATGAGTAAGGACTAAAACCACAATAACTGATTTGTCCAACAGTGGCAATTAAAGCTGGGCTGAATTAGGGGCAACTTTTGCTATCTTCAAGCTAAGAGAAACATCCCTGCTTGTCTCTGGCAGTACTTGTCTCCCCTGTAAATGAATATAAGCCATTTCCTCTCACCGTTCCCCCAGTTAAACCAGATACTTTCTTGCTTCCTTTTGGCCTTCCTCGTGGTTTCTTCATTGGCTGTGGCTCCAGAGCATCCTGTGGGAGAACAGCTGTGTTTCCACCATCCTCCTGGGATAAAAGGAGAAAACCATTTAAGCAGGATGATCTCTGAAACAATTTACATTCTCTCATTCTGGTTGGTCTTGGACTGCCTTACCCCACTAAGAACACCCAGACCCCCAAATAGCTGGTTGTCTCTGCTTTTCCAGTTCTGAAGTACATTAGAAGATGATCAGCAATATTCCTACCTCTTTGTCTTTTGGGCTGGGGAAATGAATAAGTTCCAAGAACTCTGGCCAAGAGGTCTTGCCTGTTCTATCCAATTACGGGTGCAGAAACAGAGGGTGACAACATGTGAAAGTCTCCAGACCAGAACACAAACCTGGTCAGCCCCTCTCACATGTGTCCTGGCTGAACTGTCACTGCCTGTCACATTAGAGGTGCCTCTGAGGCCAGGAGCTGAGATTTCCCAGGGTGCAGATCCTGCTGCTGTCCTGGGTAGCCCCAGCATTTACCACAGAACACCCCTCCTTCCTTTGTCCTTGTTAGCAAGCAGCTTCCCAGGGCTGCCTGCAGATCCCATTGGGCTACTGCCATGGCATCCTCAGGCAGCCTCTTGGGACCATGTTCCCTCACCTGTGGCCGCTTCTGTGGTCTCCCCCTCTTTCTCTTCAGGCCCTCAGTCAGTGTAGATGAAGTGGAATTTTCTGGCCCCTCGTTGCTCATGTTAGCACTCTCCACTGTTTGTATATTATAATCCAACAGGTTACTTTCGTGGACTGGGAAAGCAAACTTGTCTCCTTTTTTGCTTTATCTTGTTATGGATTCTCCTCTACCTGCAAGACTGAAATGATGAGAAAGAATCAGGCATGGCAGCTTGCTATTGTTTTCATCAGCTGCAGGAATTCAGGACTCAGCAGACATTTGGGAACATAACTGTACTGTATAAATACTCTAGAACCATTCTTTTACCTAGCCTATTTCTCATCTTTCTGAGGCTTTTGGCCAAAGGAGCTACATTGCTCCTCCTGAACTGCAGGCATGGTACCTGCATCTACTGTTCCGTTTAATCTGAACCAAAAAAGACAATGTCTACAGCTCTCTGAACTCTGCTCTTTGGAGGCTTCCTCTGCCCAAAGAGGAAGGAGGTGGGAGATAAAGTGGTGGTAGTGACTTATAAATGCACCAGTCAAGGGCAAAGCTTCCTCTTGGAGCTCCTGTACTGTCCAATACCAAAGTTAATCCTGAGACCAAAATCTACAGCTAAGAAAACCTTACATGAGGATACTTAAGAGAGCAATTCCCAGGGTACAAACTCTAAGAAGTCTGGCTCTGGAGCTGCCCCTCAAGAGTTTGTTCTTAGTCACTGCCTGAACCGGCACTGTCTGGAGAGATGGCCTGACCCCATTCCATGCACTCAGCCCCTGATACTACATGAGGCTCACTGTTTCCTACAGGACAACACAAGCCCCTATACTTGGATTTTGCCCAGATCTTAAGCACAAGCTTGTCTGCTGGAAGTTTGAATCAGCAGGCTTGTCAGCCTCCTGCCTGGACCCAAGCTCTTCTGCTTGGGTTGGAATGAGCCCAAATTGTTTGCGCTAAGAAATAACCAAGATCACAAGCAGTTGAGAGTACATAGGAAACCAGTGACCTTCCCTGCTTCTGCCTGAGGTTGTCTCCTCTGGCTTGCCTGGCAGAGAAGGTGGAGGTCTGAATGCAAGCCTAGATACCCTCACATCCCAAAGCAGGAAGAAGAAGGGAGACTCAACCAGAACCTCAGCGAAACCTAAATCCCAAGCACATTAAGAGAGGTGTGGCCACTGAAGTTTTGCTTGTGTTTCAGTCAAAACCCAGCCAAGGATCTTAGCTTAGTCCACATGCAGCACCTCCAGACCCTGGCTCTCCTTTCCTTGTTGCACACAAGGGAGGGCTCGAGAAGATGGGAGGGGGTGAGGAGGCTGAGCTCAGCTGCTCAGAGGCTAGCAGTGCTGGCTGGATCTTCTTTTGTCCATAGCTCTTATCACAAAATACACAGCTGAGAATAGTGTAGTTAGGAAAGCAGCATCATTTATTGCTTAGGAAAGCAGGAGAATCTAGATGAATCATGCATTTCTACCTTCTCTGCAAAACCATCACCTGAGATTTTTTTTGTTTTGCAACGCTTCATTTTACCTGTTTTGCTTCTTCTTTTCCACCTGCTAAATGAAAGATAACAGCAAGCTTAAAGAGCTCTTTGCCCCATCAGCCTTGAGCACTGCCGAGTCCCCAGGTCACCACAGCAGGCTGTACCTGAAGCAACAAAGGCGGTACTAAGTAAGGGCATAGCTGTAGAAGAGTGTGACTGTTTTATTTAAAATAATGCTGGAGGGCAGCAGCTGGGCTCAGTTCCAGTTCATGCATGAGAAGCCCTATGAAAGAACTTCCTGGATGTCCCTTTGTGCACACTGTTGGGCCCCAGCTCACAGGTGCTGCTGCACACTCAGCTTTTCTATCAAACCCTCTGATCAGAGGGTGATGGTAAGACTACAGCTCAGGTCTCAGAGTTCAGGCTGCATCTGGGGGAGAGGCAGTTAGGGGAAAAAAAAAAAAAAGTGTGTTTTTTTCTACTTGCAAGCTAGGAACAGTTGCCACAAAGTCCCTGAGAGACAAGCATAAAACATTCGCAGTCTCTTCCAGAGAAGAGCTGTGCTTTTACAGACACAGTTTTGTAGTCTGATCAGATATTCAAGTTCCAAAGATGAGAGGGCCTTAACTGAGGATGAGAACAAATATTCTGCCCTCTGGCCAGCTACAGTCCCCTGAGTCTGGATTTCCTGGTCAGAACTGGGGCTCAAACAGGCTGGTGCCAGCATCTGGACTTGGCTGAGATAGGAGGGGGTCATTGAGACTTGGAGGAGAGAACCCCTAATGCCTCTTCCCAAAGGCAGGTCTAAGCCAGGCCCAGCTCACCTCACACACATCTGCTCCTGGATCAGCCCAGTCTGCTGCAAAGCTGGCTTGAAGCTTCCAGACCCTGAGCCCTCCCTCAGCTGCCAGTGGAAAGGGAACAGATATGGCCACAGGAATGGACAAGTGTGAAAGTGCTGTCCAAGCCAGATCCCTGGGCAGAGATTCCAGCTGCTTCTCTGGGGAGGCTGTGCTGATATGAGGGTGGAATTAAGCATTTTCATTCTATTTTTCAGTCCCAGCTTGCATTCTCTGCTTGGTCACCACACGCTAGACATGCAAAATCTAACAGTGTCACTGACAGATGCAGCAAGGAAGCTTCCAACCTTCACTCCATATCCTAACACAATATGCACAATTTTAAGAGACACTGAAGCCATTGCTCTTACTGACACAACCTCTCTCAAGAGTTCACTGGAACTGACACCTACATGGAATCCAAATTTTGCATGCCATTATTCAAGTGGGAGCAACCACAGTGCACAGAATTCATTTTCCCCCAGATGCAGAGAAAGTCAGTTCTTGCACAATGATTTTTTTGCTAAACCAGTACACTCTACAATGCCTTAAACATATCTGGCTAGCTTTCTACAGGCAGGACTACAGACAAAAGCCAGAGACCACCAGGAGATAACAGTTGCTTTGTACATCTCTCTTCCACTCTCCCATCACCCACCAAAGGCATATCCTTCTCAAAACCTGGTGTAAACAGAAGAACACACAAGCAAAAGTAGACAAGCACCAGGCCTTAGAGTTTTTGTCAGATTTACATGATTCAAGCAATATGCAGACAAAGCAAAAGCACCCACTGCAATTTTATTTCAAATTTCTTAACTTCTCATGTAGACATATAAAGCCCCAAAACCAATACCGAGCCACACTGTATACCAAAAACCAAGTAATCCTTCCAGGGTCACTGCATTCCCTGCTGGGACTGGAGCTAGCAGGGCTAAAGCCTAGGCCTACACCATATCCACAAGGGCACAAGATCTGAGAAACCTATCAAATGTTTGTGGGCCTCAGATCACCTTTATGTCAGCCATACACACAGCTTTGCAAATGGCACAGGGATACGAACACATGGTTTTGGCATTATTGAGACCTCTGTGTTGCAGAAGCATCACCTAAAAGAAAGCCTCATGTCCCAAATGCATTCCCAGGCACCTACCAGAGGGCAGGGAATCCTCACAGTCATAGTACTATACACCAGATTTAAGTCCTAAGTTGTACAAAGCCAGTTTTTCTCACATCACAAATTCTCAAGAAAGAAAAGCTCTTCCTGGGGGCAATGTAGATATAGCCTAACACAGTACTGAACAGTGTTCTTGAGGGACTTTTCCATAGACTACAGAGGAAGCCTTGGGGATGAGACTGCTGACTTGGACAGGTAAATGAAACAGCAGAACCCCTCCCTGTTTCCTCAGGGAGGTTAGATTTTAGGCTGTGTCCTTGGGAGGAACATGGTATGACAGGGAACAGGGATGCTTGAGGCATTGCACTAAACCCCCAAACCACGTGAGTGATTCACTGCCAGAAATGCTTCTCTGGCTGTAGTGCTCACTTACAGAATAAAAGCTTGCAAAGCCTTTTACAAAGCATAATAGGAGTGTGATTATAACAGACCCTGCATTATAGCCTTAACTCCATTGCTGTCTCTGTAATAACATGAACAAATACCTCCCAAGCACAACTCCCATTTAGCAGTACAGCACCACTGTGCTGCTGTCATGTGTCACAGCAAACCCAGGGGAGCTTCACTAGCATCAAAGTGGTCATTCTTTATTCCCTCTAGTAAAAGATGGAAGAAAAAATTTGGCCCAAGCCCTGCATCAAGCAGAGGAGAATAAAATACTTTGTTAGTCAAGACATCTAAAGAAGAGGACTAAGAAGGCCAGGCAAGGAGAAAACTCTCATTCCAAAAACTGCAGCAATAACGATCTGCACTTGTATTATGAGAAATTACTTTCACCTTCTGAGAAATCAAACACTAACATCTTCAGATCTCACAGCTCAAGATATACCACAGCTCGTCACAGTTCCCCATGGACAGTTCTACCAGAAAAGCACTGGAACAGCTCCCTTGGAAAAGTACAGTGGCAGTAACACTCTGGCAAACATGCCTTTTCTCTATCTCTCTGTAAAAAGAGGAACTTAAGGGATACTAAATCAAGTCCATGGCAACAGAAGGTAACTGCCATCATCTCATAAATCATTTCTCAAAATCATAATTAACTTCTCTAGGTGATTTCCCTGACTACTTTGAGTGACTAAGTTTAAAGCTTCTTTGATCTCATGCTTGAAAGTCTCCTAGTTACTTGCCTGTTACTTGCGTTTGTTTTAATGAGCAACTTATTGTCACTTGTTCTTGCATCAAGTCCTTCAGCAGCAACATTTCTCTCTCCTTTATTTTTAAACTCTACCAGATTATACATGTCCCTCATCTTACCTGGCTGAATAAACCAGCACATTTGTTTCTTGGATCTGATCATATCTCCTGATCATTTAGGTTGTCATTTACACCCTTTCCAACCTGATCTCAACACTTTGAGTACAGTAAAGATTCTTTCTCTGAAAACGATTTTCAGTGAGGACAGCTTGACTAACTGAACTTCACATGAATCAGAGAAGCATGGCCGAAGAGACACTTCAGTGGGCAAAATTCAGTTCTTGTGTAATGTAAATAGCATTGGCTTCCAAAATGATTCAATCAGCAAGGTATTCTACCACCTCCAGCATATCCTGACTGATAAAATACCCAGGTCAGAAGACAAACTATTTAAATTGACAAAGGACAAAAATTACAGGAGCCATATGGGCTTCCGTGCTTCACATTAGTTCTAGAGACTTGCTCAAGGTGTGAATGAGAGTTTCTGTAGCTCAGTAGTTACATTTCCAACTTTGTTATAGACTCCTCTGTGGCATGACACCCTAATCAAAGTGCCCTTGTGTGTCTCAGTTCTCCATCCAAAAACTGGTGCCTAGGTCCCTGACTGCTGAGCTATACTGGGGATGGGGCTGAGGGCAGAGCCTGAGCAAGGCAGGCAAAGGCCATCCTGCCTGGGCCCATTCTGACACACCCAGCAAAGGGGGCAAGGCTGGGACAAGAGCTTATGGACTAAGCACCTATCTACCAGAACACAGGGCCAGAAGCTTTTTTTTTTTTAACCTTAGAGACACACACAGCCACACAGGAAAAGGGCTGATGACTGAGTTTCAAGCAATGATGTGGACAGGAACAGGCTCTGTGTCCTCTTTCCCAACTCCTCAGTCCCCAGCATCAGCACAACATCAAGGCACTGCAAGAGCTCTCTTGAATGAGCCGTGCTTGATGCACTGCCTGCCAGCTTCTCTTTGTGCAGATACCAAGTCAGTTATTGCTGTGAGAGGCACCTTGTTCACCCTAATCCATACCACAACTAGTCACAGAAATACCACCATGGTTCTACTGTAGTGACACTAAAGTATTCCCAGGTCTTCCTCAGAAAAGTGAGGCTTTGCATTTGTCTGTGCAATGAGTCAAACCACACATGCAGTCCTGGCTGTGCTGAGGTCCTGTTTGCATCCACATGCACGACTTTCCCTGAAGGCTGTCACAGAATTCCACAGTGAAGAGTTCAACCTCAATCCTACCTCAGCATCATCAGCTTCCAAGCCCTACCAAAGCCCCAAGCTTCTTACGGTCAGAGCAGGTAAACCAAGGAGGCAGTTAACCATCCCAGGAAGCCATGGAAAAGCACTGTGGGGATACCAAGATGAGAAAGGAAGAGATATCCGGAAGCTCTTCCCAACTCTGCGCTTGGCAAGTCATGTAATCTTTCTACGTTTCACATTTTCTCTCTATAAGATTATGGAATAGAACTGAAGTATTGACACTTCTCTTGAACTGGGGTTGAGGGACTGAGGACTAAGTAATTCCTTTTTGTAGAGTGACACTAAGAACCCCCTGCAGCAGAGAAAAGAGCAAGGCATCATTAGAGGAATGCACCAGCAGCCTCCCCCATGTCATGTTAAGGAGCACAAAGGAGAGGCAGTGGCAATTGAAGAAATACAGTTCAGGATTACCCACATCCTGCTGAGAAGCAGAACACACCCTCATCCTCTTTCCTCAGGAAGCTGAAGGCTCGTGGGACCAGTCTGGCCCAAAGATGTCATTTGGATTTCCCTGCCCTGGGAACCTGGCACACAGCACTGGAGTGGAAGCTGGGTTTCCCAGAGCCACACAGCACTTCCCACCCACTCCCAAACCCCAGCAGGCAAGGGATACGGCTCAGCTCAGTGTCTCTCTCCAAGGAAACCCTTGTACCAGACCCATGATCCCAAATCTTGAGGTCTGGGGTCTGAAACACCTTTCGTTCATACTGATATTTCTAGCAGTTCTCCCAAAATTATCAATTATCAAAAGTATCAGATCAGTGAGACTCCCTTGTGGATTGTAAACTTCCTAGCATTACACATTATGAGCCTTATTATGTTAGAATTCTGAATTCAGAATTTGTCCAAAGACCCAAATGTGTGCTTAAGGACTCTTTCTTATCTTAAAGTCTTTGTCCAGACGCTTTCATGAAAAAGCAAGCACCCGAAGCACTGCAGAGTTAAATCAGTGAAAAAAAACCCACAACGTTATTTACAGGAAAATAACAAGAAAAGCAGAAATCAGTGTTTACCAAGAATTTTTAAAACACACTTATTTAATTTGAGATAGCATCAAGCCTTTTTCCTCTATAGAAACCTTGTACAGCTCAACTACTGACATCTACAAAACACTGTCCACTTATGCAAAGCCAGAAAATGGCCCTCTGCACTTCCTGCAGAGGACTGGCATTGCAGGACAGGGACCTACAAGGCAGCAAGTTCTCTACCTTAGACTGCTTGAAAGTAGATTTTCTCAATTACCAACCTGCAATTCATTAATCCCCACGCCTTAATCAACTCCAGAGCCTCGCAGATGGGCTCTGTATATGCGTTTCCGATGACACGGTAAGAAAGGAACAAGCTTTACCTGTTGAGAAGTTGGGCAGCACTGCTTGACTCAACCCCTGCAGAGCTAGCAGTGGAGGCAGGAGAGAAAGAGGAATGAAGCAGCTGGGAGCCCTCTGCAGTGGTGAGAGGCAGCTAACCCAGGTCTCTGCTCACACTCGTCTCGGGAGCCGTGCACCAAGCCCAGAGCCGTGGCTTGCACTCCCAATTTGCGATATGGAAACGGCACGAGCGCTGCCGGAGATCTCCTTCTGATGGCAGCCCTGAGCAGAGACTGCAAGCAACATCCACTTTCACCAGCTTCTACCTACTGGCATGATTACTGAAAATAAGGCCAGTTTCCAAACATAAAATGAATGCTCTGAATAAAGGGGACAGATCATTCACGTGCTTCCCTCTTCACAAATGCAAGAGAGAACCATGCTGACCCTGTTATGAAAGAAACCAAACCAAAACAAAAACCCCAAATGAGAAGCCCCAAGAAGGTTTGTGATAATAAAGTGGTTATTAATCTGAGTGCAAAATGTGCTCAGGGCATTTACTTTAAGCCACAAATAAAAATGGGAAGCTGAGCTCAGTTGAGCATAAACATATTTAGAAAGGAGATGTTGCATGGCTCTAAGTCAGGTATTTTGTATTAATTCTGTGAACAGCCACTAGATCTCACAAAAGTCCCCAAAAGTATTTCACAAAGGAAAACGCAGACTTTTCATGACTGCCTTGACATATTCAAGACATCTATACTGGGGTTTTTTGGGCACATCACCATTAGCAAAACCATAGACTTAAAGTATCTCAATCTGTACCTGCACAAAAGCCATTACAGTATCTTAGAAACAAAATCTGAGGCTTTTCTTTGTGTCAAGTAGTAAATTGCTTACAGTGACAGTACCACTGAATAAACTGAAGACAATTTTTTTTCCTCAGAGTCATCCGTACAAAAGGTTTGAGCTCCTCAGTAACTTTGCTAAACCTAAATATAGCACTTAAATCAGTCTGGAACAATACTGATCATGACCTTACAAAAAGGGAATGATCTTCTGCTTAAAGCTGTTCAGGGGCTCTGGAATTGTGTCCAGTCCCTGGGGATGCCAAGTGCTTCCCCTGTGACCTCAGGAACAGTGACTTTTCTCTGTACTCCACGTGTAAAGTGGGGATAACAAAACGGGTAATATCTGGCTTATTTAGACTGTATTTTCTTTGGGAAGAGATTCATTTCCCACCATGTAATTTAATGTCTTAGGCAAAGTGGCTCAAAATTTTGTTTGGAGCTCCAAACAACTAATAAAGCAAAATCAACATGAAATGCCAAGAGAGCCCTTTGGTCACCCCTGCAACAATGTTCCAAATCCAAAAATAATTAAATAATGTATTAAATCAAGTACCTGAAAATTATTATCTGTTAATTTAAATGCATAGATACAATTTATCAAATATCCTCCTGCATATGCACTACTGTTCCATATGAAAATATGCAGACTTTTCTCATGTTTAATGACTTTTTAAAAGCTTTTTTTTAAAATGTCACTAGAGACAAAGCTGTAAGCATCCTGTATGAACATAGTGTAATCATGACTGAGTCAGAACTTGACTTGTTACACTTGGTACAAAATGAAGAAATCTGCATTTCATGCAAATACCTCCCAGCAAGTCAGTATTAAACTTGATTCTCCAACACTACACCAGAGATGGTTGACAGTCCTTTAGTGCTAAAGAACATTATCAATATTCTAGAAATTAAACTCCCAGTTAGGAAATGGCAGATACAAAATTGGAACATGGGGTCCTATTTAATTTTTATTGGGCACATATTGGAGAGTAGTGTCTTTAATATCCATACTTCATCACTCCTTAAGTATTTAAAGCTAAGAAAAATTATTTGATCATTCTATATATAAACGACTGACATTCCATCATTATTCTTGGACTGAACCCAAAAATCTCACACTTGACAGAACCATCAGTCCCAGAAAATGTGTTCCTGAAGACAATCACAGAACCATTAAGATCTGAAAATACCTCCAAGACCATAAAATCCAACATTTGAACAAATAACTCCATGTCAACGGAACCATGTCACCAAGTGCCACATCCAATTGCTTCTGGAACACCTCCAGGCACAGTGACTCCACCACTTCCCAGGGCAGCCCCTTCTAATGCCTGACAACCCTTTCTAGGAAATTACTGCTCAGTTGCAAACTCAACCTCTTCTGGCACAGCTTGAGGCCATTTCCTCTTATCCTACCACTGGTTATTTGGCAGAAAAGACTGATCCCAAACCGGCTCCTTTCAGGGAGTTGCAAAGAATGAGGTCTCACGGGATGGAGAATGTACCATACCCTTAGACAGGTGTTCCAGTGGCTCATCCTTCTAAACAAGGTGCCTAATGTACACTTTGGTTTGTGCTTTCAGATTGCAGGGGCTGGTTCCTATCATACATTTCTCAGAAAAGCACCCAGCTTCCCTAGCTCAGTTATCAAGTCCACTCAAACTACTTTTCTGAAAAATTATGTAGCCAGAGATCCTCAATTCTTACACTCTAAAGTATTAAAGAAAAAAAAGTCCTTGTTGCACCCCTCTCCTCATCTCCAAATATTAGTCCCTTCAGGAAGGGAGGCAGTGTGCCCACTACAGGAGCAGCCTCCAGCCATGGATCACAGAAGTCCTTTGAGAACACAAGATTATCTTCTTCATTTCACAATCTGTCCCTTCCATCCAGTAGACACTGCTGTTTCTTTTCACTCTTTGACCAGCTCTTGATTGCTCTGTGCAACCCTGTTCCAGTCCTAGAGCACCCTGGAGAAGAGCAGCTCCTGGCCAAGGGCTGAAGCCTGGTCTCAATTCTACCTTCTGATGAAATATCCCTTTTGGAGGTCCCATGAAGAAGGACAAGCATGACCCAGATCAGTGAACAGAAAAGCAACAGCAGCCAGAGTACAAGCATTCCTTAGATGACATGTGGTCAAATTAGCACAGTTTGAGTGACCTGCCAAGACACTCATGTTCCCAGAGAGTTTCACATATCTGCAGCAAGACTTGACCTGCACAAGGCCTAGGTTGTGCCTGCAAGACACTAGTTTGCTTTGGGAAGCATGCAGATTTTAGCACAATGCAGTGCCTGTATTCCTATTCCTTATCTTCACTCTTGCAGAAACCAGACCGGTCACTGTGGCACAGTGTGAGATATGTAGGCTAACACCAACTGGAGATTCATTTGTGTATAATCCCTTTCTGTTAGACAGGTGTGTATAAAAAGCTTCATTCACTGCTATCCTGATCTTGTCAGAACCTCTCATGTGCACAAACCTCTATCTCCTAAGTGTAAGGAAAGCTGGATTCATAGTAATTGTTCTGTATGTGCTTATTATTCAGGCTGTATTAATGAATATTTCAACTGGAGATTAGGCTGAGGTGTGATTTCCACAAGATAAGAAATAGATTTGCCATGCTCTATTTTATCATTGTAATGGAAGTGTGCCCCACAATACAATACTTGTTAATTCTTTCACTCAAAACTCTCTGGATGACACAGGGTTACAAAATCTCACTTTGAGAAAGTTGTGGACTTGCTGGAAGGCCTCAAAAAAAAAAAAAAAAAAAAAAAAAAAAAAAAAAAATCAAAGGCTTAGAAAACATGGCCTGTGAAGAAATATTGAGAAACTGGGTTGTTAAACCTTGAGATAGGAGAGCAGAAAACAACATAATGACTTTCCAAAATACAGTAGTGCAGCATCTAGGAAAGTACTAACATGTGGATATGATAGAGAGTTAGTTTAAATGCAGAAGTTAAGTTGAACATGGAGGAAAGTCTAACAACTTAATGGTCAGGACAGCAAAGCACTGGAATAAGGTATGAGTTTGTGGAGCCTCTTCCCATGGAGAAACTACAAATGGGTCACACACACACACACACACACTAAGACTGGCAGAGATGGTAACAATAATTCCCTGAGAAATGAAGTGTTTCTGGCAAATCCTCTTTTCTGTGACATTAAGTTTCTAACTCAGTTGTGGTTATGTATGCTTATACAGAATTATCTATGAAAGGGCCAGGACAGGCGATTCCTGGGGACCAGAATGATTTTTTACTCATCCTCCATGGCTGCAAAATCTCCTGAACTGGTTGTGTATTCTTGAAGCTTTAGAATCCAGCTGGTTCTACAGCTACAAAGCTTGTGATTTGTATTGGGAAAGCTAAAGAGTATTTCACAATTTCAGACCCCAAATTTTGTCAATTACCAGAGGTGATAGAATATGATTCTTGCAATGGGAAGAATAAATCTTGCCAAAGTAATGCCGTAAGCAGTGTCAGCTGGTAAAAAGGGTGACCTTTTTCTACCTTTATAACAAGAGACAGTTACTGTTCCTGACAATATGCAGACAAGGAAGGTGGGACAATTGAGAGTGTGAAGTGAAAAGGGAACAGCTTTGCTGCAGGCAAGAAAGGTGCAGCTAGAATGAGAAAGAGCTCACACTTTGGTCGATAAAGCCATGTAGAGACATTGCGAAACACAGCCTGGGGACGGCCTTGAAGGACCTTTGTAACACAAAATGAACCTATCACCAGTAGATAGCTGTGTGTGAAGGAGACCTAGATGGGAAACTAAACAACTGGGGGTTGGTGTATATATGGAGGAAGATGTGTATTTGAGGGAGAGAGCTCAGGCCCATGACTATCCCTTAGGTTGCCCTCCAAGGGAGAGGAAGGGCAGCACACAGGTAAATGGGGTGTGTGGGTATTTAAAGGTGCAACAGTAGTGCATACCATGCTCCCTTCCCTCATTTATCAACATGTATCCCACGTGCAGATTCAAGACACCAGTAGTTGAATCCTCCTTACAAGAGTAAAAGGGACAGAGAAAAGGAGAAGCTCACATACACTTCCAAATTCAACCAAATTTCTTATGATCAGGCTGAAGAGCTCATGAAGCCTGCCTGCTTTGGAAGGATGTCTGCAAAGAAGCACTGAGCATATGGATGGCTCAGCTGCAGAGCCAGTGCCTGGTTTACAGCACAGGGAAAGCCTGCAGGCTATGCCCCCGGCAAGGTGGCTGCTGCTTACTATTCTCTTTTTCCATTCAATCTTACAACAAACAACTTCAGAAGGAAGCCCTCCATTACCTGGAGCAGAACCCAATGTAAATTAACTACAGACTTAATAGATAAGTTAAAAAGCACTGAAAAGCAAGAATTAATGTGTGAGACCTGTTAGTAAACCCAAATGACCAAGTTATAAGGATGCCAGGACAAGTGACTAAGACAACTTTAGTGTCAGTACAAGCACCATGGGTACAGAATGCACACTGTAATAGAGGTATGATTCCAGTACAGACCTGGCATTGCTGGCACAGGTACAAGAAAGCACAGCCCTGAGTATCGAAATTTGTATTGTCTACAGCTGAGACAATTTGTAACACATGGTTTGGACAGAACGCATTTCAGAACACAGTATATTATCTGTATGTGTCCTGTTCTTACCTCTAGTACCTTGTCCTTGAGGAAAGACATGACATTCACACACAACTGGAAAAGAACACGTTTTGCCTTACATTTGTCAAAAGGCTGTTGGGGAGAAAAGGGAAGGAAAAATAACATATAACCAAAATATAAGTGTCTGGAGTGTTGCTCCTGCTCCTTTACCAGGCACAACCCAATCCTTGAAGAAATCGAGCATCCTTCCATTAACTTCAAAGAGATGCTTTCAACCCCTCCCCGTGCCAAGGACGCCGTGCTCTGTGTCACCACACAGCGGCACTCTGCCCACACATTTCCCAGAGGGAAACCTGCAGGTTTTTTCCCCCGTTTCCAAGATACCCACGAGTATTTGTGCTCGCCGCTGAGCAGGCAGAGCTTTCAGGAAGTACCAGTCTCTGAAACACACAACGTGGAACCCGCAGAGATGGTCAAGCACCTGCTTTGACAGCACAAGCATTAGCTGATTACGAGCTGTTAGAAACCAAACACTTGGAAAATCTGATTTTAAAACTGCTGGGAAATCTATTTTTAGGATCTTTATTCCTTCCACCTTTTCTGCACACTTCAGTTGCACTTCAACATTCTGGCAATACTATTTTGAGATCTCAGGTACTTCACACCACTTCTCTTCCAAATTCCAACAGCACCACTATGAACTCTGGTAGACCATTTATTCTCCATAACTTCCTTAAAGAAAAAGCCCCAAGGACTTCCAAGCAGATATATATCCACCAAAACACCTCTGCTAGACATACATGGATTTATTAAAGGTGACAATAACAGTGTGCTGACAGGAATGTGCCATAGATACAAGACTGAGTGACAGAAAAGTAGAAATGAGTTGGAAAAGAGCTCTTTATACAGGCTTTCCTGATAAGGCTGATTTTTCTCCTTAAATCCAGGGCCAAATGCAAGACTTAGTCTCTATGATCTAAACATGGCACACACCTTGCACAGAGACAAGATGCAGAGCTCATGTCTAATGATGCACATGAAAGAGAGGAAGCCTACACGACAGGAGAAAGTCCTGCTCAGCCCTCCCAAGTGACCTTGGATGGGGCCATGTCCTAATGCAGGTGAGAGCTGGCCTGCTACTGATAAAACACTGTCCACCCCAACAATTCCCCAGGATCTTTAAGCCACAGATTGATGGGGATTTGCAGATAGCAAATTCAATATATTTAGCATCCAGTAAGACTATGCAGGTACTCTGCAGTGCACATTGAGCCCTACTCCTTCTAACTCCCTGTTCTCACTTCCCCCCCTTACCCAGCTCTTAGGGAAGGCCCTGTGCTGTGGGGACAGAGATGACACAGGGCAGTCTGTAAGCAATGGTGCAAACATGGCAACCAAGCGTGCCACACCTTCAAAGCAAAAGGAAAAAGGGTCACCAGAAAGGGTCTTATCAATTTCCAGCTATTTCTAGCCAGCCTCCACCTTTGCAGCTGCCAGTTGTGATGAACCAGGCTGACTGCCAGTTACCCAAGCAGAAGAATCCCAGATGCCTACAGAGATCAAAAAGATTATCATGCATGTATGGCATAAACACTAGTGAGTGATTCATCTGGGCAAGGAAACTACCTCCACAGCCAAACCTCAATTTGGAGGCTGGGGCAGCATAATGAATGCATAAAAAAAACTATCACACAAGACTTTACCTAGGGGGACTTTGCCTTCCCTATTCAGCAAAGAAATTCAGATAGGAAAGCAGTATTCCTCAGGAGAGACGATCCTGTATAGGACAAAAATCACCCTTCAACAGAAGGCATAAAAATATCCAAGATGGTTCAACAAAGGCCTTCTCTGGAAACCCCTGGTTCTTGTGTAGGAAAAGGCAGTAAACTCTGTGAAGCTCTTCCACCTTTGCTATACTCAGACACATCTCCCCCACGCTGAGGACAATTTCTATACAGAAACTGTTACTGGAATTTTTCCATGTCTAGTAATACTCCTTGAAGAAAGCAGAACCATGTGTTATATTCAAGGTGAAAACACATCAGGCTTTTAAAAATTAAAACAAACAAGCCAACCAAAAACAAGGCTAAAACCAAACACTACCACTCTCTCTCCAGAACCATGAGAATATTTTCCTGTGTTTTTTTTTTTTTTCCCCTTAGCCTATAGTATTTGATTTGCCTTTCTCTTAAGCTCAACCTGATGCTTTCACAAGGTTATATGACAACTCCAAGATCTTGGTCAACTCCAAGCTCATAATTTTAGATGCACCACAACCCCTGTTTCTCTGCATACCTCATTTCACGTTTATTTACTTGAAATTTCATCCACCATTTCACTGGCCAGCTGTTCAGTCTCAGGATTTTCCAACAATATTTCACTGTTAACCATCATCTTTAATGTCTTGAAAAATTTTATTTTAACAGGCTAGTTTGAAGTCTCACCCTCCCCATTTTCAATGGTCATTCCTGAATAGGTTCAGCATTAGAAATTCCAGCACTGAATTGTGAAACTCCCTAGCAGCCTTCTCCCACCTGGTTTCTCAATTATTTGTACATCCCAGAACTTTCTCTTCTTTGCAGTCTCTGCACACTTTCCCAATAAGGTATTCTGAACTTTCTCAAAAGTCTTACAGAAATCTAGTACCAGCTCTTTTACTTATCTGTATTCTTTGCAAGGAACTCCAAGAGACTTGCAAGATAGAGATCCTGGCTTCATATAACTGATTGTGTTTATCTCATTGTCAAACATTTTTGTCTATTACAGCTTTTACTAGTTTACGTACTACAGATGCCAGACTTACAAGCTCTTGGCTTCCTGGATTCTCCCAAACCTTTTTAAAAGATTTTTATATTTACCCACTCTCCATGCCTCAGGTGCAAAGAAATTTTTAAAAGCAATGTTACACACTGCCTTTGGCAATATAGCTACTACACACTTGAGTTCCTCAGACCTCAGGTGAAACCTTCCAGTCCTGGCAACCTGTTAGCATTCACAGCTGCTCAAATGTTGGATTCTGGATCCCAATCAGAAACTTGTTTTGCCAGCATTTTATGTTCTGTGATGAAGTGGGGGAGCAAGAAGTTGCTATCAACACCCTCAGCAGGTGGGAGCAGTAGGAGCTCAGAATGAAAGGAGGGCTAGTGAGAGCTGGGTACAAAGCCCCACACACATCTTCCTACACAAAACCCTGTGTGGGAGGGTGGGACTCATTACAAACATAAGAAGTACAGTGATCGTCAGTGCAATCAAGACCCAACAGTGGAACTACCTGGCATCTGCCCAGCACTTACCTACAACAGGCCTCCCCCCCATCACAGAGTGACAGCAGCCACAAAAGGGGTGTGTATTCAAGTAATTTCATTGTTCAGCCGTGTGGTCAAATGAAGCAGGTAGAAAGTGGGTGGTTATCTTGCAACAGGCACATTTATCATTCACCTCAACCCTTACAGCCTGATCACATCAGACAGCAGGGCCGTGGTGTGGTCTTTGCCAGCCATCACACCCATGTGCTGAAGTACATGGACAAAGGTATCATGTTTGATGAAAGAAAAAGGAGAAGTCAAAGGTTGCATTTCTTAAGTCTTCACGTTATTTAGGGCTGAAGGAGGAGGCATCAAGCCACTGAAAATGTGCAGATGGGAAAGTAATTTGAACTTGTGTGCCAAGACAGCTAGGGTAGAAGTTGTGATCAACACAGAGCTTTACCTGCCTTCCCCACCCCTGCATCACCCACAGACACAGCCATGATCAGGACAGACAACAGCACAGTCCAATGTTACAAACACATCCAGTTAGCTTCAAGCAGACATTTAATAAACAGGATAGAATAAAGTTAAAAAAATAACAAGTCTCACTGTACTGCACTCCTCTGCCATGAGTGGCACCCTCAGCCTTGCTGACCTCCCAGGAGCACACAGCTGCTTGGGGTCCAAGTCCTCACTTCACACACCAAGACTTCTAAGATGAGTTTCCTGGGCTGCACAGAACGAGCAGGGGAAAGGCACAGACCAAGTGCAAGGCACCTGCAGAAGGATGCACAATAGGTTTTAACTCACACGTCAAAACAGATGTTGTACTTGGGTTACACTTACGAGTGTTGAAAATTTGGGTGCCAAAAGATGGACCTCCAGGTTTTATGAAGACAATTTCAGTAACACACCTCGAACTTGAAAAGGAACAGATTTGAGGAGCTGCAGTGTCAAATCAGATTAGGCCCAGGTCTCTACACTATGATTTACTTTGTCATCTGCCCAGGACATGTCCACAGGCTGCTACCTTTGCCCAAGTGCAGGTCTCCAGTGCTGGTGTCATGTCACCCCTGAGAGAAGGGACCTCTCATGCTGCAGGAAGCCCCTGCATCCAGCTACTCTACTTCCATTCCTCTGTAAGACTGCCCTGTCTCCCATCCCTGTCCTCATTCCTAGTGTATTTTATGAATTCTCCACGAGCATTCCTATTTTCATACCAGAGGCTCTGGGAATTCATCATTCTTCCAAAGTCTATTTGCCCCATCTCTCCAACACATGCACTTCATGTGTATCCCCTCATTCCTTTGTCTAACCACACTTTGTTTTCCCCATTTCTTTCCCAGGGCTTTGATTTCCTCTCTTTCCAAGGACTTCACGTGTCATTTCATTGTTTTTAATCTCACTGACAGGATCACAACTGCCAGGAAAGTCGTGCCTCTTTTCTCTCTTCTGATCTTAAAAAAAATCAGTGGCTTTCTATCCAGAAATCAGTCCTGAATATTGCAGCTGATCAGATGCAGCAGCCACTGGCACCTTGTCACAGGCAGATAATGCAGAGACAGGCAAGCTCTCCCTCCCTCTTTTACCTTGCTTCTCTAATGGGCAGATCAAAAACACTAACTATGTGACAGAAATTAAAATAAAGTATCTAGGCTCCTCAAGATGTATTCATTAACCAGGTGCTAGGTTTGCCAGGGATTTCAATGGCTTGGGGTTTGAGATACAGGCTTTGAATTTTGATAATAGTGGTGCCACTTTAATCGAGGCAGAATTCAGATTCCACAGATATGAAAAGTGTTCATTAAGAAGAAAAGGGAAGGGAACTAAAAGAACAATCCTGCAGAAAAATCAATCAGTTTTGAAATATCGGCTCTGCTGCAGCAGGAAATGAAGTCCTCAGTCTGTTATCTGGCTTTGGACTCCACCATCCTAGGAAGAAAGGAGAGGCCAAGGCATGCAGCACAAGGACCTCTGTATGCTCTAAGTGCCCATGGATTAGTCTGAAATAAAGTAGCTCTGATTCTGGGAAGCCTTGTGCTAGCAACAAGATTGAATAAAAGAAACTAGTTTTGCAGACTGCTTGAAAATTGATGAAAACAGGCAAACATGTTCAACAAACCAACCTATTTTCCTTACAATTATCTCCAGTTCCTGGAGAGTTTCCTCTGGGTTTATTAGAAAGCTAGCAGTATCTGGCTCCTTGGAATCAAGTTAATCTCTTACTTCTGCAGTATTCACTTGGCTAACCTGAGCAGCTTTTAAAGCCTGATGCCTGCCATCCTACAGGCCACCAGGAGACAAGAAAGGTTCATTTAAAGGAGAGGTGATCAAACAGAGGAGCAGAGGGGAGCTGACAAGCACCAGCCATGCATGTGGGAGCCCATCTAAAATTTCAAACCCTCTTCTAAGGGAAATCAGACTGAGATCAGGCTTGGGATTAATTTGCAGGGGAACAATTTGCTTTTCTAATCTGGCCCTCCATCCCTATAGCACACCTGTGATATAATATCCTCCTCCTCATCTGTCTCTCATTCCTGATCCAAGCTTTCCTTCTGCCCACACAGTGCTGCACCATCCCACTTTCTCTCCTGGTTCCTACCTGTGCCAAGCAAGCCTAGGCAGATGCACTTGCTGTGACTCCCCATTACTGCTCAGAATTTTCCACTGCCCTCTGCAGCCCTCATGGTTATTATACTCTCATCGCCTGGGCAAGTGAGCTCAATCTTTGCTTTTCTGATTTTCTATTGTCTGTTTATTAGATGGGCTCTTTGTGAACTCAGCAGTTCACACTCTCCTGTGGTGCCAAGTGTAAAATTAATATTGACTAAAAAATCTGGGCACTTCTTTCTGGCCAGAAAGGAGACATTTCAAATTAATGGGAACGTTACAGAGTTTCACACCCACTGCCATCCTTCTGAACCCTCCAACTCTTCCAGCTCTAATTGTAGGCATTAACTCTTCATGGGCCCTGTGTGTTCTGGGCAGGTGGGTGCCTCCCTCAGCCAGCCCAGTGCCCACATCCAGGGCTCACTGGTCTCCTCTCAGGCAGCCAGCAGAAGCGGTGGTGTGTCAAACAGCTGCCTGGTCCCGCTCACTCCTTCAGAGGCAGGCAAAGCCACTGCCTCTTCCGTCATGAAATATCCCAGCAGCCTAACAGGGTTTGGCTGAGGGCTCTGCTGGCACCCAGGGACGTAGCCCAAGCCCTACTGTCCACCTCAATGCTGCTGAGCTGGCACAAGTGCCTCAGAGCATGGAGATGGTTCTGTCTCCATGGCTTCACTTCAGCTCTCTGGCCGAGGGGTGACTGCCCAATACTGACCAATGTGGTAGGCTACTGACCCCCACACAGCAGTAGCTACCCGGTCTACAGCTGAGACCATAAGCTTTTTTGCTAAGTATCATTAAATAGCCCCTGAAGATGGTGATAGCTTCTGCTAGCTCAGAAATTTCTGAGAGGAGAAATTCCCTATCAGTCAAGAACTTATGGTGGGGAAACCCATGCCAGGAAGTTCAGTTCCTGTGTCCCTGTCCAGATATTGCCCTGCTTCCGTAAGGAAGTGCCCAGATTTTCTAACTGGTGTATCTCCCACATGCAGTTACGGCCAAATAATAGATTTGGGGTTTCTACTTGTGGATCAAAATCTCCCAAAGAGGTCAAGAAACACAGTCCAGGGAGGAGAATAAGATTAGAGAGATGCTGAACATGTGGTTACAACTTTAGGCAAAAGGAATCTTGCTCTTGCATTCCTTGAGCATCCTAATCTTTTATAGCCAAGAGCTCTTAAAACAAATATACAATGCAATTATACCAATGTAACACCATTACCATTATTGCCTCTGTGCACCTGCATGGCAAGTGTAAGAACAGAGTTTGGACTGCTGCATTGCCAACATGAATCATTTGAGAAACACTGAACAACAAACAATTTATTTGTTCCCGTTTCCCTCACTTTCATTAACTGCCCTTACCCAGACCATGCTTGCTACAGAAGAGTCCAATATCACTGCTCTTACTTTCAAAACAAAGATAAATACAAAATAAACTTTTGTTGTCCAATGGAACCAAACTAATGACAGAGGTCTGATGTGAATCTCTCCTGGTCACCTCAAGATACTTTGTAGACTTCTGGCCCTGTTATAAATAAAGGAATGGTGGAATATTAGTGCACATAGGAGGGAACCAAGGCACAACAAAGTGCATGGCACAGCAAGTGCTTGTCACATCACACACCACTGGGTAACCAGGAACTGAGCTCCCACCTCCAGCATGACAAATAATTAACTTCCTTTTTAAAACAAAGAACACATAGTCTCTAATGCTTCACCTGTGGACACTTAAAATAACTGGATCTGGACAGATTAAAGACAAATGGCAGCTGCTCAGATGAATATAGTGTACTATATGGAGCTATGAAAACTGCCAAAAGTACTTGATTTTCAGATTATACCACCCATAAAAAAAATACGGACGACAGAACGCTGTCAGGAGAGGACAGCAAATGGCTTCCAAATGGAAGTGTCAGATGAGGCACTAACAAAACTGTGCACCTGCTAAGCAGGGCATTGTGCAGTGAAGCCCCTGCCCAGCACAGCCAAGCTGCAGGTGTACAACCAGAGCTCACACACAGCCAGCATCTCCAAGTGTGCAACTGAGTCAGCTTTCCTCACTCCACAAATAAAGGGGCAAGACCAACAATGACAGGTTTTGAAATCCTCATCCTCTGGCTCATAGGAGGATCTGTTATAGTGAAGGCACAGAGAGATGAAAGCCTTCAAGTCACATGAAAAATTTCGTTTTACTAAACCAAAAATTAAAAACCTTGTCCTGAGAAAAAGATAGCAGGTTCTTTTTTGTCTTGCAAGATCTCTACAAAAAAGGAAAAACCATGCACTCCAAGCTCTCCACCTCGTAAGATAAATCAACTTAAGAGGTAAATTATTCTCCTGTGTGGTCCTGTACAACATACAAATCATATTGGCAAATTGGTGGCAGATCAGATGATGACAGGCTGGCAACAGCTACCCAGGGTGCAGACCCTTGTGGGACAAGCAAATCATCCCTGCTGCACACCTGACAAAAACCTTTCCTTGGTCCTTCATGTCTGTGCTTAAAACAGAAGGAAAGTGCAGTGTTGAGAAGAGAGGCCCAGCCCTAAGGCTAGAAAAGCATGTATGTTAGTCTTCACACAGTAAATCTGTGACCAGTCTCCAAGAGCATCAACCAGAGTAGGAGTGGAAGCTCCTGAGACACAGCTGAAACATGTTGTTTGTATTGAAATACACCTTACAATATATCATTTTTCCTTCTTCAGACAAAGCCAAAAGGTAAGGACCATAGTCATACCAAGCACAGGTACTATCTTCATTTAATATCAACAGCTGAAACTTCATATTATTTCATTTACTAACTGATCCTTGCCTCAGTTTTTCACAAAATGGCCACAGTGACCATTGTGCTATTTGTCTAATAAAAATGTAAAGGGCATGTTTTACTTAGCAGTTGTTTATGAATGTGATGAAGATAAACTTCTTCAATAACCACTCAGGAATGATTAAGGCATGTTAGAGTTTAAAGCTCTAGATTACAATAACCTTTAAAACCAAATTGTTTTCCTTTGCATTGCTGCAGGGCAGAGTAAAGGAGGTTAAGATACCTTAATTGCATTTCCACTCTTAGCATGTTTTCAAATCATGCTTGGACTACTGTTCTAGAGTTTAAGGCTTCAGTTGAAAGGGTGTCATCTGAACTGCAAAAATGAAAAAAAAGAAACCAAAAAAAAAAATGAACCACCAAACTCAAACAACCAGACTAAGAAAACGTCAGCACTTCCTGAAATGAAATCTCAGGCAATTGGGATACATCTACACTCAGCAATGATGCAATGCAGAGACAACAGGTTTAAACATCACACAGCAAAGGACAGACTATCTCAGCTGATCCAGAAAGATATGCCAGGTAATTCCACATCCAAATGGTCCAGGCCCCAAAAGATTTCATCTTGGCAATCCTGTTTCCAGCTGTGAATGATTCTCCAGCAGCTCAGACATCTCTGCACTGCAGCACACTATTGACACCACAGACTGCACATCCACTCACACCACCTCCCTGTGGATTCACCAACCAGACACATTTTACAGGTAATTAAAAGCCATATTTTACAATGGGGGCAGGGATAAGGAGAGGCAGAGCAAAGTGCTCCTCTGATTCTCCATAGAGTTCTTGACACAGCAAGCCCATGTCAGATACACTGAGCTTCGAGTGACTCCTACAAAGTTTTGTGTGTTAATTCAGGGGGCAGAAGTTCATCTGGGCACCACTGGCTGGAGGCAGATGAACATTTTTGGTTCTCTAAATGGGAGTGGTTGCTTCCCACAGGGGCATTGCATTGGCAAGTCTGTTTCTCACTACAGCTTCAATAAAATGTATGAGAGTGTAGAACTCACTCTCAATTTGTGGGAAATGGTCTGAAAGCTTTTTTCTACCTCCCAGGCTCACGTGTGACGTGGCTGGGATTTACAACCTCAGTTCACTTAACGTAAGTTTTCCAATTTGCATCTATTTCCTGAAAGATTCAAGCTTAAGGAAAGTGGATGCTAATGTAGGAGCCTGTACTTAGATTGGTGAAGCAGATAATCCAAGATTAATTTCATCTGACAAAAGAAATCTATTATTCCAGTGTCAAACTTCAGTGTGCAGCTAGTAGCTCTCAGCAAGGCTGGAAATGCAACTCAGCACCTGCATTTTTGCACACAGGTGCTACTGGAAAATGCCCAGGTCAATTGGAGCTATTCTGACAGGGGCAAAGTCCCTGGCTAGAACATCCTGTCTCATCACCTGGCTTCTGGACAGATGGAACATTGAGCTGGTGTGGACACTGCAGCAATTAGATTAAGCTGGCCATTGCTGGGCACAACAGTCCTTTAGAAAGCCACAGAGCAGATCCAGCTCCTCATCACACACAGAGCTCCATTCAACAAATCACCCACTGCAGATGATTCAGGTTCATTGCCCCTCTGCTGCCCAACATTCACCTCCCATTACATCTTCAGAAGAGATGCTATGGGAATTTTAGCAATTATAATATCAGCTGCTGCTCTGACATTCAGACATGGCTGCTAGTGTCATCTCTGTATCAGAGTGAAGACATTTTCTTTCACCCAGGCCTATCTATGTGCTCACACAAAGCCTACAGCAATATTGTCATGACCCTCAGTCCCCCACTCCTGCATCAGACAACAACATTAACCCCAAAAAGCTTCTGCAAATGTGAGAAAAATTTCTCTCTCTGTGCATCCTCAGCTGGGGAAGGAGAGGAGGAGGCAGAAGCCCACACATGGACACACAAAGGCAAAACCCAAACAGTTGGTCATGACAATAACACATTATAAAGCTTAGTAATAATTTTCCTGCATATTATGGGACTCCATCTACCTGCCAGAACCAGGCTGTTGACACCACTTTGGGTTGCACTTCCTGGCTCTGTCCTGCCCAACTGAGATCAGTGGGAGCTCTGCAGCCACTTTCAGTGATAGCAGAAAGAGGCTCAGCATTATGAAGGTCAAAGTCTCAATACTGCTCCCAGCTCACAATCCCAGAGTGTTTTACCAATATTTACCACTTTATTCAAGATTGTGTTTAAGGACCAGCAGTTTGAAAAGAGATGCAACAGATGGAAGCACTTTCCTAGCTCAGCTCACTGCAATCTGATCAGGATGGCCTGGCAAAGACAAGCTCTCCTTGGCTCATGCAGCCCTAGAGAAGGGATCCCACTAACAGAAGAGCCATTTGTGACCTGGCCATTGTGAACTGGACAGTCATCCAAACCCCACAGCATCAAGGAAGACTGATTTTCAGTTATGGCAATTGGTGACTGGTGAAAGTTGAACAAGTACTGAGGAAGAGTAGCATATTTCTACAAGTGAGCAGTTTTCAAGCTACCTTTGCCTATTGATTAACACCAGAAAAGTCCTTTCCTGTTGAGAATAGCTCCTATGGATCACTGGTACAAGCCCATTACCTAGAGGACAGAACCTAGCAGAAAATACCCATAGACAAAAATTAATTAATATCCAGCAGCAGGATTAATTCAGTAAATCTCAACTGCGGAACAAAAACTTAATAATTGATTTTGCAACCCTGGTTACTGGGTGCAGACCATCTCAACCTCCTGGCATCACACTGGGGATGGTACCAGAGCACATGCAGCCCTTCTTGAGCAAGAGAACTTGGGCAAGGCCAGAGAAAACTCAGTATGTAGCCACAGGATCCCCCCCAGTCCAGGTGATCCATGGAAAAACATTCATTCTACTTGTCACTGACTGTCAGAGTTCATTCACCTTCAGCACCCTGATTCTTTGAAGCTCAAATATTTCCACCTTCAGGGTAATGCAAAGCCTTCATGCAACATTGTGGGGGAGAGCAGGGACACCACCACCTGCCCAACCTCTGCTATGCAAACAGTCTACACACTAGAGCACAGGATTTATCCATACCCAGCCCCACATGAATAATGCCAGACCTCAAGCCATCCATCCTTTCGACTGTGGCAGAATGAGCTGGTTCAATGACCTACTTGGGTAGCAATTGCCCCTTGATGGTTACAGAAACAGAAAGTCCTGTCTGATCCATGCCCTGGAGATGATCTGAAATCCCCATGCTTGCCTGAGAGAAGACATAAAAGGATTGCAGGCTTAAGCCATCTGTGTTGGGGTCCTCACTCCCCATACATGCCCCACGGAGCAGAGAAACATGTCATGAGGTATGACACGGTCTTCCTCCAGTCCAGCTCAATCTGTCTCCTTGGAAGCAACAACTCACAGTGACATGTCACAAACACATGAAGATGCAACACTACCAATACTATAATGAACCATAAGTCTCAAAATAAATCTTCACTCTTTTTGCTGGAAGCAACAAAGATCAACGGAAAAAACCCAAAAACCAAAGAATCTCTCAGATTGTGGAGAAGGTAAAAGCTCAGAAAATAAACCCTGGGAAGGTAGGAATACTGTGGAGAAACTTTTAAAATGACCCACAACAGAAAAAAGGAAAAAAAATCACAAGGGTCTGTCAGATCATCATCTTTCCTGAGTTTAGCTTTTGTGTCATGTTAACTCAAATCCTTGTCAAAACAAGTTCTGTTCTGCTGCTGTCAGCACAGTGGGCTTAACGTAGCTTAAGAAAAACATCTCACATTATTCTTCATACTTCATTTATCATCTCCAACAGGCCAGAGAGCAGAAAACAAGCTGCTACTGTGCAGCTGATTATTGGTGATCATGTACACAGGCAGGCCCTGCCATGGGAGAACTGTGCCAGACTGGGCTGAGCTCTGGTTTTAGCTCTGCACAGAGTAACAACGTGGGGAGCCTTTGACTCAGGCAACACCCAGACTGTCAACTACAGAAACACAATGCAACATTTTCAGCACTAACAACTGGACCAGAGCACCAGTCCAACAAGTCCCTTTAACATGGTACCCATTGTTAAAAAGCAACAAAGGTTGTCGACCATACAAGACATTTTCACGTGTAAAGACTACTGGCAACAATATGAAAGAAAAGTCAGAAGTCTTGAGATTGAATAGCCACTGAGAAAAACTACTGCTAATAAAAATGTCAAAGTAAAACCTGCCATTTGGTCTTTTCCCTTCTCTAACAGCTGGGCTGCTAGAAGCAGCCAGTCACTCCACTCTTCATAGTTATCTTATTTTGGCCAAATCCATTTCTCTGGATGGTATCTGTGTCTGCACCTACAGTAATTTAATACAGCTTCTGGCTTCAGCCACAGAATGTTAAATAGTTACTTATTTTTGTTTAATTGTAGAAAACAAGAACATTCTCCTAACAGCATATTAATAAAAACTTGTGGGATACATCCCTGAAATAATGCAGGCCAATTTTCTAAAGCATCAGCTATTTAACTTAGGAGAATCCCAGAAGACATGAAGATGATTCCTGATATCAAAGTATTCTTGCCAGTGTTTCACTGTGCACTGTTTTCTTTTGCATATTCACCCTGTGAAAATATCTCATCATCATTCTCCCCTGGTACTCAAGAGGGATCTTGTACTGCTCTCAGCAGTCAGCATTGTAGTCTTCATACTCTCTGCTGAGAGTTGATGGCTCATTTCCTCTGCCCAGACCAACTTCAGCTTGTCAATATTGCCTTGCAGTTCTGTAAAAAAGTACATGCAAAATATAATTATTTGTACTTAGAGCAGATAGTTCATCTTGAAATTTCCTTACACAGCAAGCCAGTGGTGATGAAACAGGTTTAAATCACAGATTATTATTAAACAATCCTTCCTTTTCAAAGCTTTCATGCTAAATTCTTGGACTTCGCTGGGAACATGCTCAAAGTGGTCTCGTTCTGCTCCTTTGTGAAGGACCTGACTGTAGCAGCAATGTTTATTTCTCACCACTTTTCACCAGGCTGGGAGCTTAGCATGAAAAATTTAAAAATATAGGATTTGGGCAGTGTCTCAGAAGGGGAGTTCTGTGTTTTCAAGTCCAAGTGTGGCTCCTGCTGGCACTCATGCCCTGCATTCATCAGTAACATCCTTGACAATTAAATTTTTCTCTCCCCTGTTCCTATGGGAAAGATGCTTCACAACCTCACACTGATGGTTAGAAGCATTTTTCTTATTTGCAGCCTCCAATTGTTGGGGACTGGGTTGTACACTCATATGCCCACATTTCCCTAGGGCTTAAATGAGACAGACTTTCCCCAGTACCTCTTCCTAGGACGCATTAGTAGACAGCTGTCACAGACCTGTCACACTTTTTATTGCTAGCTACCTTGAGTTAAATTTTTAGCATTCTCTTACCAGACTGGGTGTCTCTTAGCCAATCATCTCAGCTGCCCTCATTTTCCAAGCCAAATTCAGAATGTGAGATGGGGAAGTGGAACAGGGCTCAAACACGAACCTTAATCCTGCTGGATCCACCCTCTGGCTCCTCATTCCCATCTCTGTGCTGAAACTCAGAGCCACGTGAGGTTCAAGACAAAAACCCCTTTTCCAGATGTTAGAGATACCATCAAGAACAACTCTTCCCTTTCCCCACAGAAGTAGCTCACTGTAAGCTGTACCATACTGGTGTTCCAGTTGCTGTGTGGTGATCAACAGCCAAGAAGGCAGGAATAGCCAAGCTGGCTTCACCACTGCAAACAATGGGGGTGGGTCTCATTAAGACACAAACTCTGAGTAACCACTCCAGGACAGCACTGATCTGCCTGTACAGGCAGCACAGCACAGTCTGTTGTCAGGGTATCCTCATTAAACCCCTTGTCACTTCACCAGACAGAGGTGATGCGAGCTCCCTGTCCTTCACACATGCTTGCTTCACCTCTTCTTTCACCCAGGCATTCATGAGGCCACAGACTAGAAAAGCTATTTCTTGTAGGATTCAGCACATACACCTCACTTTCCTGTGACAGATTTCTTTCACCATGTCACATCACTCAAAATTTGGCTATGAAATTGTTAAATGCATTGTGCTAAACCCTGTCAGCCTATAAAATTCCACTGGGCAGCTTCTGTACACACTTATCTCTATGCAGCCAGGCTCTGCCATCTTGCTGGCTTAAAAGAAATGTTAATTTTCCCATGTAGAATATGGAGCTAGATTCAATTTCTATTCCTGCCCTTTTCTTCTCACTCATCCTATCACTACTTTCTCCCCCCTCTCCTTTGTAGCCACATGCCTATGGCAAGAGCAGCAACCTGGCAGAGCCCCGAGGTCAACCAGTCCAAAGCTTTCCTGAAGCCACAAGAAGTTCCACCATTTTCCACTGGAGTAGGGCATGGAATCAGGACTCTTGCTGCTGATTGTGGTACCTCCCTTTCCCTTAAAACAAGCTGCCTCAGTGCTAAAACCTGACTCAATCACGTGAAGCTGATCCAGCCTCACTGCTGCACTCCAGATTAGAAACAGAGAGGGATGCTGAGCAGCCAGCAGGGACAGACAAGTGGGCACCTCACTCTGGCAGCCCTGTGCTCCAAGACACTTTGCTGGCAATAATACCAAGGAGTCAGTGCTCCATTTCCTGCCTACCAGCAAAGCTGGTACCAGACAGCAACAGAGCAATGCTTGTGTCATCTTGATGCAGCACATCCTGGCAATCCAGAATGCTACACCAAACAGCAAAGACATTTTGCAATTAAGAGCTGGATGACAGGAAGCAGAAAGTTTGCACCTGCCACTGAGCCTTTCAGTCCAAACTGAAATAACCCACTTGGATTTAATCTCTTCTTCCTAAAGACAAAGCCACAATTCATGTTTCCATTCTGTTGATACAGACAGATGATCTCATCAGATAGCCAAAGTCTTAAGTACTAAACTCCTGATTCCTGTTCCTAATTCTTTCACACACTGTCTTAGTCAAGTCATCCCATTGCTGCTGCTCAGCTTTCCCCCCAAGGAGAGGGGAGGATGATACTTCACCAGGCTCTACTGAGTTCATTCGTGCTCTCTGAAATCCATCTCTCCTACCTCAGACTAACGTGGTTTTGTTTCTTAACACCAGAAGGAAGGTGTTGTTATTTATACACATGCACACAGAGATTGACACCATCCAAGCAGTTGATCATACTGAAGGAAGCAGGAAAGAGCACAGGTACAGCGTGAAAAGATTCTGGATGTCTTCATTCAGATCAGAAACACAGCATCACCTCTCCCAGGCTTCAACTCCCTTCCCTTTACCTGTCAGAACTGGAGCTGACACCCAAAATTGCACTGGTCTACATTTAGGGTCTTTCATTTCCACCCCAGTTTTTTCCTCCTCTCCTGGATGTCCCTGCAGAGCTGTTCCAAGCACATGTACTACACACTTTTTGCCTCTATTCAGGCCACATTGAACATAAATATCAAGCTGGTCAGGACAGAAAACCACTGATGTGGGCCAGGTCTTCTAAACACAGCCTAAAAGGACAATCTTAGCAAAGCCCATGCTGCTAAATGGAGAGACTTGAGTTTTCATGCTAACTAGGGATGTATGGGTGCACCAATCAACAACCACTTCGAGATAAAGGAGGAAAGTGAGTAATAATAAGTCATCAGATGGAATACTCTGCCTTGCAATGAGGATCACCAACTCTTCAGGGAAGTCAGGCTAAAATTTTGGTTTTCAATTTAGTAAGGTGAAAGAAACTGTGCAGTTTGCAAAAAGAATGTTATGTATGTATTCTACAAGGAATAAAGGGAGGCTGTTTCCGCAAGGAGTGGGAAGAAGAGGGAAGTGGTATTTCTAAAAGCCTTAATGGATAGAAAAGCAGGATGGATAATGGTGAGTTCCTTGTGTCTCAAAGGCCTAAGAGTACCCATGTTCTTGCTTACCTCAGGCACTATAAAATACTCGTACGCAGGGGAGTAATTTTGTCCCTACTTTAATTATTTTTTTAATTGCACCAGTACCATCTCCCACCCACCAGCAAACAGCTCCCTCATCTCCCCTTGACAAGGAACAGGAGATTGTCCCTTGCCACACTCTCTGCTACCAATGAAATCAAAGAGCTTTCAGAGCTGAGAATTTCAGCAACATCCTCCATGGCCTAAGAAGCAGAAACCCTGTGCAAGCCCAACACAATCCCTTGCTACAGCAGGTTTTTTTTTTTGACAAATGTATGCAGAATAGCTCACTGCTATTAGTGAGCTATAGCTCACTCTCCTGGGTTGGAGAAGCAATCTTTATTTTTCCTGCAAGCAAAGCTGAGAGCTTCTAAACAAGCAAAAATAAGAACCACTTCCACTAAAAACAATGCTGGTGTCCAGGAACTAGACAGCAGCAGTCACCTGCATCCAGTGTTTCCTGATGAGTTCTTACCTGATCCAGCAGGACAGTGGTGGCAAACTCATTTTCCAATGTCAAACATTTTTTAAAGCGCATTTTTGTGCTTTTGCCAGCTCAAATCTGTGTTTCTATCAACCCTGGAAGCAGTGCCAACTGCTCAGTATCACTGCTCTTGAGGGTTTTTTAGATCCTGACTGCTTTCAAATTACACTGCACTATTTTATTTACAATAAAATAATGCCCACCTGCACACTAAACATTTACTGCCAAAGCTGTACCTCCCAGTGAATGGGGCTCTAAAAGGCAGTGGCCAGCAAGGCTGGTCTCCTCTTAGCTCTGCCACTGTCCCTGTGCTATCCTTCCCCCTCCCAGCTTCACCCAAAACATCTATTTGATAAGAGCTTGCATTTTGGTTGGACACACTCTATGCTTCCACACTGTAAGGACAAATGGTTTTACTTCTGTCAGCTGGCAGCTCTACAATGACTTGCTGCCACGCTACAGAAATTCCAACAATTCTGAAGTCATCTTACTGCCTCTTGCAGACTTCAGTTCATTGCCTTAATGGGAAGGCAACACTGTTTGGGGTATCCACAACAGAAAATGATAGTGGGATGCATCTGAGTTCTGTAACATGCTTGTTAGACCTTGCTTTCTCTTTCCAGGAGCAGGATAATCCAATGAGTTGTGTTTCCATTCCAGATTTGGAGTCTAGCTACATTTTGCAGAAAAAAGCCACACCATGAGACATGGGACTTCCACCACTAGCTGACCCTTTGTCTACCAGAGAACACTTGCAGGACAAAGTCTCAGAATTTATTGTTGCCATTTCTGATGTAAAAGCAAACAGCCAGCAAGGACTCACTTCTCGAAGTGCCACACAAACACAGTGGAACTTCAGACCTTTCACTGCAGCCTACAAGGCTGCCTCAGCTTTCCACAAGCTTTAGGATAGTGAAAACAAGGTGTCTGTGCCAGTTGTGAAGGGAGACATAGAACAGGGCAAGTTAAATCACAGCTATAATACAAAGCACAGCAGAACTGTAATTCCACATGGTGGTGTCTCAAGATATTGAGTGATCTCTACACTCGGCCCAGAAGGCAAAAAAAAAAATTCCCATTGTCACCACCATAACACTACCAATCAGAAATATCAGACAGGAATTCCAGGCCTACATTCCTATTCCTGGAGCAGAAATCCACTGGTAAAGAGCACAAATCCAAGGCACCCTCTTGGTACAGAGATGGCACAGGAATGGGCACGGGACATTTTGTGGGTTGGACGCCAACATGTCTGCATATCCACTTCCTGTACTTGAGTACTGAGGCCTGATGGGTGCAGACAAATACCTGCACACACATTTTCAAAGTCTCTTTAAAACTCAACTGTCTGTGCAGCTGTGATCATGTTACTTTAATTCAACTAGAGGAGAAGCATGGTATGGCCATGTGATTGCAAACAGTCAAGTTTGCTTGGCTTGGCAAATTACTGTGTGTCCACTGGGCTGTGGCAGCATTCCCTTTTAATTCAACTCCAATGCAGAACAGAGCATTTTGGTTTAAATCACTGGGAAGGCAGTAACTTTTCATTTGGGTGGTTTAAACAAAGGCACTTCTCTGCTCAGTGAGGATAACAGTGCCCTGTGCCCATGCCAGAGCTGAGCTCTAGTATTTTAACCACATACAACTATACAGTCTTGGAGTGTAAAACAATCTGTATACATTATAGAGAAGTTCTACCTATATAGGAAACTGTTTTTTTCTAATTGCAGCACTGCTGCAAACACCTATTCCTGAATTTGTTTCAAACCATTAAACTGCCAGGGTTTATCTGAGCATTACCACAATCCCTCCTTGTCTGAGACCTGGGTGCAGAGAAGGGGCCTGCAACCCACTCAGTACCAGAAAATGCTTCAGACAATCCAGCTGATCCTGTTGGATGTCCAAATGTCAGCATCAGAGCCAAGTCATGGAGTTCTGCAGGACAGTAGGACTTTGGCTTGCTCTAGGCTGTTGCAAAAAAAACACCAACTAGAACAGCTTCACCGACTTGAAAGCAAGAAAATCCTACATTTATCTCAGTGGTCAACACAAGTGCTTGGGAACACTTCCAAATATTATTTATCAGCCTAGCTGAAGGTTTTATAACTCAGCTGTGTAAGTTCACATCACAGAGAACACCATAATACAGCAAGCAGCCAGTCTGGGAGTACTCAACTTGCTCTTACACTATTTCATTTTTATTAGTTATTAGACACAAGTAAGAGTTTGGAAATGAGCTGACTTGTGAACTGATGTGTTCATGCGTATAGCCCAGCAAGGAGAAGATCAGACAATATTCCTGTAACCAAACTGGGGCAGCTTGCCAGTGCATGGCTATCCAGTACTAGGGGATTCTATAGGCAAAAGGGGGAGAGTATCAACACACTTACAGGCCTGCAGGGGGAAAAACTGAAAAGTGAGGTGTTAAGTGACTGCCTCACCTTCCCCTGTAAGCACACAAACACATAGCCAGCTTGGCTGTGCTAGTTTTAATAACATCATTGCAGATGGAAGAGGTGTGGGGTGGCTTTACACATCATCAAAGCAGCAGCTGACCAGGAGAGCTGAGGGGCAGGATGGCTATGGAGCCTCTTTCACCCTGTACAACCCAGGTGGCTGCTGCCAAAGCAGGGACAGGATATATAGGCAAGTGGCTTCTGCCGGGAATAAGAATGTAGAGAGAAGGCCTTTCCCAGGAGCTCTTATAATTACCATCTCGATTCTTTATTTTTGTACTTCTTGCAGCTGATCTCTGCCACTTGGCAGAGTCTCACCAGCTGCCTCGCTGTCCTTAGCTCAGCGTTTTTCTTACATCACCCCATTGCAGGAATTACCCTGCATCACTCTCCTTGGAACTGCAAAATGCAGTTTTATCTGCACTGCCAACTAATCTTGAACCAAACTGCCAAAAAAACTGTGTGTGCTGCCCAGACTCCTCAGTTCCAGGGAAGAAAGACAATTTGATTTAACTCTGTTCTCTCACACCTCAAGCTAGTGCCCAATGAGAGCAACTCTAATTATACATGATGGCTGAGCAAGTTAAATAATACCAGCATGGTTGTAGCTGCGGCAGTCCCTGCTTCCTCATCTTGCTTATTAAAAGGTGCTAACATGACTGCAGCCTTTCCAATGGCTCCAGAAAGCTGAATCACTGCAGTTAGGACATGACTGAGCCAGAAAAGATGGGGTAGGAATTCTTTTATTCCCACATCCTACTGGTGTTATGTAGCTGGGAGTCAGCTACCTACACCCAGCTGTGCAGATAGGGATCTACAGGCTCTTCAGCACCCTGGTAAACTCATTGAAAAGTTACAGAAAAATTACAATTACAATTCAAAATTAGCAGTAATATACCAAGCACAAAAGTTGGCAGGTTTTTTTCTACTAGAACTGTTTTCAGAACAGGATGAAATGAACAACACACATGTAGGTCAGTGCTTGCCTAACAAGACCAAGATCTCACCTGGGAACTTCAAGAGCTAAAGCAAAACCACCAACCCATTACCTTGGCTCTAGCCTATGCTGTTGACCCTGCAACTTCCCTGACACCACTTCACAACTTTAAAAAAAAAAAAGTAATAAAGGGATTAAAAATATCTCTGAACCTCTAAATCCCACAGGCCCAGTCCCTCCTTCTAGTCCTCCCAGAAAACCAAGCCACTTGCTTGGGAACATATCCCCAACAATGACCACAGTGTGAAAGCAAAAGGCCCTGACCATGATATCAGACTCACTTTATAACCCAGCACTGTCCCCACAGGAACCAATTGCTGCAGCAGGGAGGCTGGAGGCAGCAGATAAGCCTTAGCTGGGTGATAAGGATCAGCTGCCCAGTTATCAAGGGAGTACAAAAATCAAATAGATTTTGATTTTGTAGTTACAGCTTTTCATGTATCCTGGGAAAAGAAGGACCAGGGAGAGGGGAGGGGAGTTAGAAGTCTTTTTCCAGGGTGTTATGATGTCAGATCTTTTTAGCAATGAATTTCTAGGCTAAGCAGTCACTGAGAACTGCGGTGAGTGCAGGTGTTTGGAGGAGGAAACTGAAAGCGGTGGAAAAAAGGCAAAGGATTGCACATCTGAGGGCTGCAAACCCTGCCTGAAGGCAGCAAGACAGTACAGCAGAGTCATTCCTGGCAGACACAGCAACAAAGAACAGCAGCACTGTACCCTCACAGAGTGACATGTCAGTGTGCCAATTCATCTGTCCAGTCTAGGGTAGGAAATTCACTTAGTCCTTCTCTCAGATATGACCCGAGCTTTGGGCCGCAATGCCAACTACAACATCTACTGCTCCATGCCACATGTCCAACTCCACAACTCTGGGATGGGGACAGATCATCACCAGTGGATTAGACCAACAAACATCAGCTATGTCACTATTTTATGTCCAAAGGAAAGCAGACGAAGGTAACACTGGATTTCAGTGCCAGCAATACAACAGGCAAGGAGTGGCAACAGCCAGGCAGAGCTCAGTAGACAAAGTAGCAGAGGCAAAGATGAACCTTTGATTACATGGAATTTGACCCAGTTAAGAGTGGCATCCACATACAATTCTGCTGTCACAGACATGGCTATGATGAGGGCCACATTTGTAAGTCTCCATCTATTCACCCAGCTATTAGCACTTCTGGCATAAGCTTCTAGTCAGAAGTTTTGGAAGCCGCAGCCATTTCAGAGTAATCTTTCATATAGCATATAAGAAGTATTCTTTAACACATAATTGCTTGCAATTAGGCTTACAGCCAAAACTGACAGGAATTTAATTCAGAATTTTCCCTGACATCATAGGATCAAGTGCATAGAGAAAGCCAGACCACTAGATGCATTCTTGTGGCACCTTGAAAGTGCCAGCAGGGCACCATAACTTATGCTCTCAGCCCCCAGAGCCTGCTCAGCACCTGGGAACAGCATCCAGCACATCTGGACAGTGCCAAGCACCAATGGCACAAGGACCTGACTGAACTCACATAGGCCCACACAGGGAGACAGCGCATCCACCACACTGCAAGTGAGACTCATGAAGTGACCTGAGCCAATCTTCATCATCCTCAGAGAGCTACACACTGCATTTGTGCTTCTGTAATCCACTTCCCAGCTCCATCACCATCCCTGTTATTTACTGTCACAGAAGGAGAGTTTCTGGCATTTCAAAGAATGACTCTTCTTATTAGGCAGGAAAACAGGCAGAAATAGCAGGCAGCACTACATACATGGAAACTATAAGAGATGCTCTATTCTTCCTGCATAGCACAGTTCATTTTTTTCCCTCAGTTAAAGCAGAAGGAAAGGTGGAAAAGCTGCTGTAGCTGGGAAGGAGCTACCAGCCTCCAGGTCTCCAGCCAGTCTCCTGAGAGAAGGTGATGGGGCTAGGATTTACTAAAACCCAGCCCCACAGTGTCAGGCATCTTAGCTCTGACATTCCTGGCAGGGAATCATGCAGGATCACTGACTGCAAGCAGTTTGGGTTGAGCCTTGCCCACCTTCTTCCAAGAGGGCCTGCCACAGGGCAGAAGAGGTGGGTCTGGCAAGATCTCCACATCACTGTAGTTATTCTGCATCTAGTTGCTTCTGTGAGTATCTCTAGTTTAATTTCAGATATATCTCCTATTGAAACAAACCCTAACTCTGGTGTTGGCTGGGATCTTACATAAATTTGGCTTTTGAAATAACTGGTCTTCCCTCAATCAGTTGAATGAGACCATCACATCCTTCTGCAGATAAATCTGCTCTTTTCAGTTAGGACCTGCTTCCTGGCAACCTTTCTGGACTCAGATTTTAAGCACTTCCTATTGAACAAAACAGGTTATTTAAATGGGGAAAAAGATGTAAAAAGCACAGCTCGCTCTCTCCAGCTGACTGTCTTCAGAAACAGGACCAGAGACTGCTGTCCCAGAAGACTGAACTGCCCTTATCTCAGGCACTCTGTTAAAAGACTTGGAATCACTTATTAATTTAGTGAAAGCCCCTTAATTTTGATCTTTTGTCTGCATTAATTGATTTGCTATCAATAACCTGCATTGATTAGACCTCCAGACCTGGCAGCCACTGAAGATGAAGAGACAGACTCTTTCAGAGCAGGAGTTCAAAGCCTGAAATGATTAAAAAAGACAGCACCAGAACAGCTGATAACAAAAAGGTGTCATTCTTTTTCCATTCAAGTATGAAACTCTGTGCAATTAACCCTTCTGTACCTAAAAATACTCTCAGGTCTAAGGTATTTGTATAACCTAAAGCTAGCTATTAGAGTTACTCCATTTTGTCATTATAATTAAAAAATTATGGACGCACAAACACCTGACAGAATGAGAACCAAGGAAAAATTTTATCTGCTTCAGCCACAAAGAGAGCTCAGGGAAAGCAACCTGACCCAGAGATTGGCTCAGGTAGTGCTCTCGGATCCCTTCCAGCAGACAGCATTGTAAAGAGTGGTTCATGAAGTCAGATTTAATTTGCAGCAGATCCAAACCAAATGCAACAGTGAAATTTAATAGTCATCAGTTAAAATTCTGACAATGAAGTTTTGAAAGCTGAGAATGGCTTGCTGGTCCAAGATGCCAGGAAACCATTAGAAACCAGCTCCCTGTCAGAGACTGTGCTGGAACACAGCCCTGGGCTGCTCCCAACTCAGTATCCCCCCCTGCATGAGCTACAGCAGGGGGTCTGAGTGTTCACATACCCTGTTCCTCTACCTGTAAAACCAAAGGTACTGGCTAGGGAGAGCTCTCAGGCCACCTGAGAGGAGCTGTTTTGGGACAGACACTAGGCACACAGTGGGAGCACCTGAGCTTCCTGTGTGCATCTGGGGGGGGGGAGGGGAATCACAGCCAGTGCACACATCCAAGGATCCAGGGGGCTTTGTCTGCTTCAGATTCCAAATCTCCAGTACTAGCTTGCTAAACAGCACAGGACAAGCTATTCACTTCAGCCCAGCATCTGAATTAATCCAGGTGGCCATTGTCCACCAAGGAAACTGAAACGTTGAGACATCCAACTGCCTTAAGAGCAAGGCAGCATAGCAAGTTCTTCTTTCATCCAAGCTGTGTCAAGAGCTCTGGCCACCCCCCAGCTGTGATACTACAAACCTTAAGAGCACACCTTCCTTGCAGATTTCCCTGTCAGCACACATTTCACTAGAAAAAAAATAATTTAATTCCTCTTACAGTTTGTTTGGTGGCAGCACAGAGCATGGATAAGGTACAGCACAAAGTAAGTGACAATTTCTGCCCTGCAGAACAAGCGTGTCAACTGCTGGTCCCGAAGAACCTGGTTGGACCACGCCCCCAGCATCCTATCCCAATGCAACATGATTCTAACTCATGGCTCAAACACACCCCGGGTGACAGCTTACAGAGCAGCACAGCCCGTTCACATGGCAGCACTGCTGCCCAGGCAAACTGACACAAACAAACTGTACTGAGCTTCTGCATTTCTACTCTCACAACAGCACCCAGCTACCACCACTTGAAATTGATTCCTGTGCATCTCTGCCAACTCTTCCTTATGTGAATGTTCTTAATATCTCTCCCCTCCCTGCATACATTACACGTGGGTGCTAAATACCCCTGCAGTTGCAGTCACTCTTCACATGCAGCTGTCCTGCCCTTCTCAGGGGTCTCATGTTTACTGCATATGTCCTGCACATGTCCAGAAATCCCAGAAAAATGGCCCACCTATGTTCTAGCTATACAAAATTTCTGGAAGAACAAGGAATGTGTTGGCATCCACCCTCTGGTCTCACACTATATAAAGAGGGGTGAGTTCCTGAGCCCTCAGGCTCACAAGGAGCTCAGGATATGCCCAAGCAATGCCACACCTTGTCTGCTGGGAAGGAACCGTCTCACACATCACAGGAGAAATAGCCCACTAAAATTAAAGATCCTGTATTTTCCAGAAGTCCTTTTGTTTTGTATGGAAAGGCTGTGTCAGCCTTTGTCCTCCACAGATTAAATGTGAATAATGGTTTGGACAGTTGAACACTGGAATAGATTGCCTTGGGAAGTCATAGAGTCTCCATCATGTGAATTTTTTTGAATGGGCTAAACAGTCATCTGTCAAAAATGGTCTAAGTATTAAAAACCCTGCCCTGGGGAACAGAGGCAAAGGAAGAAATGACCTCACAAGCTTTATTTTCTTAAGTTTCTATAATTTAAATATAACTTCTGGGGACTACAGAAATTCCACTTGCCCCCTCAGCTGGGCACAGCACATCATCTCCTAAGGCCTTGTGTTTCATGCTCATCTGTTACAAAATCCCTGTTCTGCAGTAAGGATAGTCTGCTCCATGCAATGGTCCAAGTCGTCCTGCCACATTAGTTTCCTACATTTGTAAAAGGCAGAGGGATGGAAAGCACAATACTGCAAATATCCCAAAATCTCTGTATTTTAGAAAGGAACTTTTATTCCTGCTTTTAACACATGACTAGTAGGATCAAAGTAACTGAAGGCTTTATCTGGTATCTCCCAGATACTAACACTGGGTGTACACACACAACACTGGTGTGCACAGGATGAGAACAGAGGGAGCCAAGCTTTTTCCCACCCACAAAGAACAAAAATAGGCTTTTATTCCGAATGACTTATTTTAAACTAAAAATGAGAAAGAATAAAAGCAAAGGCTCCGGGAAGTGGAGTGTGCACCCGCATCTTATTTTAAGATGCAGCTTTGACTCTTTAGAAACTTAAAGCTGCATTGCACAGAAAGGAGAATCAGATCAGTGATGTTATATAGCTCACTATTTCCAAATATCAATCTAGGATCTTAGAAGCAATAAAGATTCAATAACACTCCACAGTCTCCAGCTCTGAAAATGCAAAGATAAAAACTCTAACAATTAAGGACAGATACAGATATGCAATATACACTGCACAGATGTTTTATTTCCCTGCAATTATATATACGCCCTCCAAAATAAAACCCAACCTTCATTAACTCAACATTACAGTGCTGTTGTACATTCCTCATGAAAAAGAATCAGTAAAAATGAAGGAACACACTCATCAAGATAGCATCAGCATCCAGACTAATCACATACACGTTCCACCAAATTAATTTCCGACATGTTCAGATGCTGGCCCTCCATGAGCAATTATTACACAAGTATTTCCAATTTGCCTCTTCAGTCTCAGAAGATGTATCTGAAGTACATATTTTTGTGCAAAATCGGCAGCATAGTTTTACACACCTACTGAAAAACAGCACACATACATCCTTCAGGGATACACAGAATCATTTATGGACACTCCACACAACCACATGCAAACTCACTAGGAAACAGAACTTCAGCATCAGTTAATGAGAAAAATTCCTGCTGAGGGCACAGGCTCTGCTGCAGATTGTTAATTCTGACCTCAGCACCTCAGGATTGCTGGCTGAGGCCCACAGGCAGAGCAGGGCCACAACAGCTGTACACCAGCAGTGTGCACAGAGCAAGTGGGATATACAGATATTCATTCCCCTCTCAATCACAGGAACACATCCAGCACTGCCAGCCTGGTGGCAGACACCAAGGACTGCATCCACAGCAGGCAAATGGAACCACACAACATCATCATTTTCTGATGAGTAAAAGCAAAAAGCATTCAATTTTATCTTCAATCAATTTACTTATTGACTGGTTCTTTCAACTGATATTCCAGAAATTCTTTCAGATACTGAGGCAAAAAAAATGCCAAATTGCCATGTTCGTTGATATTTTTCCAAATCCAGGGGAAAAATTAAATTCAATTTTGATACCAGCTGGTTCTCCTTTCCTGGAATCCCACCCAGTGCTTGGAGAATTCCTGACACCAGAAATAGCCTAACCCTTCAGTGTGTTCAGCTTTAACAGTGGTTTAGCTGCAGTCTCACAGGCAGAACAGTAACATACACAGTTTACTCTTCCTCTCCAGCGGGTGTTTAAGACAGCTCAATCCTATACAGCTCTGAGCTAGCACATAAAAAAAAAAAAAAAAACCAACAAAAACCCACAAAAAACTTTTTCCAATTTTGACAAGTGATTGGAAAACAAGTCTTCCAGTTCTGATGAATAATCTTTGAGTTAAAACCCACGGCCGAACTGAAGCTTACCTCCTGCTTTAATACAAAGGGATAGACAGGATAGACCAGCAGAGACTACATTTCAACACAAATTCAGAGGGACAAGCTGTAGGTAGCAGGTGATGTATTGCTATTGCATCACCTTTTGTTTGATTAGTGATTAGGAAGTAATTGCCTCTCTGCCCAAGAGATGAAAACTGGCAGAGTCTTTCTGAAACAAACATGGCATTTATATATTCCTCTAAAAGCTGTAAAATACTTCAATCTCCAAGCACTGGAGTCCTAATAATCTTTGAATATAGTTTGATACAATCCCTGTGCGCAGCTCATTAGGCACTGAATTCTCTGAAATAAGAAACCCTTTCCTGTCATCCATGCACAGATCTAACACAGATGCCCCCACTAAGCAGAAGCAAAATACCACCACAGTAAGAGGTGGTAATAAAGGAATTTGATTGGGTTAATGGAGTCACATACAGTGATGGTGTGGTCCTTGAGAATATTCCCCTTCAGCTTCCTCTCCAGGGATTGAAGAAACAGAAGCGTGGACAGGGAAAAATTCAGATTTTTTGGCAGGGCTGACATTTTTGGATGCAAATACTATTAATCACAGTCACTGAGGCAGTATCGATAAAAAATTCATAAAGAACACATCTTGTAACATGTACATATTCATGAAACACTGACAACCATACCAGTACCATGGTACTAAAATATACCCAATGTTTTTCCTCCCATGAGTTTTTATCTCCTCATCCCATGCAGCAGAGCATCCCTGTGACTCTGAGCACAGATGCCCCTCACCAGCTCCAGCAGGTGCTGTGCTATACACAGGGTTTGGGACATGGAAGGTTTGACAGGCTCAGCAAAGAGGGAAAAATACCCTGGTACTTTGTTGTGATCAGTGCTCTGACTTGAAGGAAGGGGGTGGATCAAGTGAAAAGACTACAGATTGTACAGCACTATACATTACCATATTTGCTTCATTTCTTGACCACTCTACAATTAGCTCATGTTCCTGAGAGCTGTAGGTCTTGCACGCAGAATGAAAATGCAGGTTTTTCACTTGGATACTCATGCCTTTTCTTGCTGTAAGTCCTTTACATGTAGGCCCATCTGTAATGGGGCACTAACAGTTTCCTCTGCTTGTCAAGAATGGCCGTGTTTCTTGCATAAAATCCCATCCCACTGAAGCATGAGAGGATATTGCTTATGACAGTGGCCTCCAGACTTATCTACAGAGCCTGAGCAGAAACCAACCCCATTAAAACACAGCTTATCTGCTGTCCCCCAAAGTCTGCTCTCACCCCCAGATCAAACCTCCTGCTAGTCAGAATAACAAATTTCTGCACATGTTTATGTTTAGCATAAGCTAAATGCTGATACCAATCCAATAGTGCAGCCACAGCACTAGTTCTTAATTACAATAAATTCACTGGGGAGGAAAAGAGCCTGAGAAAACAGTCCAGGTGAATTACTAAAATGGGTCTGCCAAATCTCACCTATTTTCTAAGGGATATAACCATACCTGACCCTTTGACTAAAACTCCAGTGTCTGGACTACATTGTTAAAGAGCAATTTAATTTTACATAAAATGGCTAGAATAACTGCATTGAAAAGGAAACCATGAAAAAGCCTGAGACTTGTATGCCAGTAACACTCTTAGAGAAATCACGTTTAGTTTCTTTAGTTTCTTACAAAGGGGGTATGTTAGTAAATATCACAGATTTTAAATCAGCACCTTGATTTTCAGAGACCTGGCTTATAATGTTTTGAAGCAGACACCCGCTCCAGTTGAATACTGCTACAAAAATCTTAATAAATTGTCTTCTGTTCCCAGGGCTCATTTCTACCTGAAGTACAGTTTAACCTCTCTTAAGAGAATAGCCTGTAGTGGAGCAAAGAAAACTTGTTTTCAGGTAAATTAAATTTCCAGGGTACAGAAACACCCAACACTTACCCACATAGAGTGGAGGTTCAAGATGGTGCTGGAATAAATGGCTTTCCTGTGCCACTAAAAAAAAAACATCAATGGACATGCTTATTATTTACATCCAAATTAACTGGCATGCCTAATATTTCAGGAAACATTTTGCAGCTGTAACACAACTTGAGGAACACCCTATATTTCATTGATATAGGGTACTGTAATAGCTGAGCAATGTACCTTTTTCTATACCTAACATTCAAAGCTGGGAAATACTTTTTTTCCTGTTGTTTGCTGCAAACACGCTTTTTCTTATCTATAAAAATAGACATAATAATGATGCTTTATACAGCTCTGGAATCTCACAACCCTTCCAGGGAGCTCAACATCTGTGTAGCAGAGCAGGAACAGTACCATCACCTCCACAAATCAACCAGTGAGCAGAAGATAAAACACTTGTGGGGGAGCCAAGACTACAACTTAGAGCTTTTTCCTGCCCAACACTGTGAAACACTTTATTTTCTATAATTACAGAGGTGCTAGCTATCACAGCTTTAGAAGCTTGGTGATATGAGGCAAATAGGATACAACTGTGAAGAACATTCTGAACTGATAAAGAGCTTTATAAATGTACCAAGTGCTTGGGGTTTATGGATAGATTTTCCACTTTAACCAGGGCGTGGGGCAGATATTTCCCCAGAACAACACTTTTAACATTAACTAGAATCCTCAATTCCTGTGAGACTTATTAGATTAAAGCATTCCTCTCTTCACAAACCATACATCACCTCAGCACAGGAAACTACAGGCTAGGGGACCCTTTGAGCTTCCCTTTCTACCTCCATTCTTTTGTTCTATATTACTTCTGATGCACGTCAAAAACACACAAAAAAAAAAAAAAAAAAAAAGAAAAAAAAAGGAAACAAACCATCAAGTCTTTCAGGGCGAGTAGAGGACGGGCATTAGAGCAGCTAAAGTTGCTTACCAGCACAGGAAAAGCACACAGTGACCAGGATCCGATCGCTGAATGGCTGCTGAAGCCGGGGCTCAGGTGGCACTGGGCGCCTTTTGGAGGCCCAGCACGGGGCACGTGGGCTGAGCTGGGCCGGGCTGGGTTGGGCCGGGCCGGGCCGGGCTAGGTTGGGTTGGGTTGGGCCGGGCCGGGCCGGGCCGGGCTGGGCTGGATTGGGTTGGGCCGGGCTGGATTGGGTTGGGCTGGGCTGAGCCGGGCCGGGCTGGACTGCACTGGACTGGGTTGGGCCAGGCTGGACTGTACTGGACTGGACTGGACTGGACTGGACTGGACTGGGGGCGCGCCTCGCAGGGGCAGCCGGCACAGGCCCCGAGGGGAGGCAGCGCCTGTGGCCGGGCAGCGCCTGGCACTGCTGCAGCGCAGCCCGGCTCTTGGAGCTCGCCCTCGGCACAGGACGTTCCCTGGATGTTGTTCAGCCATTCCATGGGTGTTGTTCAGTCATTCCAGTAATTCCCTGGATCCGCGGGCACTCTGATGGATGGGCTGCAGCAGTACTAGGATGGCTCCATGACGGGATGGCTACTTCTAAGAATTAAATGACACCACACAGAAGTGCACAAGAGGTGGATACTATTAATAATTGAATCACATGCACCTCCTTTCGATAGTAAACCAGAGTTCCAGGCTGCCTAGGCCAGAAGGGAAGTCACCTGTAGGCAGTATTAGCAGAGGCCCTTTCTGACACATGGTGTCACAGCCTTTCTATTACATACAAGTTGCATTTCTATGCATTCATTGGTTCTGTCCGCATCTAAAGGCACCAAGTTTTTAAACCAGTTAGCACTGAAACTTTCCAGGAAGACAAAAGTGAAAAACTATTGCTTGCTCAGTAATTTGACCCAGATTCAGCCAGCAGCTGGCAAGCCAGAAGTGACTCTCTCATCCCATAAAGTGATCTTGTCTGTGGTTATGCTGCCTTAACCAATACTGAACGCTCCCTAAAAGGCAAATCCCTACATCCAAGTCACTCTCATTTTGCTCATCTACAGAGATTGGTGCTTACAAGTAACAACAATGGGACACTGAGTTTGTGTTGTTCTAAGCTGTAAATAGAGTACCTGGCTGCAGTTGTTTTTTATCCATTACAGAAAAATTGCTTCAGTGCATGAGGTGCTCTTGCTCTTTCACATTCCTAGGCAAGAAAACTGATGAGCAACTCGAAAGCATATGGGCAGTTGGAATGGTTAGAAGACAGAACAGCAAGTGAGAGAGCAAGCAAGCCCAACAAATGTCTGTGCCTTTGGAAGGGGCAATCAAAGGGAAATCCAACAGGAGCTTCTCCTGATGCTACACAGGCAGCATCTCCCTGACATGTTCCACAGCAAGTATGTGCAAACAGAGATTTTCTAGTTGGTGACAAGTTTTGTGGCATCTGTTGTCACCTGAGGATGTGGAGTTACCTTCACTAGCATGGCCTTCTGCCACTGGCCTCCATTCCACCTCAGCAGTCTCAGGTCAGCTGGCACTAACACCAGAGCTGATGTGGGTCTTGGAGAAATCCATAAAAACCATATACCACTCATACACTCCCTTTAGCTGGGGAGCATTTCTGACTCAGAGAGAGCGAGAGAGAGAGAGATAGAGAGTTGTCTGCAGCATCCCTGCAGCTACATTTCACCGTTCACCTCCATACCTCATTTCCCCACCATGGTTACACTGTCGTATGTGCAGGGCTTCTCTGTGAGTGTGGGAAGGTCATTTCACTGGCTGATCCTCAGCAGAGTGCCCCAGGCAAATGTGAACCTCTAAAGTTCTTGATCTTCATTAGACATTCCCTTGCTTTAGCAGATGAACCCTTCATGATATCTGATGTGTTTCCCTTTATCACACCTCTCTGAGATGGGCAGCTCTAACCTTCTCCTTAGGACTTGGAGGTTAGGGAACAGAGACTACAGGCATGTTTTTAAAAGCCCTTAAGAAATTTACAGGTGCAGAGTTGGCTGATACACTTTTCAGACCATGAAATGCATAACTGCAATCCAAATTGCTGAATTGAAAAGCCCTGGGGAGTCTATTTCCTTTTGATTGATATCAATGGGAATCAGATATGTTTGCTTCTGAAAATCATCATCTTTAAGAATCTAAAAGCCTCAATTTCAGCACCTTTCCTACCACATAGCAGGAAATGGAGTCAGAGTTTTCCAAGCATGAGGCTACTGCTCTAGAGACAGGTCCTCTTATTCCTAAAAGTCACCAGCCAGCCTGCAAAGGAGGAGTGTGTTGCTAGACAAATTCAAGAACAGATCTACAGGCTACTGAAAACAGGGCAGGGACGAATCCATTAGCAGCACTGTTCCAACATTTCTGAGCATGGAGGGAAAGAGCAGAAGATGCCACAGCTCCCAGGCTCCCCTTGAAGAGCATGTGCTTTTGCTGTGGGGGAGACAAAACACTTGACCAGATGGCCCAGTGCTCTGCTCCAGGAAGCAACTCCTCGTACTCTCATGGTCTTATGTTTCAGTCAGCCTCCACTGTAGCAGTATAAATGCACCAATAGCCTGCTCTAAGCATCAGCTTCTACCACCCTGCAGTCACTCTTTCTGCTGTAACTCTCCCAGCTGGACAGGAACACATGGACCTTGAATGATCTACTTGCCATTTTGCCACGTAGACTACTTTTTGTCCTGATCCCATACATTTTTTAATTAGAGTCTGAGCTGGTTATCTTCTTTGGAGCTATTTCGTTGCCACAGTTCCAAATCCGTGAATACGCTCTGCTTTTCTCTTTCTTCTTCAGATTTTTTACATTCCATTTTTTCCCTTCACAGCACTGTTATTGTGGCAGTGGTTGGCATGATTATTGCTACTTATTCCCAATCCCCCAATGGCAGAGTAATACCTCTTTAATTTGGTATTTGTCCCTCCCGACACTAATCTCCTAACAAATGCCGATGCTGTGTTAGATGCTGTGTGGGGATCTCTCATCACTATCTTTTTAAGCAGGCAGTTGTGTGTGGAATGAATGCATAGTCACTCAGCATGGATGAATTTGTCCGAGTCCCTGTCAGCTCCCTGGTTTTGTCACTGAAATCTTGCATTGCGGATCCAGATTTCTATTGCTTTAACTTTTGGAGGCAGATTTATCTCAACCCCTGTCAGATCAATGGGTTTTGTCACAGAAATCTATGTGACTTTGTTCCCTGTGGAGATCTGGCTAGTCAAGTTTGTGGAGGCTGATTTGGGAAGCTGAACCACAGCCTTGTTTGGCTGTGTCAGGGATGGGGTGGGGGAGAACAATAAGAACTGAAAAGAGCAGAAGCCTAACAACCAGAAAAATTTAAATAAAAACTGCAGTGGCAACCTGCCTCCAAAGCCCAAGACAATACACACCCCAAGAGAGCACATTGAGCCTCACATCCATGCACACAGGGGCTCTCTATCTGCTGGCACCATCAGGAGCTGCTTGCTCTGCCCATGGACTGCAGCTGAGACAGTGGCTGAGATCTGACAGGGCTGTAGGTCTGAGGCAGATCAGCCTTGTAAGCCAGTCCTCTCTGGTTGCTCAAAACCCCCTGGAGCTGTGGAGGCAGGAAGTCAGCAGGAGGCACTTCTCATTTAATGCCTCCACAGTATATTATAAAACTGTGCTATCAGAGATGATCCTTCTCGAGGGATACAAGCCCAGTTTTCTTTTTGCCTGTAGCCATCAGACTGCATGATTGTCTGACACTGCAACAACACAGTCTTCCAGATAAAGCTTAGCTTTACTGAAATGCTACATGTCCATCTTGTCTCCTTAGCTGATTCAAAAATTTCCAGGAACAGTTTCAGTAAATGGAAGTTTCCTGATGAAAAGTACATTGTTCAAATAATTTTTTTTGTTGAACTGAGGGATAACATTATTTTCTTTGCTTATTACTACTTGAAATTTTAAAATAATTATTATCACAGTCAAATTTGACCATGATCATGGTCTGAATGAACTTTTGGAACAAAATGGTAGTGGTAATAATAATAATAGCAATAACAGTAATGGGAAAGCAGGTAACATACATTAAAGGAAGAGCCTGGTGTTGACTGATAAAGACTCAGACTTGTCTGGAACAGCCAACTCAACCTGAAAGCTCAACACAGCAGGGATGGATTCCCTGTTGGTGAAACTACCTCAATTTTGTATTTGAAGCAGAACATTTCAAAAAGAAAGGGTGCCCCAGGAAAGAAGAGATTTGGGGAAGGTAGCCATTAGCATCTCAGTATTAACGAGAAACAGTGCAAATTTTTGGCCATGGGTCACCTCATTGTTCCCTTTGTAATATTCCAGTCACAGGCTTTCTTTAGAGCAGATGCTCATTTCTGTACCTGCTTTGTGGTATTTCCTTTCTTTCTTTTTAATGGAACTCTCCTTTTGTTGTATGCTTTTCTATTTCAACTTTACCTCTGGAAATTCTCCATTTCCACTTTTTACCTTCTAATCCTTCTTCATCCAACCTTTCCCTGCCTCATGTAAACATTCATGCTTCTGTTTTACTTCTTCCTGTAGGTGATTGTCTATCTTCTGTTAACTTGTGCCCCTCCTTAGTTTTTTCCTTTCCCATCTTTTCATGTCCCTCTGTCCCCTCCGCTGCTAAGGAAGCTCTAGTCCTTAGATATTGAAATGGCATGTGTAGTTCCTGCCTGTGATTCTCTGCTAGATACCTCTGTGTAAGTCTGGCTAAATACAGGAAACTAAGTGGGAAGCAAAGCTGAATGAAAGGTTGTTTATTTGTGCCTGTGATTTGTGGTCGTTTAATAATGGCCTCCTGAATAACACAGACCTCAGTTCCAGAAATGCCACAGTGATAGATACTCAATATTTACCCTAATAGAGACACACAATTCCCTTAACATTTAAAGCCAGTGCTAGCAGTACAACTATTATCCTGGAAGTTGTTCACACTGCTGCCTGTGTGCGTATTTCCTGGTGAAACACAACTTTAATTCTGCACAGGTCCCCACGGACTAACAAGGTGGTAAATGATCACTATAACATGCAGCTGTCACCATGCCTGCAGTTCTGTCAAACCACAAGAATGATGTTGTAGTTTACCTGTTTCATTCAGAACAATGCAAAAAAGATATGGCTTCACTAACACTGCTGAAACTGTCTTCTCAGAAGTCATCTTGTCTGCTACAGCAGCTGCTTTTCACAGAGGTCCTAGTATTTTATCTGGTTATAGATAGTTAACAAAGAATTACAAGGCTTGATTGGACAAAAAGTGATGAGATACCTGTAGACATCTGAATGCTTTAGTCCATCTCTTTTGGTACATCCTAATGTGCAGCAAGGTCACTTCAATAAGGAGCTTTAAAGTACTTGCTATTGCTGCTTTTAGACTCATTCCAGAAGCACAGAAGATTACTTTAGTCCAATCACCTCTCTGTGGTCTCCTTCTGCAGGAAATATGTCCCAAGCAGGTAGAAAGGAAGGGCTAAGGGACAATAGCAGGTCAGTCATTAGTAAGACAAGAACGAAGGCTGCCTGTCCTGTCTGGAGCTAATTTTCTGTCCTGCCTTCATCATTGATATAAACCAGGCTGATTAGCTCAATCTGCCACCCTGGCTCAATAAACCAAGCTGTGAGTTGTTGTTACACACTCTGCTGGGGTTCTAACTACCTTTTAGCAAAGATCCAGGTCTAGGAATGACGAGGTGCAGAAGTGCATTCATAAAGATGAATGTACCTGGATTGCTGCAGCATTAACTGAGAGTGCCTGTGAGAACACACCTCAGATGCTGTCACATGCCAGAGCTGAGAAGGCAACATTTGAAAACTGGTTTGGAAAGGACTTTAGCACAAAGTGTGGGAGGCCACATTTGGGGGTAAAGAAAAAAACAAAACAAAACAAAGCAAACAAAAAAACCCCCACCCCCAAACAATCAAACAAACAAACAAAAAACACCAAAAAAACCCCCAAACAAAACTAGCCTAACTTGCACTAGCATTGCTGTGAGAGGAACACTTGCACAATGCCTTGACTGCAGCCATGGCTGTTTTTCCTCACATGTGTGGGCTCTAATTCTACATAAAATAAGAAGAGGTGGAGTGAGAGACAACACTGCATCATCTTGACATTCCTTTCTAAGTATGTAAAAGATGAGCTGCAAGTTCCTCAGAGTCTTGCTACCATACTACCATATAAGCCAGCAACAGCAAATTGCCATTTCTAGAGCCAAGCGGGACAATGACAGACTGGGGAGAGCCAGCCTAATTCTGCCAATAGCAGTGTCCAGGCATGTTTTCCAATAGTTAATTAGTAGAAATACAGATTTCCAAGACAGCAAAAGATGATTAGGGAGCTCTGTAAAAGCTTCAAGGCTGCCTGTGAGACAAATTTCAGAGGACTGCGATACAAAGGTTTTGCATGTGTGCCCCTGATTTTAAGCTGATGGAAATCAGTGTTGGACTGAAGGCCTGATGGACATTTATTACCTGAAACTAGCTGATGTTCTCTGCCCATCTTTAACTGCATAGCCACTTACACCACTAAAGAAACAGGCTGTCAGCTCGTACTTCCAAATTTGTGGACGTTTAGCCTGGAGTTATAAACTGGCCATGAAGGCTGAAGTATCTTAGCTGCCTCTGTAGAGATCCCTTGGCTCAGGACTGAGGCAAACTGGCAATGTGTGAGAAGGAACTTAGAGCTTTTGCTATAACTATGCTAATTAAAGAGAAGACTAATTTCTATGTCTATCATATAAATTTATTTGCCATTTCTATACTTGCCACACACTAAAATACTATAAAACTTAGAACTCTGGAACATTCTTGTTAAATTCCCAGGGACACTGGTTAGTAACAGGTCACTGGAGGAGCAGAAGCATCAGGATACAGCCCAAATAACAACCTCAGCAACCATGGAAAGTCAGGTGGATTTACTGGTTGGGCTACCCCAAAATTAGCTTTTTAAGGGTTGTAACTTGGGACAATATTGTATGGCAGTAACTCCAACTTGAGCACTTGTGTAGGGCCCCATCTTTAGAATCATTAAGGTTGGAAAAGACTTCCACGATTTTCCTCTTGAAATGAGTGGTAGAAGTCACTAAATACTCAAGACAGACCCCCAAAAAATGAAGTTAGTATTTGAAGAGAACTGCAAGATAGGAAGTTTCCAGTGATACTAGGGAGGTTAAGTCCTCTCCAATTTGGAACCAAACAAGCAGTTGTAATTAGTATCATGGTAACTACTCATATGAATACCCAACAAAAGGTTTGGTTATTTGCCCAGAATCTCTTAGATTTGGAAACTGGGACAGAAATCAGAATGTCTGGTCAAATCATCAAAATTCTGGTTTCAGTTAAAGTGTAAGGATTGTTTTGGAGGTTATAAACCATGTATATGACAACATTCAGCTTCTTTCTAGCCCAAACCTCCATTAGGCAATCCCACTGTACCCTATGTCATTCGGACTCCCCCTCTAAGACAGAGCCTACAGCTGAGTAAATATTGCATTGTTGAAAAATATAAGTTTTTTGGTCAAAGTGAGGAGCAGAATTGTGAGAGCTCCAGTAAGATGTTTTGGGAACAGCCTGGTGCCAGTTCTGAGCAGCAGGGAAATGTGATACGTGAAAGACAGACTCTGACAAAACCTGGGCTCACATCAGGTGTTGCTGTAGACTCCAAATCTGTTGCTTTAAACTGCACTTTATGGGAAACCTGCAGCAGATACTGTCTACAGAGAACTGAGGTTTCTGAAACTACTGAGTGGTCTTTTAAGTCCCATACAGAACCTCCATTACAACAGGTAATCAGAGCAAGAGCTTCTTCAGAAAGAAAAGGGGTGAGTTCCTTGGAAAGTACTTGGAAAAGATAATTTCAAACTGTCTTTGCAGGAGAAGATCAAAAAGAAACAGTAGATTTTTATCCCTGATAATAAGTAATTCAATAACGGAAACAATGCTGCATGTTCCAGCTAATTCTCCAAGAAACTGGCCCCAGTCTTAAGTCTTCTGCAACAGCCAGACTGATCCTCAGAGAAAGTGTAAATTAAGCAGCAGAATCATTACAGGGCATAGAAAATTATGCAGTCCAACTAAGAAGAACTACTATTGCTTTTTAGATTGGAAGACTAATTTTAATTCAATTAATAAGACCACCGTCATGTACAATTAGAACTGTATCTCTCAGTGATTCTTCTGCTTTGAGGAACACATGACCTTCAGGAAAACAGAGCTTAGCAAATTACTGCTTCTAAATTTTATATATTGAAAATTTGGCGGGTCACCTGCAGGACATGACTTTTGGGTGTATTAAAATGGTGACACAGGCAGGCCAAAGGAAATACCCTTCCCCTTCTCCCTGCAGTGTTAAGCACAGATTTGCAGTTGTTTGGGAACAGCATGGGAACAGCTCTTGGTTTTGGTAAAACATCCCTCCCCACTGCAAAAGCAGATTTTTCACATCAGCTTTCCTGAAGGTTAAACATAATGGATCAGGGCCAGCTGCTTGTACAGCCTCCTTTTAGTCTCCTCTAACACTTGTGAAATCACCTGTAAGGTGGCATAAAAAATCAGGGAAAGCAGCAATGTTGGAAGCAGCTCAAGCTGAAAGTCAGACTAAATGAACTCCACTGCAGTCACAGACTCAGGTGGGAACTCTGATAAAATGACAGTGTAGAATGATAGCTTAAGAGGAACCTGTGGGTGGTAGGCATTAAACCTGTCTCAGACACACAGACTCATCACCTAAGTCACACAAGAAGAGGTTGGTGAAACAGCACAAAATTATCTAATTGCATTAGGAACAAGAACAAGTTATCTAATTCATGTGTTGTGCTGCCAGACATCCAAACCAGAGCTCACAACACTGAAATTTTGGCTATCTTAAGACTCAACGTAGTATCAGATAAACTCTCATTTTTATTCAGGATCAAAAGTGACTGTATTTTTTTGTGGCCATCACAGATTCAGTCCCAATGAAGAATGCAAAATTTGATGCTGCCTGTCTCCTAAAACTTTCTGTACCATAAAAACCAGAGCAATAGTGTTTGGTGCTGAAACAGTTTTGCAGTCAGCCTCAGGGCTAGATGAAGCAAAATCAACACCACGACTAAAGCAAAGTGAAGAGGAGCTTGCAGTGAGTTGTCTTTATATCACTAGTTTTATCTTACAGTCAAGAAATTACCAATGTGTTTGAATTCTCTACACCTTAGCAATTCTCAGTAGAGAAAAAATATTAAAAATACATAGTGCCACTGCTTACTGAAATAGCTAATGGTCCCTTCACCAGGCAGCTCTTGTCTAGACTTAATTTCTTCTAGCATCTAAACAGTGCTAAGAAAACCACTAATTAATTCTCGAGCCCTTGCAAACAGCCACCTTCTTATTGTGAACTTTCTTAGTACAAGACAATGAATACAAAACTGTCAGGGCTTTGTCTCCACAGGAGACAGGCTTGGTGAGAGCATGATAAAACACTTGAAGTGTCTCCGGCCCTTCCTCTGACACAGTGCCCAGAGCAGCTGTTCCTGTAGCAGTTCCTGAGCATCCAGAGGGGTGGGGTTTGCCTAAGCCACAGTGTGAATGGCAGTCTTTGCCATCTGTGATCCACGGCAAGGTTGCATCCTTCGCTGCCCTGGGCCACGCCTGTATCCTCTCTGCTGATTAAAATCAGGGAGACACCTGCCTCAGAGGAGGCTCACTTGGCGTGCAGTGCAGCAAGGAATCTGCAGTCGGATTCACAGCTCTATGGCTGCTTTTAAATACCTTGCAGGAGAAAGGGCAGGCATTGCACTGGGGCTGGCACAGTCCCCCAGCTCACATGCACCAGGCTCTGAATGCACTTGGACATGGGAAGGACCAAGGAATATTGTCCTTTCACAGTGATATACTAACCCACACTCCAAGAAAAGCTGTAATACTGGCATGTGCTCCTGTGGCAAATTTGTTTATGTTGTTCAGTTTTTCTTATGACTTCTCAGTAAACCTGTTTTGAAGGCTTTCATCTGTCCCACTACCCTTTGTCCAATAGCAGGACAGTTTCTCTGCATCAACTGTGCAGATATCTTTCTCAGTTCAGTGAAGAGTTCTCTGATAGCCAGTAATCCCGTGGCCTTGCAGACCTTGTCTAATGTGAAGAACACACTTTTTAGCAGTTCCCTCAATATGTACCCCAGGGCATAACTGAGCACACAGAAGTCCAACTTCCAAGGTGACTAACAGACTCTGGGCAGTGAGTGGTGAGCTGCACACAGATACACAGAAGGATCACTACTTCCCAGGGAGCCAGCATGAAAAACAGCTGCCAAAAGAAACCCTCCTAACTTCCTGCCAGGGCATGAAAAGGAATGACACCATGACCAATGGAGTGACAAGTGTGGAGTGACAAGTGTGGAAGGACAAGTGTGGAATGCCTCACAACTGGGACTGATTTGGTGGTGATGCTCAAAAAACCCCTAATTTCCACAAGGAAGAGGAAGAACAAACAGCCTCCACCAAATCTGTCACCTCCATGGTGTCCAATACCCTTTCCATATATTCATCAATCACAAAGCCACATCCCAGACAGGCAGGCCTGTAACTCTGAGGTAACATACACATGACATCATTTGGGTTCCCTAGGGGATATCTGTTCTACAGCTGGGGCTCCCGTTCCATGATAAACTAATTCCCTTAAACATGAAATTGTACCCTTTCTCCTCCAGAAAGATACAAAGAACAGTCTACTTACCAGCAGCAAGGGCCCTGACCCTTCCTAACAGGTTTACATGGAATCTGTCCTTGAGACTGCAGTGGAACTGATTCCCATCTTTCACATCTATATGACAACATTTTTCAACTGGAAATTTCTCATTCTCTGTCTCAGTTTCTTTTTGTAGGATGGCCATCAGTGCTGTAGCTCAATGCCAACACTGAGTTCATGCCACCTCCTGCAGTCAATATATGCCTGAGGAGACAGAATAAATAGTTATTAAACATACTTTAGATTTGCTGTCATATTGTAACTAAGAACTGGAAATAAAATAAATATAAGACAAGCAGTTAAAATGTCTATGGAAAAAACAGATTCAGGCAAAATGGCTTAATCTGCAGCATTAATGAGTAACAGATTGTTCCATCAATAGTATATGAAGAGCAGCACACACAGTCTTGCCTTCTTTTGAGTTCCCTGGTACTTGAATCCTTGTAAAAGGCCCAGTTCTGGAGAATCCTCAAGAACATGATTAAGGTTAAGCACGTGTTTAAATCCCATTGATTCAGTGAGACAGAGATATAAGCTTAAAGGTTTTTTTTAATCAAGGCACTTTACTAAATTCAAGAATATTCTGTGCAAAAAGTCAGAAGCAAGAGCACCTGTATGTCCTGACTCCCTGCCTGCATGAAGATAGTTTACAGAAATGTCCCTTGTGCTCCCTGCAGCACATGCACCATTGCAGATGATCTGTAGCAGTTCCAGGATCCAAACAGGACCAGGGCCAAACTTTATACATGGAATGAAAAACTAGATTCTTTCCCAAGGAGCTTGCTGACTTAATGAGTGCTGAGAGAAAGAGAACAGAGGAACAAACACAAGAAATCTCAAGGTCTTGAAGGACAGAAAGAGAGTCTGAGAAAGGGAGATAGTAAAAACAGACAGATAATATTTTTTTCTGGTGCATAAAATGCACCTAAACCCCAGCAGAAACAATACAAGGATGTGGATTTGTGCAAGTAGCCCTGTCCACCAGAAAGGCACATACTGTATTAATTATGTCTGCCATGTCACAAGCTAGATGCTGCAGAGCAAATAATGAAGCAAGTACTTCACAAAAGCAGTGAAGACAACTGGCCAGCTCTCGCTGTGCTTAATTCAGATTGACTCTGTTTCTCATCTATTTTTATTCAGTTTTAACTTATTCCTTTATTTCTAGTGTCTGATCAGGTGAAGCAGAAGTAATGTTCTCCTCCATACACACGCTATAATCTGTTCCTATTGCCTTAACAATGAGGGTCACCGTGGGCAGTGTTTAGGAAAGCAGCAAAAATCAGTGTGATGGGTGCTACTGAATGGCCTTCTCTTCCATGAATGCTTTGCTGCCTAAAGCTTAAGAAGCCACATAGGGTGTTTAAAGAGAGGAGAAAATGTCATTAATTGGCAAAGCTTTTGCAGCCTACAGCTTTCATCCAGCTGCTGCACTGAGGTGAAGTGAAGCCTCCGGGATGTTTGTAGATATAAGGAGCTCATGGTTTTCTTTTGTCACAAACAAGTTAGGTAAATGTGCACAAAGACAGGGGAGGGAAGAATATCTCCACCATGCTCAGTGCAAAAATCTTTAGTTTTGCCTCCCTGGCAAGACCAATTGACTTGATGTTTAATCTTTATCTGACCTTTAATCAACCCAAGTGATGTTAAATCCAATCCAATTCATAGGTGGGATTTTTGCAAAGACAATGGGTCTGCTTAAATGGGTTTGCTTCTATTCATACCATAGTCCATCCTTAAATTTCCTGGGATAAGAAGACTGAGTCTGCAGTCTAGAAGCAGAAGACAGTGATTTCCTTTTATCTGCAACTAGAAATCATTGCAATGACCTTGGATGGGTCAATGACTTCCTGAAGCCTGATAGGGAGGAGGGAGCCTTGCCTACACGAGGGAGCATAAGGCCTGGCACCTTGGTCAGGTATTCTGACCAAGTCCTTTGACATTCTAGAGGGAAAGGTTTCAGGATAAGACAAGGTCATGGTCCTCCATCATCTGCATCTCTGTGCAACTCACCCACCCCACAGGGAGGTTCAGTGACAGTGTGCGTTGGAGCTGGAGCTTCTGGATGACAGGAGGACTCCAGGTTTGCCTGAGCCCATAGCTACAGAGGTGTGTGACTTTTGGCTTGCATTTCTGCACTTGAACAGAGTGCTCAGTATAAGTGCTAGCTGGAAGGTTTCACACATACCATGAAGCCACCCTGGTTTGATGCCATGGAATAGACACGTTCATTCTCGGAGGGTTGGGACCTGCCCAAGGATGGCAGCAAACATTTACGAGCACAGGTGTTCCTGGCAGGTGTTTTGTTTCTGAGTAAACTGCCTTCTGGCTGAGCTGCTGCCAGCCCATCTCTCCGCCTCCCCCATTGCCACACAACCTTGCCTCCCCCAGGGACTTTCAGGCAGGCCTATTTCAAACAGCAGGCACAGGCTATGAACACATCAGGCAATTAAATGGCAGATCAATTCGACTTAGCTTCTCTTGGGAAAGCAGCCCTTGGGAGACAGAAGAATGAGGCAGCAGGAGACAAAGGCAAAGAGAAAAATTGAGAGGTACAGGAGAGAAGGAGGAGAGCAGAAGAGCCAAGATGGAAATACAGCAGGCAGAAAGGGCCACGCACAATGCGGTGTGAAAGTACAGCTGCAGGGGAGGAGGCATGCAGGAGAAACGGGACATGGCTGGCACAGGCAGCATGAGAAAAACTGCATTTGGGAGAAGACATAGGAAAGAGAGAGTACATCCAAGGGAATGTTAGAACAAGACAGAAAAATGAGACTGGAAGGTGTGGGATGATGAATATAGCAACAGCAGAGAATGGTCTCAACTGCCTACCTAGATTTGCAAAAATGTAAGCTTTATGAATTTGGAACCATCAGCAGAAAATACATTTGTAATATCCTATTCACTTTATTTAAACTGATGGAGAACCACTGGATATTGACAGAGGACTTCTCTCCCTGAAATATGCCATAAACTCAGGAGATTTCCTGGTACAAATATGAAAAACAGACAGTGGCACTGAAGGAAAGGAAATTAAATGGGCTGGTATCACTCCAGCCAGCTGAGTGGAACACTAGAGGAAAAAACAACATGAACTCCTAATTAGTTTTCAGTTTCTGTCTTTAATAATCTGAGATACTGGTAGTACTAACCCACTTAGTAATGCTATTCACAGGCCTTCAAGAGTCAAGAGTGAAGTACCAAAAATCTGAGAGTATTTTCATTTAAAAAGTCGCACAGTTCTTGTTTTTCCTTTATTAAAAACAAAACAACACAATGACAAAAACAAACCAAAACTCCACAACCAAATAAACAAACAAAAATCTGCTTGTGATTTATATGTTGAACTATGAAATTCTTGGGGAGAGGGAGAACACTGTAATTAGGGGACCCAGAGAAGGTTTGAGAGTCCGCAATACACAAGGACTTTTTTTCACTCTATGACTTCATCCTGTCAGACTCCCCTTCAAGAGAAGTGGCCTCTTGTAGGATGTCTCTGTTTGCTCTTCCTACTCAGCTGGGAATAGTGCAAAACCCTGTCTCCCTGCTGCCAAACTCAGTGCTGCTGCTCTGAAGGACTCTGCCCTATCCTAGGGGTGCGCTTCTCACATTCCATTTACAGCACAGCAGGAGCCAGCCACAGGAGGGGCATCTAAATGTCAGGCCTTGAAGCTGCTGTGCCAAAGGACAAATGAAAATATCTCACAGTGACTCCAGGAAAGCTGTGTCTTTCCTGCTTTTCTGCTAAGGCTTTGTAGTACTATTCTATGCTCTTATAAATTTTCTTGCATGGCTTCTCTCCAAGCCCATCGAGGCTATTTACATACACCCATCATATTTACAAGAGTGCTGTGTAGAAGCAAAAGACAAAACCAAACCAAACCGTGCAATGAGTCCGTGCCAGAAATGGTGATAAACCAAGACTCCTTGCTGTCTTTTGGGTAGACAATGCTGCCTTTCTTCTGTCCTGTGACAGATTTTGAAAAATAAATCTGGGAAGAGTTAACATTTTAGTTTCTGCTTAAACAGGGGAGCCAAGAACATTAAATCCAACATTAGGGATTACCAGGCAATAGGTAACCAGTTGGGAAATCCTACCACTGCTTCACACCTCAAGGTCTGCACCTTAGAAATGCGTTTGGCCTTTCTCTTTGCAGGAAAAAATGAAGTTTCTGAGTCTGAGAATACCTAGTATCAGTTTGTCATAGAAGGAAAAATGTGATATGGCAGGTTTGTGTTTAGTATTCTTCTTCTACTTTTCTTCTTTCTTCTATTTTTTAAACCTTGTTTTCTCTCCCTCTTCCAGTCCAGCTCCACAGCTGGTACTGTCCCTTCAGTGGTGGCAAATTCTTTTAGTCCCATACAATCCTGACTGTTGTTTTTCCTCAGGCCATGAGATCCATGAAGCAGAGCACAAATTCCTGGCTCTTTCAGGACCTGCAGTTAGCTGCCATGGCAAGGCTGAGGATGAATTTACCAGCCAGCTTCCGTTTCACTCTCTCTAAGCTGGAGCCAGTGACTGGCATTGCCAAAGCACTGAATGGAATTAGATTGCTTGCACTACAACTAGAGGGGAGGTAATCATACAAATAGGAAGGTGGTGAGGGAAGAAAGCCAAAAAATTCCAACTAAGTTAACAAGAACCAGGATAGTGGGAAATGATGAGACGACTGGTGTGCTGACTTGCTCTGTCCTGCAAGCATACACACTTACAGACAAGATGTGAACATAAACACACTCCTGTCTGCTAAATCTGGGCATCTGGATGTCCATCAGCTCAACTCTACAATCTCTCCTAAATGTAGGTTCTTTGGCTACCAGATCCCACAAACAAATTGAGCTATTATGTGGATCACACAGACCTGAGGAACTGTGAAATCTGCTTCTTCCCAAGGTCTGACTCTGTAAACAATTCTACCTTTCAGCCTCTGTTTGTCTGTCCTTCAAAATTTTCCACAGTATTTAAACTGTAAATGGAAGGGGCACATAGGCAGAAGAAGCTGCAGCCTCAGTTCCTCGTTTCTTCACAGACAGGAGCCATGAAGGGATTAGAGGCTGCATGCTCCCTAGAGAGCAGGCTGCATAGTGGCTGTGCTGGCACAGAGCTCTGTCCCAGCCCTGCCCCTAGCACAGTCATGGGGGAAGAGGCACTATGGCTTTGGCAGCCGTGGCTGCCAAGGGAAGCTTCTCCTGTGGCCGGAGTGGAGAATCCACAAGCACCTGGAGGAGCCTTAGCAAGGCAAATACTCCCATCTCTCCTGCCCTGCTGCAGCACTGGCACGATTTATATTCCTAGTGCACAGCTGGAGTGCACTAGGAATCAAACAGCCAGTTCCTGCAGCAAGGCAGAAATACAGGAGCTGGAGGTAACTAGAAAGGGGGGATGAAGTCCAAACTCTGAGTGAATCCTCACTTCCACTGTTCTTTGTCATGAGACAACAGGACTACACTGCACCTGCTGAGAGGAGAGCTAGCAGAAATCCTGCTATGCTGTAGTGGCCTTGCTCAAAGCAATCAGCTCTTTCTGACAGGAATACACCTCTTTTTTCAAATAATGTCTTTTACTACATCTTCACTGCCATCAAAGGTGGCTGCAGCACCTGGAAACAGACCAGAGAGAGTTTCCAACTATCTTGCTTCTCTTTTTCATGCAATACATGAATGATCCAGCTGCCTGCATTCCCTCTTTCTCACTTACTGAATTGCTGCTCCTTCTCTCACATCATGAAATTAATTTTTCAATGGCCCCCCAATAGAGCTTTTTCACTCCAGAATCCTCATGATCATAATTCTTCTTCGCACCATGGAGCTGTATCCAGTTTTGACAGAATTTAATGGATGTTTGCTCCCAGATATCTGCCATTAAATAAAAGGAGCAGGTAAATATGATCAATATTAAACATGAGGAATGCATTTCTAGATAATAAAAGCTGGCTAACCTTTGCAGATTTTAGTTGTATTAACTCACTTCTATAAAGCACTTCTTTAAATTAAAGGTTGCTCAAGTCTCTATAGCTCTCATCAAGACCTACAGATTTTTCAAAAGACAGTTCATGGAGATACCAGACCTCAAAACTGGAGGAATATGCTAAGAACTTCACATGTGCCTTGGTACTGTCTGCAAGAAAGCCATTGTGCCCTTGTACCCTGGAAATTCAAAACCAATTACCCAGCATCAAGACAATGAAAACAAAAATCAATAATTAGTTTACTTAGAGTCTGTACATGTTTGTGGCTACCATGTCTTTCTTCACAGGTAGACAGTTAGAAACTGGCATTTTAAAAAATGAAAGGAGAGACTCACATAATTGCATGACCTGAGAGCTTAGACTGTAACATCAGATTTTACAAGGCTTACAATTAAAACGGGGTGACTGGTAGCATGGGGGATTCACATTCCTTTCTTTGTGCAACAAAAAGAGAGAAGAGCATGCACACTCCAAATACCCCCTGTCACCTGTGTTCTTCCTGATGATCTTGAATTTATTGGGCCTGTCAGCTGCAATGGAAGCCAGTTCCACATGTGATCCCCCAGTGGTAACACTCACAAATAGGTTTGCAGTGTGTGACACCACTCCTATAATAAATGCTGTGGTTTATGAACTATTCCTAGGGCAGAGGAAAAGGAGCACTAAAAATTGATATAAATTACACTGGCCATGCTGCCTGGCTTTATGTCCTGTCTTTTTATACACCTTCTCCTATTTTCTTCAATATTTGTTTCTTTCTAAAATATTTACCTTCCAAAAGTTCTATATTTTAATTCTGCCTTCAGTCTTTTTTTCTCTGCGGTGATTCTGATTTATTTCTATTTCTCCATCCCCTTTTCTGACTCCTTCCCTTTAGCTGTCTTTTAGCATTTTGTAATGTATAATTTTTCTTCTATGTCAGGTTGGCACCAACAGAGTTGTGATCAAATCTTTTATCCTGAGGGATGCAATGTCTCTGCAAAAAGACTTTGTGCCCTGACAGAGCAGAAAGATTCTCTCTGCACCATCATTTCCAGATATGCCAGCTTCTTGAGCCCAATTTGCTTTCTGTGTAATCACCCTTCATATGATTGCTGCTCCTGGTGACAATACCTGCATGTCCCTGTCCTACTTACTGTGACTTGCTGATCTACGCGTGCTAGGGAGAAGCACATTGTTACCTGGTGCAGCATGTAGACCATCCTGCTGGACTGGAGCTCTTCTGTTCTGTCACCAAGCCCAGATCTGTCATTTACAGGTCTGTCACTTCCTTATGGACAGAGCTGAGGAGTGTACAGCACCCAGGAACAGTCCAAACTGCTTTCCTGGACCTTTCTCAGTTCTCAAGTTAAAAAAGAAATTGCTGAAAATTCCTAATTTCCCAATAGTAATTTCCCAACGTTCTTTTCTGGCCAGTTCTGGAGTAGCAAGCCCTAGCACAAGTCTGCTGGTGCCTGGTGTGTTATGTTGCTGAATTTTGGCCAGCGTGAGTTTGCAGATGAGGCCAGAAGAAACAAAGCCCATGCTCTGAAACAAGGCAATCCCGCAGTTTCAGCATCTCAAAGGCTGATGCAATGAGGCCTGGGGTACTGAAGTGACTCTAGAAAACCAAGGCTTCGGTGACTGGAGTGACAAATCCCAAACCAATACCCACCTTTGGCCTTCCCGAGCCTCCCTGATGTGAGAGTGGATCCAGCACTCTCCTTCCTGCCTGGGCACCCCCTGCACTGCAGTACTGCCCGTGGTGGGGACTCGGCCAAGGTGAGCAGCATCCTCACCTCCCATTGCAGTAGTAGAGCCGGGGCCACTCCCCGGGCCGGGGCCAGGGCTCTTCTCTCTCCTCCTGCGCTTCCAGCAGCTCTCCTCGAGCAGGGAGGCTGCTCTGGAGCGCCTTTCTAGCTGATGCTTTGTATTTGCATAGGCCATTGTCATTCCCGGAGCGGCTCCTTGCAGCTGGCATCCTGACTGGAGAAATATCTTCTTTAAGGAGAAGCATGAACGACGCAGCTAAAGATAAAAATAACAATAATTTTACTAGATGAAACTTCATGTTAAGCACTTAAAAAGCCATAAAAAGTCAATTTTCTTTCTTTCAATTATTTTGCTTATTCCATTTTTGAAATATATATCTATATAAAGGAGGAAAAAAATAGGAAAAAAGGAGAGAAGTTGCCTAGTTAGAAAGATGTCTGTTTTTCTCATCAGCACCCAACGTCTTCATGATTTCTCCTCATTGCACCCCCAACCCTACTTAGGCCCTACTCCCTCTGAACATGAAAATAGCCATTGTCAGGCAGGGCTGCTGCTTCCTGGCATTCGGAATGCAAGGGAAAGGAGCACTGATAAGTCCTGAGTGGTTGCTGCCTCTTTCAGCACTCAAGCAGCTTTTCAGAGAAAACGAAAAAGATAAAGCCAGAAATTACTGCTCTTGCACAATATATGCCAAGTTCGTAAGAGCAGCATTTAACACTTAATCAAAATGGTTTGACAATGTAAAAATTAGGTTTTCAAATGTCATTAGTGCCTTATAATAGGTTCCATTTATATCACTCCCATCCCTGTTTTTTTCATCTCTGTTAATTGTTTTTATTAATTTCTTTCATTTTTTACACTGTTGTCTCATTGGTTTTAATTTTTAATTATCACAAGACTTTTTCTTTTACCTTGTTAATTGGTTTAGGTTTGAAAAGACTGGTTCTGTCATTCTTTTTCTTCAACAGCAGCTGCAAGAGATATTTTTATGCAGGTTCTTTTCCATTGGTAGGCTCTCTTCTGGGCTAATATGGGGGAAAAAGCACTTGCTTTTAGGGCAGTCTAAGCACCTTTTTTGTAGTGTGATTCACAGAAATGTTCTCTTATGTTGACCTGTAAATTTCCTTCTACACTGGCATGCAGGATTCATCTGATATTGGCATAGAAATTGTACCTCTGTTCTACAGTTGATATGCAGACTCTTTTCTGTTTGGAAAAAGATGAAAGCTCTCTTCTGCTCTGGCTTGTAAGGGCTTTTCTGTATGGGCTCTCCTTTCTGTCACCCACAGAACACAGGCACACACACCATTTCTTTTCTCTTTCCATGTACAAGGATGCTCCAAGTCTTGGTTATCACAGGGCTGCAAGATGTCATTTGCATGGAGATGTATATTGGCATCTTGTTGGGGTTTTTTCTGCCAGTATAAATGGAACTGGTTCAAATAATTCTACTGACATTTTAGGGGCAGAAAACCATTTTGGGAATGGGCTTTTTTAGGAAAATGCTGACGCTTGCTTGTACTTGGCAAAGGAATTTAGGTCTTCAGGGGAAAATCTTAAAAAGTGAAAACAAAAAATCTAGGCAAAAAATACAAGGGAAAATAATAATTCTCCAACTCCCTTTAGGTGTAGACAGATGAAGAAACACTTGTGGGAGCTCACCCTTCTGAAGGAAACCAAAAGCTGTTAAACATGGAAACTTTGGGATCTCTCTGCAATTGCCAGCAAGAGTGGGCTGTGGCTTTGCACCAATAAAGCTGCATTACTTTGGCACTGCAGGGACATGTGGAAGTTTATTCTTACTCTCAGTCCCATTCTGTTCAGTCCTGCTGACTGGAAGATCCTGTCTTCACCTTCCTGCTGCCTCTCCTGCCCCCTGAGGGCTCTGCAAGGCCTTTCAGTGGGCTAACAGGGCAGGAAACCCTTCACTTAGAGAGATACCATCTTAATAGAGAGATGGTTTTCTTCAAAGACATAGTACTGGCAGAATTTTTCTTTGTTCCCTATGATTTGAGATGAGTTACAACTGCTGATGTCCAAAAGGATCTTTGCAGCAGTATCTCATATATGGCAACCCAAGTCTTCACAGTCAAGCTGTGAGGCATGAGCTGTGTGATAGTTTTATTCACTTGGCCTTTAATGGTGTTTTAAATTCTCCCTGTTGGGCAGGCTTGTACTCTCATGTGCTGCCCTAGAGGTCTACACTGTCTGCTTTTTCTCCTCCACCCACTGCAGTTTGTGGATGCAAACACAAGTGCTTATTCCTTCCTGCTTAGCCTGGAGATCTGTGTAAATGAGACAGAGCAGAAAAAATGAGATTTTTTTTCTCAAATGAAACCTTCAGTGGCAGTGCTCATGGGCAGAGTCCTACCTGACAAAATGCCAATATGCTGCCTGGCCCTGGGAGACCACTCAGCCTGTGTGATGTTCTGCTGGCCCCAGGCAGCTTTCTGCTCTGTGATGGACAAGCATGGCTTCATCAAAGGTTCTCCAGAGCCTTAAATCAGGAACAATACAACCTGTACCTGTGAGATGCCAAGAACCTACACAGATGCCTGATAAGAGGAAGGCCTTTTACTCGCCCCTCTTTATATTTAGCAGCATTCCCAGGCAGTGTTTCTAAAATTACCAGCTGCAGTAATGTGATTCATACCCCCTTCACTGCCAGCAGTGGATAAGAAGAGTGTAAATGACATGCAGGAGAAAATCCTGAACAGTATAGCCCAAATCAGGACTGTAATGCTGTAGTCTTTGGTGCTTGTATTGACATCTATGCCAGCCTTCCAGGGAGAAGCAGTTACCGATCTCAGAATCTGTTTTCTCTCACAGCAGTAGGTGAGAATGTCCCAGACTGCAAGACAAAAGGGTTGAGATTGTTTTCAAACTATTTTTGGGCAAGTCTGGTACAAAGAATTATGACTAAAGATGTACACAGATTGTTTTTGCAAGGACACTGTGCTGCTTGGGCTGTGAGTGCTCACTAGAGTAGGGCTTCTGCTATCCAAGAAGGGTCTCCATCTGTAGCAAATCAACAGCAGACAGGCAAAGCATCTGTATCAGCTGTGGGAACCCATTCCTGAGATGGAAAGAACAAATGTTGTGGTGGTTGTCATAGACTGCCCTGAACCAGTCTGGAAAGAGGCATTACTGTGGAATCAGTCCAAGAGCTGGAGCTGTTACGGTAAATACCATAAACATCTAAATCTTTTAGGAGGTTCAGTCTGCATATCTGAGCCATTATAGGATATTAACTAAAATGTTTATTTGAAAAATTACCCTGTGAGCCACTACAATGTGGCAGAGGAGCTGTTTTGCTCAGATAAATACTAATTGAAAAATGAGGCAGAAACCTGCAGCCATATCTGCCTCTGTTGTGATCTTGTCAAATCTCATCACCTAATTACTAACAGGCCTTGCTGGGCCATGGAAGAGACCTGCAGGAGAGGCAGAGCCTGAGAAAACAATATTTATTATTCTGAGGGAAAGCTCTTCTTTCAGAGTTGGTACTGAATGAATCCCTCCACAAAATTAAAAGGACTTACGCTTCTTGCAATGCTTAAAAAGAAATTTCAGTACTGTTACTCTTAATTACTGTTCCCCCTGAAGATCCTTGGGCCATGATGGGGTTTTTTTTCTGCTTGTCCTGATCAAATTAGTATTTGAGAATTCCTTTCCACCCCTCTGAAACATCCCTCCTTCTGCTTATCAATACAACAACTCCAAAGCAAAACTGGGTTGTTCTCTTCTCATGCTTCCACATAGATTCCCCTGTGCTTTCAAATAGCTGTTCCACAGCCAGGGAATGATGGTTATTACCACACATTTGGCAAAGCACACTTGGACCCTTTGGGCTGAAAGAGCATATGCTTACTATAAGAAATTATGTGACTGTATTTATCTCCCATTGTGACAAGTTGTTAAAGACTAGAAATGAGGGCAGTAATGCCATTAGATAGAGGAAGGAGATCTTGAAGATATGTAAAACTCTAACATGTGCTGCAGACCAATTTTCCAGCTGAATTGCTCTTGTCCAGTTTGTTTTGGTGACCAGTGTAAGTTCATATTCATCCACTGTTGCAATGGCCACAAGTAATACAGAGAAAGAAGGAAATTGTCTCTGTGCACTTTACAAACATCTTGAATAAACTTCAAGATAAATATTCACAAAATGCTGCATAAGGCATGCACACAGAAAAGTGTAATTCCAATGGGTGGCAGAAGAGCCAGGCAACATTTACATTTCTCTAGTATTTTGGTAAATCTTAGGCAATAGAGAAGTCATAAGAAGACAATGGCCTCCATTTCCTTTAACACAGATGAAGAATATGAGTGATGGAAAAGGAGCTGAGTTTGTAATGTGAGGGGCTGAAATACAGCAACTCAGTAATCTGCACTCTCCCTCTCTCACAGTAACATTTACAATCTGTGCATAGTTTCCTTCTTGATATTTCCTCTATTCAGATAATTTTCATCATCTTCACAGAAATACACATATTTCCTGTAGGGTTTTTATTAATTTCCACCCATCCTCTCCAGCTCCACACTGGGTAGCATCCAGAGAAGGCAATGGGAGCCCCAGCAGGACTAGAACAATGAAAGGGTTAACAACCTCTCCCCAGCATTTGGGATAGGGGACTTCATTTTAAAATCAAAGAGAAATATAGTTATGAAGCAACTTTATTCTCTATTACTAATCAATGGAAGGTTCCCATAAGCCATTAGCAGGGATTTCAGATGCAGAAGATGTCATGGGGGGTTAAATAAAGGAGTTTCTTTGTTCGTTAGTACAGACAGCTCAGGGAAAGAGAAGGAAGGAGGGAAGAAGGAAGAGAGAGGAAAAGGAAATTCAGGTTTGGGATATGAGGAGAGAAAAAGTTACCTATCACCATGTAAATTGTATAAAATTCCTGTGTAGATATTACAAGATATACCAAAACAATATATGAAATCATGCATTGGGGACAGGCAATTACATGGGCCAGTGTTCCAGGCCTCATCCCGCTCAGTGGTGAGCCTAGAGGTGACCTTGGAATATTAAATCCAGATTTACACAGTGTGAATAATGGTGATGAAAGCCCATGCTTGTGACCCACAAAACAGTTGAGCCTCCATCAAACATTGGTCCACATAGCAGTGGTCAGTACTGAATCTTCTCTTCCCTGCTGGAAAACCTCGAGGAGAAGGGCAGAGCTGATGCAGGAAAACCACCTCTGCCAGGGACCCTCCACAGCTTTTCTCACTACTATATGTAGGCCTAAACAATTTTATCTAGCATTTTTTAAGTCTTAAGATTCACGCACAATGGCAGCAGCAGCCAACAAAAAAAACCTCATTTATAAAAGGAAGTTCAATTTCATCATCCATCTTCAGTAAAAATTCAATATTTCCCCATGTAAGTTGTTTTTATTTAATGAATAGGGAAATCATCCCTCTCCAAATTCTTAACATGCTTATGTCTTCAAATGAATCCCGCAACATTGGAAAGCAGACAGAGAAATGTTAACAGAAGTTCTGGGAACTGCTGCTAACATACCCTGGAACAGCATCCTCATGGGAGGAGGAAGGAACTGTGAGCAACCCCCTGTTCTTCCACAAGGTGTGGGGTCCTCTGCTTGCAGCCTGCATCTGGCTTTCGGCTCTTAACTGGAAATTTAGATCATATTTCATTTTATCACAAAGGAGAGACTCAGCAGAGTTTCCACTGTGGCAAAAGGCTAGAGGTGTGTAAGGGCTTTGTGGCTGGCAGAGGAGTTGGGAGAAAGCATGGAGTGGTGCTGATGGTAAATAGGTAGGTGTAACTCGGCCTAAAGAGATAATACCTCTCCTTGGTCAACTGTGTGTGTTTAATTTTTCTGGAAATCTCCCTTTTCCCTCCTGAATTCTTTAATTTCATACTAATGTAGTGTCCCTGTGCTGTTTACTAACCACATACAGGCAGCTATTCCCTCTGCCTGCTCAGGACATTAATGAAATGCCTGCCCACCCATGCAGCCAAACACAAAGGGGACTGCTAATGGCATCTTTCTTTTGAAGTGAAATCCCAAAGCTTTCATTTGGTTCATGTTCCTCCCTGATAAAGCTCTCCTGGCTCTGTCTCAATATGGGGCACTGTTATCTAGTCTCACTTGGGGGTGGTAGGAGCTCTGAGGCTGATATGGGGAGTGCTCTACCTCCTGTCTGGTGAGGAGGAAAAGCCAGAGACTAAAGCAGATGGCTCAAAGGGGACATATGACCACCATTTTTCTCGAAGCAATAAGGAATGTGCATAATAGATCAGAAAAGCAGGGAAACAGCCAACTTACACAAGTAGGGAACAATTTTAATATCCTAGTATGAACCTGCAAGATAAATGTGGGGGTTGGGGATCCACAGACAAATCCTGGGCATTGCAGTGCAGCTTGGGACATGGCAGTATGATAGCAAATAGAAAACTACTGTGTTCATTTCTGAGATAATGTGTTTATACTGACAGATAGATATACTTTAGGAGAGAGGCACAACTCAGAGAATCATATCCATACATTTTCACCTCAGATTTGGATATGGTAGTCAGTTCTGCAAATATAAGGCATTTATGTTTCTCAGTATTGCATCTAAGACTATAACATACTTGTTAAAACATACAGAAAAGCAGCAACTTTGTACCACTGGGGCAACCTGCTACAGAGGACACATGTACTGGGCTATCTCTGACCTGGAGAATTTAATTTTGTACTTCTTGTTTCTTTCTCTAAAGATTTTGAAATCCTTCTGGCTTTTCTCTGGCAAGTGTAGAAACAGAAGAATGACATCAAGGCACATAGTTGGGACCCACTTTTTTGTCAGACAGGACTTTACAACACAAGATGTTGTTTGGTAGCACGTCCCCTTTGGAATCCCCTGGAAGAGAAGCAAAGATGGGGAACAAACACCTGCTGGTTGCATTTTCTTGGTACGCTACCACAGTCTCATTTGACTTCACAGTTTAATCCAAATAGATGGCAATCTTTAAGGGATTCTAATCTATTTTAACAAGAACTTGAAAATCTACACTGGTGATTGAAAACTTCAGTTTTTCCATCATAAACACAAACTATGTCATTGCTAGATGAACCGTGAAAAGCCCATTCTGGGAATAAGGTGAACATTTCAGGCATGTTAGAGGTCTTTTCCAACCTTACCAGTTCTATGATCCAAAACATGCACAATTGCTGCTGCAAAGTTACGTCTCCTTTCAAGAAGTCTTGATCTTAAGAATTACTAATATAGTGCAAATATTTATGTAGTTGCTAGAGTTTACAAACAGGGTTTGTCAGCCCTACTCCCAGTCCTTTCCATTCCAAAGATGCCCGTGCTGTACTGTAAGGAACTGAGAACTGGTGTGAGCATCCTAGCCTGATCCTGTGAACTTAGAAGTTCACAGAAACCTGTAGCCACTCCCATCTCCTCACAGAGGCACTGCTTCTGCACCTCAGAAAGCCTCCTTGAACACAGGTGAGCTCTAATGGAGTGGGAATGGCTTCTTCTTTTTTACCACCTTACTGTGGTTTTATTCTTCCCCTGCTGAGGCTGGGTGACATGTTTCCATTGAGTTCACTGATTCAGCAAGATCAAGCCCTTGGTCTTAAATAACTAAAGACTGCAAACTGAATATTGTAGCCATGGCAACAGCCAGCTCAACTTTAAACCCTCTGATATATAAAAAGGCAATTTTCTTTATTTTTTCTCCCTGCATTTTTATATTTCCAGAACTTACAATGGTAATAATGGCCTCAGGCCCTAGCCTCCACCAGCCAGCCATTAACTTCATGGAAATGCCTTCTCCATCAGTCCCTATTGTCAACAGCCAGCACCATTCCACAGAAACCATAGGGTCTCACCATGCTAACACGACTGGATGTCTCAGCTGTGCCACATCCCTTTGCAGTCCTGCTGCACACTTATTTCCTGATCCTGACAAGTGAACCAGGACTCCATTTAGAGAGGCTGCAGTACTCTGTGGTGCTCCTGACTTCCTCTTGGAAAATGGGGGACAAAACGTCTCTCATCACACTGATTGCCATTGTGTCCTGCACACATAAGCTCATGGGTAGATGCACATGTCTCTGCCCTGCCCCTCTACTTTCCAGGCTCATCCATCTTTCTCTGAGTGAAACAGGAATACTTTAATGTCTCAGTTTTATTTGGCATCCTGTTTGTGCCTCAGAAGCATTGTCAATGCCATTTTGAAATCACTGAAGTAGTGGGAATAGTTCCTTGCTAATGCTGCTAAAGCACAGACAACAAAGGGACCTTTTGCATTTTAGGATTACTTTTCTTTTACTCTTTCTCAGATTCTTTCTGTAAACTTTCTTTCAAGAGCTAGGGCTGGAGTAGCACAAATTACCTGTTTAGCATGTGTAAGACACTGCTTGCCTATTTATAGCAGGAACAGAAGACCTCAATGCTGTGTGTAGTTTTGTCCTTGATTTTGTACGCAGTCCATGGTATAACTTTTGTGCCTCAGTTTCTCCTGCTGTTAAAAAGGAAAATTATACACTTCTATCTCTTCTAATGGTCATGAAATTAATTTCCCTGTAATGCACGTATAGTATGTAGAGATGGCAGGATGAATGGCAATGGTAGCAGCTATTATTATATATCACTTTCAGCAGATAGCAATTTTTACAGTAGGTTAAATTCTGGCCCAAAAAGCACTTGACTGTGTCTCTTTAAGGTCACAAGCTATTATGAGCTGAAGACTAAAATGCTTTGTATATGATCATGAATAAATGAACTGAATATCTCTGCCCAGCAATGTGGGATATGGAAACGATGCTGAATATCATCAGCCTGAACTATCAACATCCATCAGCTTTCCCCTTGCTCATCTCTCAGCTGTTGCAATATGAAACCCACTTTCCCCCGAGATTTTGAACAACTAGGGCTAAACAGCAAAAAAACATTTGGTGACTAAATTTGCCAGAGAAGGTCTCAGTCACAAATGACTAAAAACAAAATTATAGAGCAATCTCAGCTGACTGAGAGCAGAATGAAATGTGATTCATTTTCATCCACCCAGCAGGGACTGCAGGGAAAAAAAGACTGGATTAACCCCTTTTCTGCTAGCAATGCCCATACTCCCTGGGCTGATGCATATGCAGTTTGCATTCCTCTGTAGTTTGCATTAGGTCTTCTGCTTGTTTTGTAGGGGACCTCATAGCTTCATTACTCAGGTGGACCAGACCAGTAGGAGTATTGTACTAAAAAGATCAGTGCACTATACTTTGATATCTTACACAGTTTAGAGGAACATAACCATAGACCCCACTGCCCTCTACCAAGCAAAATATGACTGCCTGACCAAAAAACCCCTTGTGATCTGAAGATGAAAGACAAAATCTAGACAATGACATGTGGTGATGGGCTAAAACATTTGTCAGCAAGGCAGTCAAAGGTGTCGGCACTGCATCACTGCAGGAGATAAGGAATTGTAAGGTGGGGAGCAAAGGTGGATAATGACATGTCTTTCTGAATGCCTACATGGGGTGTTCCTCACATGTGAAGAGCAGCAGAGAAGAAAACATGGAGATGGCAGCCTGGAAGTTTGACTGCAAGACAGTTTCCTGGTTTCATGGGAATACATGTAGATGCCTTGGGCAGAAGGTATTGTTGCAGCTTTCTCATCCAGTCTGCGCTCATAAGCTTGGGGATCACCACTGGACTCAGCTGGAGGTCTCAGGGAGGAAATGGTGCTGAGTCACCTGTGCTGTGCTGCACCCTGGGGTGAAGCTTCCCAGAAGTTCCTGACCCTTACTGGAAGGGTGAAGGTGAGATTACTGGGATTGAACTCCTCCCATGACAAACACCAGCATCTGAAGGCTGTGTTAAAGTTGGTCATATGCACCAGGTGGTTCTGCATTCTGGCTGATCACCTGCTCAAATAAATAAATTAAAGGCATGTCTGCTGTCCCTAGTCTGGAAAAACTGTTTAAAGAAAGACAGCAAAGTAAGAAAAATTGCATTTTTGCCAGTCAGCATCATGGATGATCTTTTCTTCAGCATTTTCTCCACACTTTTCCTAAAAACAGAGTAGATAAAGTAACAAGTCAAGCAAAGTTTCTGAAAGGTCATATAGTGATCTCTCTGGCAACAGATGCCAAGGGCCTGTCCCTAAGTCAGCCTCCCTGAGGAAGCATTGTTCATGAGGTCAGAGACTGACCTAGGATATGGCAATTTGGGCAAGGCTTGCTCCATCGGTGTTTGCTACCCTCCACATCAACACTGCACTGAAAATCTCTGTATAGCACTGCAGCAGAGTCGTGATACAGCAAGTCAAGCTAATGGATGATGAATGTGATACTCAGAGCGAAGTGGTAGCACAGGTGAAGTGCTGGAGCAGGAGCAAATTACTCAGATCTGAACAAATGTTGGATAGAAGGCAGACTTTCTCTGCCATCTTTTGAGAACACTAGATAGAGAGCTCCCTTAACAACTACCAGATTAAATCAAGAGGTCAAGCCATGGACAGTTGACAAAGCAGGAACTTGGCAATTCAACAGCTTTTAGATGGTACAGAAATGGTCCAAGACAGGCTTGGCTGATGCCAAATGCTTTCTGCTTTATGCACACTGTGGTACAACTTACATGCTTGATTTGGCTTCCTTCCATAATAAAAAAAAATTTCATGAACCTTAAAAAACATGCTTTAAAATCATTCAGCTTTACACCTTATTTAATGAATGTCTAATTGGTCAGTTTAATTATATGACTGTGCTTTTCAAACAACATCAGCAAAACCTTTAAGTTGAGTGAGCAACAGGAGGGGAAAAAAAGAGATGAGAACACCACAATTGTAGGTGTTTGGGTTTGCTGAGGTATTACAGAGAAAAGAAAGCTCTGTTAATATGGCAGTGTTAGAGTCTGCCTGCGCCAAACACAGCATCTCTGCACAACTATGACTCTCAGTGGAATTACCATGTTGCACTGCTTCCCCTCTGTAAAAGTGACTTATACAGAACTGGCTCAAGTTGTGTGGCTGGCATGGTGGATCTGCATACCAAAAAAAAAAAAAAAAAAAAAAAAAAAAAAAAAAAAAAAAAAAAAAAAAAAAAAAATCCGAAGGTTCCCACACTGCATTCCAGCTTGAAATTTGTTCTCTCACCTGTTTTAAGCCACCTTCATGTGTTGATAAGATCGAATTAAAAAGATTTGCTTTCTTTTATGGTTAGCAAACCACCAACATGCCTGTAACTAAATAATAGTAATTGGCCAAATCCTTACATGGGTAGAATACCTCATGAACAGCACAATGGTTATCTTGTTCTCTGATATACACAAACAAATTCATTATCTTCAATGGAGCAGCACTTGTATGATGGAGGGAGAAAAATAAATTCGGCCTAACAAGACTCTTTCAAGACAAGTGACTGAGTAAAAGGTCTCAATTTTGCTGATTCCCAGTTATTTTAGGAACCATATGCACAGGCGCTTTCTGACTCATGTTGCTGTCAATGAAGGGCAGCTGTGCAACAGCAGATTTGAGCCCAGGAGTCTGGGTCTGACTCTGATTCACAGCATGATCTTCTTCAAACCACTTCTCTCTGGGGTCAAGATACTGTGTGAAATAGGGTTGGTAGTATTGCCCCTTGTTATCCAATGCTTACAGATCCCAGGAAAAGATTGCTATGCCAGTGCAAAAGCAGGAGTCCAAACTGCCTGGCTGCCCTCAGAGAGGCTGAAGGGGCAGGATAAGGCAGGGTGCACTGGGCTGGACTTGAAGGTGGGAGGTCCAACATGGTCTTCTTTATGTAGTAAGAGACACAGTGATAAAAGAAGATGAACAAAAGCTTCCCAATGTTTGGCTTCAGATGGGAAAGTATTTGCAAAGTATAGATAGCATATGCATTGTTCTAATTTGCTTTGCTTGCTTAAAATAAAGCCAAAGAATGCAATTATGATTTCATGCAGATGAAGTCCTGCTATGTTTTGTAAAACGAAATCTATTCCCTCGACCTGGAACCACATGCCACAGCCTGTTCACAGCACGAAGAGAAGTTGTAATAGAAATTTTTATCAAAATAACACCCAGAACCACAATCAGCATCAGTTCCCCTCACTAATCTGTGCTGGATGGATACACACTGAGTAGAATGACTTGACTAAGAACTTGTTATCCAGAGAAAGAGGAAACAAGCAGAGAAGTGCTGTGACCTAGGACAACACAACATGCCACTGGCAGACAGGGAAGGGGCCAAAGTATCCAAAGTCCTCAATAAGTCCTAATTTCTGCCTTCACAGAAGAAATATATTGCTATTTTTCCTGTCAGACAGTAAGTTTGCTAAAATAGTATTTTAGTATAAGATTATGAGGATAAAGCTGTTGATGAGACTGCACTGAATTTGCTGAGCAGGATTTGAAGAAAATCAGGGGAGAGTTTTCAAAATGTCAAAACAGTTCATTTTTATACAAAATGTTTTCCTTATTGCTTTAAAATATCCTTTGCTAAAAAAATTGATTTGAAGTAAAGACCAGAAGAATAACAATGCGGGAGAAAGGGACAAATAAGCTGAGAACTAAAAGAAAATATTGTTTGTCTCCCACAAATACAGAATTTCAATTTTAGTGTTTTTTGGTTGAGCCACAAAATCTATACATTCATCATCTTCCAATCCCTGCTCCTGACATTTAAAGCCATGTGCCCTCCATTGGAGAGACGGTGCTGTCAGCTCCACATCATTACATACCCTCTCACTCCAGGGACAAAACTGTGGTTAGAACATTCTGCATGGGAGCTCTTGTGAGCACAGTTCTGCCACCAGTCTTTTCATAAGCCTACTGTGCTGCTAATTAATATTTTCCAGTATTAATTAAATAATTATTTTTCATCCCCAGCTCACCTGTTGAATATACACATGGGAAGATGGAAGGCAGCTCCTTCCTGTGTCCAAGAACATTTGTGCAGCCAGGTAAACTCTGCTCACATAATTCCTCCTGCTTTCTTATGGGCTGTGTCAAACTTGGTGATAACTGACACCAAAACCACACTCATGCCAAAAACCACTAGGAAAATGAATGGAAACTTGTAATCCAAATGCAAAAAAGATAATCAAAGACATAAAAGACATGATCTGTCTTTGTATTCAGTCTGCAGATCCAGAGGATCCCAGTAACTTAATTGCCTCACAAGACTGCAGTGCAAGTGAGAGAAAAGGCATGCAGTTCCCCTTGGAGGAACAGGTTTGTGCTCCTATGACTGAGGGTAAGACACATAGGTAAGGGAAATTTTCAGGACAAGCTGCAATCCCTTCTTTGTGCTTTTTCCAAATTCAAGACAAACTGGTTTTGTGCAAAACTTCATGCCCTGGTTAGAAGAAAACCAGGTGAAGATGTGATGGTATGGACTGCACACAGCCACAGCACAAATTCTAAATATAAATTTGGGCAGCTGCCCTACTTTGAACCCTGCACTGCTGGCACTCAAGCAAGCTTGCTTATGTTTGCATATGCTGCAATTGCACCTGACAATCAGATTGTAAACACAGCTCCAAGCAGCACCTTGGTGGAACCACTTGTGCAGACACCCCTGCCATTTTGCATTGCTCCCATCCCTCTGTCTCCAAAACAGCAATGCTTGGTGGTCTTGCACCTGGCATTCAGGCTGTCCTGTGCTTCCTGAGCCACTGCTCCCCACAACTTGGCCAGCAGACTCTGTGCCATCGGGGTTTGGAAGGGACTGATCACACACCGACTAGGAGCAGGGAAAACCCACGGGATTTGGGGTGCAGTGGGACCATGCCCAAGCTGTGTGTGCAGTGTCACGAGGGATGTTGCTGAGTGATGACCTGGCAATGAGTAGAGAACGTGGGCATTACTGGTGACTTGCTGGTCTGCACTGTTACAGGCCTCCTCTCATTCCACATTGCACAGAAATATGTATTTAATTAAGAGTCATATGCTATGCACAACTCTCCTGAGAGATGGGCTGGAGCCCCCACGGAGCCACCAGGCATTTAAGGAGCAAAAGGGGCCTCAGAAGGATAGAGCTTGTTTGTTTTTCCTTGTTACCTGGAGCATTTCCATCTCAGACTGCCTAATTTAAAGTGCTTCCAAGTCTGTGCTCTCTGAAGGCCTGGCCCCATTCAGAGATGGAAAACAATTTAGGTCTCGCAGCTACAGCAGGGTGATGCAGCTGATAAGGGAACTTCAAGGTTAAATAAACTATTCTGTGGGCAAGGGATTGAGGAAGGATCTCTACAGAGCCAAGGAGCAAGATGAGAAGCACAGGCAGTGGAAAATGGGCAGGATGGAAACACTTCCCTGAACCCAGAGAGACTTGTCTGAGGCAACAGCAAACAGAAGGCTTGGAGACATGATCCACAAATAACTCACTGTTTTTTGTCATTGCTGTTGGGCCTTGTATAAGGAAAAACGGAATACGGTTTTTGGCTGGGCAGTGCTGTAATAAGTGAAAGGTAAATTCAGATATAGATATAGATGTATAGATATAGATTATATAGATAGATGATATAGATATATATATATATATAGATATAGATATAGATATAGATATATACATACTTTCATAGCATCTTCCAGTCAAAAACTTGCTGTTTTTTAGTCCTAGCATTTAGTGCTGCCAAAAAGAGAATCAGGGAAATTCCTGTGTGAGGGGATGTCTTCTCTGTAATATATTTGCACAAGCTTTGTCACACAAAGTGACATTCACCCTGCAGGGAGGCAAACAAACCCTTTCAATCAAACAGCCCAAATGCAATGGAGATAGAATTACATATTTCACCTATTTGCATGGCACATCTATTAGAACTTTCTATCACCCAGTACTCTGTCATCACACTCTGTCCAGAGGAAGAGAGCTTATCGTCCTCACATCACACATGAGGAAATTCCAGAGAGAATAAGCACGTTGCCCATGGTGTGCTACAAAAAGTCTTGGAATGGACCTTAGGGAGTGCTTCCCAATTCTACCCTCTAAGTGTCAGACATACTTCCATGGTAAACAGTACTTATCTCTGCTTACCAGACCCAGATCCTAGAGGAAGGCAAATCCCAGTTTTAACTGTGTTATCAGTCATGTACCTTCAGTTGGAGAGCAAAGAGGAATGGGGCACTGTGTAACTGTGGCTTTGACACTGCTGTTTTAAGCCATCAGTAGGGATTGGGCAAGTCTGTATTTTCATATAGCTGTAATCATGCCACTGCTGTTTCATATTTGGTAATTGCTTGCTGCTAGCAAAAAGTAGAACCCATAAAGCACATCCATCCTGCAGTGAGCTGAGATGGGGGTTTGAAATTCAGGCCTCTCTCTCTAGCAGAAATATTGTCAGTGATGAGGAGTCTGGGCCTGATGGTAGATCACGATTCCGGTGATCCCTGGGTCCCTTGAGACAGCTTCTCTTTCCTTTAATTTTCCCAACTGTTATTTTTTTCTTGCAGATGAAAGAATGTAGTCCTTGGGAATGTCCATTTGCTAGGTTATTCTGGCACTACACTTCCTAATGAAATTGTCAGTACATTACATACAGTGATTAAACAATATCTTCTGCAATAAATGAGTCAGAATGGTCACTGGCACTATCCTCAAAAAACGATTGGAGAAATGGGAGATTGTAGCCTACCCACAGGAGATCTTGCAAATTGCCATAATTGTGTATAAATAGAAAGCCTGCTGACTCAGTGCCACCTTGTGTTTTTACCAGGAAGCACAAGGAAGCTCAAGGAAGACTGTCAGTGAGGGGCAGAGAGGGATTCTGAGTGGGAACTCTGCCTTCTTTAGGCTGTGGTATTATGGATTCACTCGGAACAGCCACTGAATAAACACAGGAAGCCTTTCTCCTTCAGGAATGCTATGGCTCCCAGCCACCCAAGCCTTCCTGGAGGAGAGCTGGCATCACTGGGGCAGAATGAGGTACAGAGGGGTAGAAGCTTTTTGCCCTGCATCACAGGGCAGTCAGTGAAGAGCTTTGGAACAGGGCATTGGTTTTATAATGGTGACCTACAAAGTCTAACCTCTATTCCAGACTCTGGTGAGACAGAACTATGTGGGCAGCATTAGTAAATGTCATTATACAAACTTGCAGGGTGCTACACAGAGGAAAGTAAGCTTATCCATATTTCTTCTTTCTTCTTTTTTTCTTAATGGTTGCCTTTGCTGAGGACCAGCCCAGGAGGGCCATAGAGCTGCCACTCCTCAGGAGCTCTGGTGTGGCTTATTAATCCCATGTTTGCCTACTGTTCTTATACCAAGGTGGGAACACATAACTCAAAAAAGGGACACAGAATCATACTCATCTCTGGTCTGGGTCCTCTCTGAGGAGAGGATGGCCTGTGCAGTCTGACACCACTGCAGCCCCAAAGGGTGCCCAATGGTGCTGGGGAACACCTGTGCAACTCACCCCTCTGGGGCAAAGTCTGCACAAGGCAGCAATGATGGGAGGCTTTTGGTGCTGGTGGCCTCCTTCTACTCCTGAAGTCTTCCTAAACTGCAGACAAAGGAAGACAAGCTGGCTGTCAGCTTCCATTTAAGTTCTATAATTATTTTAAAAATTAGGAGCGATGTCCATTTCAGCATTGAAATTGTTCCCTAGGTAAACTTTGTTTTTGTGATGTGAAGGATCTGATGACTTTGCCTGGAGCAGTTCAGTGCAGGTGCTGTGACCCCACACACCAAAGTCCTGGCCTGCCCCACCTCATGGCTGGGTGTTCCTTCATCTCCCTGTGGCCATGCCAAGGCCTGCACTCCCTGTCCTAATCCAGAACTACTCCTACAGATCTATACCCAGATTTGCCCATCTTTCTCCCTCAAAATCTGCATGCAAACCTGCCCGTTAAGGAGTAAAAATCTTGCATACTAATCACTTCAGGTTCTAAGACCACTTTCATTATCTAATATTTTAATTTTACAATCAAGTAGATATAGACAAAGCTGTGGAGATAATAGATGCATAAATATGCATTTTTGTTTCATCAAAAACACAGTGCTGTAGCATTTTTTCTAGCCTAACCCTAGCAGAGAGTATTAACAGAAAAATTCACTTTTCCATTTAGTACACATAAGTACACAGAACCAAATCTCTCCCTGGAGTAAATTTGCTGAAGTCAAACAGGGCTTACATCAGAGATGAATTTGGCAGTCTGTTTTTACTGAGCTCTACAGCAGAAATTCAAACATATGCTCAGGCATATTTCGACTGAACATGCTGAAAGCATGAGGCCACAATCAGGAGAGGAGTGAAGTCAAAACTCTGCCAGCATTTCATGATTATTTGGATTCAGCCCATTTATCTGATGTACCCTTACCACATCCTCTCTTCAAAAGAATAGAGAACAGGGGTGGATGGGGACACATTTTCCTCACTGTAAGGATATGCATTGGTTTGAACAAGAAATTTGAGGATAAAAAGTAGTCTGCATGAGAAAGACACCACAGATCACTGTTTTCCACAAGCAGAGGCCACATCTTACCAAAACTGAGCACATCCTCAAGACTCAGCCAGGCTCAAGTCATTAGTGGGATGTACTGCTTTATACAGGAAGTTGCTAATACAAGTTGTCTTAGACCAAACTCCCAAAGAGAAACCTTGTTTCTGCTGAAGGCAGTGGAAGATTTGATATTGGTTCCAGCTACCCCAGAATTTCATGTCTCTCACCTAGTTTCTGTTCTTCACTGTTATTTGCTGTCAATGCACACGAGGTGGAAAGATTTTCACTGGATAATAAATTGCTGCAGATAAGATGAACCCCTAGGAGCAGACCTTTGTAACCAGAAAAGGAGCATGGGGACATTGATAAAACCCTGTCTGATCCTGTTCTTCTAATATTAATCTGAACTCAACAAATTTTAAACCAATGAAATGGATCTGAACACACTGGATTTTCTTATGCACCTCCTTTTATAGAGTGTTTTCTTATTAAAGATGCTAAAAGTGAACCTTCCTGCTATGTAACAGTGATTTCACATATAACTTTCTGTCCATGGGAAGAGAGAAGCTCGTTATAATCACAAAAAATGTCTGAGTTTGATTGCTCCTGATAATTTCATTTAGTCAGTGCTAGTTCATTAATTTACCAAATACATATATTTTAAAATTGCATTTCATCAAGCTTTATATTTTGTCAAGCTGAAAAATAAATTCCTAAGAGAATCAATCTGCCAAATGACTGAAGCTCATTTAATCCAGGCTCTATATGTCTGTGTAACCTCAGCTCAACTTTATCAAATGGCTGAATGGTTTGTGTACAATATGCCAGCCATCCCCATCTAGCTCTTCATAGAAAAGTGTCCATATCAGAGAAAGTCATCATCAAAACTAGAGAGCAGAGAGAGACTAACCAGACCTTTAAAACAGCTCACCCTTACAGCAGATATCTCTAGTTCAGGAGCATGTCACGTTGGAAGGAGAGACGGTGATCGGGAAGTGTCTCCTGATCCTGTCTGTCATGCACAAGTTCTGTCACTTAATAAAGGACCTCATTCCCCAGAACCCTTCAAGCCAGGACCTTTCACCCAAAGTGAATCAATTTTTAAAGTTGAAAGCCCAACTTTGAGATGGGAAGGAGAGTTTAAAACACTATTTCATTATTTCAAGCTGTGCTACAAATGGCCAATACCTAGGGGGGAAACATTAACTCCAAGGACCAGTGAAAAGACATATAAATCACATAGGAAAACATCTTGGCCTAGCAGCTACTAACCCAATGGAGATAAATCTAGGAAAAATCTTCCTGGAGTTTTGCAGATTTTATTTTAAAAGAGAAGAAATAAGGGAAAGAAGTTTATTTACTGTTTTATTTTTTGTTTTGTTTTGTTTTTTTTTTTCTGAAAATTCAACTGATGCCTTTTCCTGGTTACAAAATGGAAAGCCAGAAACTATTAAGGGTAAGGGCTTTTACCTTGGTATTTAATAAGGATCCTTATGGTGCACCATTTCACCAAGGTGGGATGTGCTGCAATGCACATACACGATAGATCATGTATACAATTTGTAGACCTTACAAATTAGCATATCTATCAAGGATGCCCCAAGGGGAGGCCTGGATGAATGGTGTGATATTCCCCCATCTGAGGAATTCCCCTCTGGATGGGCCACATCTCTAGTTTACAGGATATGTTCTAGAGAGGACCTTGGTTTCCCAAGATAGTGTGGAGTTTTCTGGCCTCCTACTATGAGGCCTTTAAGATGTTTGGTCTCCTGGCCTAACAAAGTACTAGGAGTATGCTAAGTTATCAGACTTAAGGAATTACAGCTATGAATGCTAAGAATACTGAGGATATGTAAAAGTTATATAAAAGGTATATAAAAGAAAAGGCAAAAAATCTTCTTGGCATCACAACAACAAATATCAGTCAGTATTATAACATCTGTACAATACATCTTTTCTTAAATCAGTAAACAATGAAATAAAATATTGAATCTTTCATGTTAAGCTGTAAAGCTGTTACAGAATTTTGACATTTCAATAGCAGCGTTGTATTGTCTGGGTTTGCATTCACATCTCCTAAGGGTATGAGCTCAGCAAAGTTAGAGAAGATAGAGTATGAGATAAACTGTAGAGAAGAGGGCACCTAGGACCACTCTGGGGAAAAAAGACAAAAATGTCTTGGCCCACTATCTTAAATTTCCTTTCAGAGCCCACAGTATAATCCAGGATTCAAGAGTCTCACTATCTCTTTTTGTTAGCAAGCTACTGTAAAACCCAGATGCAAAATGTTCGCCTCACTCCCCTCTGTGTGCTGACCTACAAGGAAGATAACTGTGTAGAAGATAACTGGGTACTCTTCTATCAGCTCCTCCCACAGCTTGGGTAGCAGAGGTCTATTCAGCATGCATAAATGTTCCCACATTGCTGATGAATCACCTAGGATTGAATCCGAACTCACATGATGGAATTTCTGAAGTTTTCATTTGCTTGTTTTTTCAAACACATGCACAAGCATACATAAGGAAAAGCAAGGCACTGAAAAACATCCTGATACTGGTAAGTCATGTATTTGGAATATAGGAAATAGCAGGTGCAAATTGAACATGAAGATCTAGTAAATCCAGATCCTTGGAACATATTTCTGATTATCTGGTCCTTTCTTACCCTATCACAAACTATTTGCTGTGATCTGAGACTGACTTACATATTGCATATTACAGCAGAACAGAAGGCTATACTGAAAGAGGATGTTGTCTTTAGGATCTCTACTCCTTTATTGCCAAGATGGAAAAAGGTACAGTAAACAAGGCAAGAAACTGAGAGGAAAGAAGAGGTGGCTTTCAAGATTAATATATCTGAATGTCTAGAGGGATGGGTTTTCTCCTGCCTGCTAGTACAAATGTCATTTGTATGAATGTCTTGATTTAAGTAAGACACTTGAGCCAAGTACCACAAAAGGTCACTCACTGAAGATGCCCTGTTTCCTTGATTCCTGACTTGAGGTCTGGACTGTGATTTACAGGACATCCTGAACATAGCTGTGTATAATGAAGAAAGATGGGAGCTTGTCAAATATCTAAACAACAAGTCCCTCCTGCAATGTCTCTGCCTAAGTTTCCCAAGCAGGAACCCAAAACAATAGAATGCCCTCATCAGTCAGAACTGATGTTTCACTAAGTTGGTTAGGGTCTGTACAGCAGTTAGCCATTGTAGTGCCTCAAAAAAACAGGCTGGTAGAAAGTTCATCATTTTCCCTCCTGAGTAGGGTTTGAATTGTATCCAGCAAATAGAGCATGGAGCTATATGCCAAACAATAAGAAGGAAATAAAATATTGACTAGCTGCTTACTCATAAAGCTCCATCTATTCTGTGCCTTGTCCTGAGACAGAACTGCTGAGTAAAAAGTAGTGTGAGGAGATAGAGTGACAGATTTATTGTATACTCCAGAGAAGACTCAGGTTTGTGTTTGCTAACTTTGTATTTGACATTCTTTAAGATTTTGAGCTTATTTTGCAGTTTTAAAGGTGTTCATAGAAGAGTATGTACCTATGTGCAGGAGTGTTTCAGTGTTTCCCCCAGCAGGATTATATTCAGAATTGGATCCCTAATTCCTTTAGATTTCAGTGGTATTGAAATCTATTAACAGTAGTAAACTGTTAAAACAATGATAAGGCAAAGTGATAACTCACTTTAAAACCACAGGTGGCTCCTGCAGTCAGGGAAAAATACCCTTTTACCTTCTAAATTCTTAGTTAGATCTGCTGACAAGGCAGATAAATACCTCTGAGGGTTACCTGGACCTCTGGGCCTCTTTGCCTCTCTCCCTGCCTCTCCCTGACTGAGATATGTGTGTTTTTCATGGGAATGCTGTCTGTGCCAGAGTTAGAAATCCAAGAGCAAAGGTTTCAGGTAACGTACTGGGTAATCTGAAGGACAAGAGGTCAGGGTCTCAGAAGGGAATAGAGAACAATCTGGAGAATCTCTGGGGAAGACAATGGCAAGGCCTGAGCTCCATTTTTGTGTTTCTGACTTTAATGAGCTTTGCCAGCCTTTGTGCTTCCACTCTGCTACCCCTTGGACATAGACAAAGGAGTACAGTTAAAGGAATTTACCTGCAGCCTCTAACAGAGAAGCAGGCAGACAAAAACTACAACCTCGGAACAGAGAGAGGAAGAAACTATTGGTTGTCAGCTTCTAATCAATAAATTCTCCTTGGACTGTTTCTAGTTCACCTGAGCCTGATCAATATCCATTGGGGAACCTTCCAATGGGACCAACTTTTAATTTATCTCCCAATTTCCTCTCCAGAGCCAAGGCATCAGATCTAATAACAGTACCTGTTTACTGGGTTTGCTTTTCCTCCTGACCTGAACACAAGGAGGATATTATGCTTCTTGATGAGGAAACAAAGATGTTACTGCACAAAGGAAGTGCTCAGTGCAAGAGCCCTGGATGCCACATGTAAACAGACATTTCTGGCCTTCCTAAGGAAAAGTGAGGGTGCCAGAGGAGAACCAGAGAAAATAAATTAGTCACTGGAGAGATGACACCAAGCATGAGGAGACAAATGTGATCAGACGCTAAGACGGTAATATGGAAGGACACAGAAGGAAGTAGGACAGAGAATCCAGTTCTTGGGACTGGTAGGCTCAGAGAAAAGAATATAAATAAGAATGAATCATATTAAATATTATTATTATAATGAATCTACCAGTTGGTCCTCAATAGTTTTGTCTTGAGCTGTTAAAAGTGACTAAGCCACTGAAATTCTATGGTATTTGAGCACTTAATCTACTTAGTTTCCTTCAAAAATCCTCGGTACAAGTTTTTACTCCCCCATGTCCCCATATAATGTACAATAGAGACACTTTCCCTGTGAATACCACAGGGAGGAACTAACCCATGGAAATGGATTGAAGAAATGAATAGCAGCCTGGGTTGCATGTTCCTGGCAGTGATTAGTGATATGGTGTGACACACTTACTGGTGCTTTAGAAATGCAAAAGAAATGCTAGACTACTGGTTATGGTATAAATCTGGAATGTACTGTAACTTTGTGGGGATTTTATTTTTGTACATCTAAACTGAAGCCCTTACCACAATGCTGACATTGCCGAGACATCAAGTTTAAGAAATGCTTCACCTTGTTCTGCTTACCTGGGGATTCTTCAACCAGGAATTCAGAAAAGATGGGCTGTAGGCATGATGGTGAAAGGATGGGAAAACAAAGCAGAGAATTCACAGTGCTACAGAAGGCCTCAGGTATGTTAGTGCTCTAGCCTTAATAGTGCCAAGGGCTTCCTATTTGCAGCTCTATAACCCTTCACATAAGCTGTTGAGTCAGTGCTTTTCCAAAGTGTCACTGGCAGTATTTCCCCTCTGTTGTTCCCATGCTGTTGTTCTCATCCTTTTCTCCATTGTTGTCCTTATGCTCTTGTACTTTTGCTGTCATGGTCTTGCACCTGCTTTGAGAGTCTGGGAGCTCAGCCTTCCTGGCTGGTCCCTGAAAAGACAGTTTCCCCCTTCCCTTTCTCTCTCTCTGTGTTTCACTCACTCCTAAAGTAGATTTGCTGGAGCTGATGTGTGCCATCTGCCACAGACCCTGCTAAGAACCCACTGTGCATGCAAGCATGACACTGTGCAACAACAGCTGTGGCTGAGGTGCCACTATGACCAAGAGTGGTGGTTCCTGTGTCAACAAAACCACCAGAAAAGCAACGAGCAGCTACCAGGAACAGCCAAGGCACTCGTTAGCTGGGCAGAATGACGGTGCAAACACAAGCTGTCCACACACTCTTTTTTAACTCCTGTACCACCCTACTGGAGATGCCATTACCAGGTACCCATTCATACCAGACATTGCTGGTGCTGTGCTAGAAACCTGTTAAATAATACCAGTTAGCGATTAATGTGATTTTTGTGTACTAGCTTAAGCCTGTTTATGGAAACCATTACACTAGCAAGAAAGGAAACAGAATGAAAAGAAAAAAAAAAGAAACAAAAATACTTGTGCCCTCTTTCATGTGAATTTAATTTGGTAAAGAGCTTCATGGCCCTTTGGGAAAAGCCCTCTCTTGCCTGTGCCTACATAATCATGATATGTTGGCACAATTGCACATACACAATGCTTTCTAACAGTTCCTACAACCCAAGTGCAAGTAAAACCACACTGCTCTGCTTCTGGGCCTGGAAGTAAAGAAGCTCAGAGTCTCAGGAGAATACAGAAAATAAGGATGCAGATAGTGAGGATCAGGCAGAGCAATAAACAGATTAAACAGCAGGCAAACTGAAGCTTATCTGACAAATAGCAGTCTAAAAGAGCCGGGGATAAGAAAGATGAGAGGTTCATTTTCAGGTGGGAGGGGTGCACTTGATGATGTGGCTGAGTGGCAGGTGCTGCAGAACAGAGCATGCTAGTCCCACGAGTGATGGAATCCAGGTGAAAACTCAGAAAAGGCAAGGGATGCTGAAGGAGATAAAGAGAAAAGATAGCAATATAAAGAGGAATATGGAAAACAAGACTTTATCCAGATCCTGCTGAATTTGATAGGAGTGTTGTTCTTGCTTTTTTTTGGCTGCAGACACGGACTGAAGGCATTGGTACAACTGATACCGGAGTCTAAAGAACTGGCTTAGGTGCAGTGCAAGCCACTGGCACGAAGAGCCTTGAACTGGAGAGAACAAGAAAGTACAGCACAATGCAATCAAGAATCCTGGCCCATCTTCCCCTTGAACCGATATAGTCAATATTTTAACTCTCTTTAAATGTCTGAATGTCAAGCAGAGCAGGACAGAGCCTTGGCAAAAGGAACCCTGGATAAAACCTCTTATTTTATCTACTTTGGTTTGCAGCATTTTCTACCGTCACAATCCCACAACTTTTACCTCTCCTTGAGCATGAGCTAGAGATGATGTAAAAAAAAAAAAAAAAAAGAAAAAAGCGACAGAGGCAGGATTATCTGTCTGGAAGTAAAACAACATGGAAACTTCTCATGACAACAGCTCTGTTGTCAGCTGCAGAAGAAACTATCCTTGTAATTAGCATTACTGCTCAGCTTACTGAAAATTGCTGCTTTACTTCTGTGCATAAAAGTGCAGAGCATGGAAAAGAACCCAAAGAAGAGAGTCCAGAACATGGCAGAGAGGATTAGAGAAGTACTGCTCAAAACTAATAATTTGTACTTGTTGAAAATAACAGCCAAGTTTGCTCAGCACTTCTAAGTCACCTGAATAAGTAATTTCAGTAAATATGATTTTAGATTTCTACAGCATCTTTCAAGAATCTGAGAGAATTTGATAAGCACCAATTAAGACTCACATCCTATCATGTGAGACAGGCAAGTGCTGTTATTCCTAATTTACAAACTGGATTTGATGATTTTCCCAAGCATTGCCAGGGATGTAGACAAGCTTCTGACTCATTTAAAAAAAAAAAGTCACAATCCACCCAGATTTTTAAGGACTGAAGAAGTTTGTCCAAATGTATGCAGCTCAACTATTACATGCAACACAGGATGCAAAACTGAGGCTGCCCTGTTCTCCTACCTACTCGTTTGATTTCAGAACAGTCTCTCCTCCTAATGTGAGGGCAGAGGAGGAAATAGATCTTTTCCTCCCACAGGGAATTTCAAACTTATTCTTCACTTCAAACTTAAACAAAAAGTAAAAAGTCTGAGGAAAAGTATAAATGTTAAGATCTAGACATTTTACATCAAAACAGAATGATCCAACATGTCATTCTGTTATGGCATTTTTAATTTTGAATCAACACATTGAAGCAAAAAATAAGGCACTTTATATTGAAATGTCAACCCCAAACAAAATATTTTGTTATGTTTCTCCCAGCTGGAAAGACCTGTTTTCTTAGTGTTTTTTTTTTTTGTTTTTTTTTTGGTTTTTTTTTTGTCAGAAGTGACATTTTACATTGCAGATTTCAGTTTAGGTGAAATCACATTGTCTGATGGGAAAACATTTCTGTGACAAAAGTGTTAATCATCTCTGAAGTGACTCTGTTTTCTGTCAAGAAAAGGAAGACCTAAAGACCTAAAATGCTGACTTTAGAATTCTGAAGAGCTGAAATGTTTGAACAAAGAAGATCTGGGAGGCCTCTGAGCTGGACTGAAGTGCTGATTGTGAAGAACAAGTAAATTGCCTTAAAAAGGATGTTCTGTATGAAGCAGAATCAAATAGCCAGATTAGTGAAGGAAGAAATTGAGTGTCTTCTTTAAAGCTCTGTAGAAGTTACTTTTCTTATGCCTTGGAAACCAAGGTTAGATAACTGGATAATGCATACACTGGGAGGGCTACCAAAATTGTTTCTTGGCTCAGAGAAAGATGGCCATTCCTTGCAGTAGACATTTATGACATAACAAGTACAACATATATCTACTAACTCCTGATGATGTTGGACCAGTAACTATGCATCGTGTTTTGAAGCACACAGGTTTATATCTCTTATGTATGGGTTATATACAACATAGTTCTTACTCAGTGGAATTTGAATTTGTAATAATCCAGGTTTACAGGTAATTTGTTACCTACAGGATTGCAAACAGCAGTAAGTGGTAGTAGCTCAAATCATTCACTACCCTAAAACTTTCAGCTGCTGCTGGCTGCTTATTTATTTCTTTGGTTACCTAATACAAACATTTCTCTTTATCACCTGTGGTCTTTCTCAACTCTGAATTGTTTACTGCAAATTTGGACTCTATTGATCACCTGGCCTGCAGCTCACTGACAAACACAGAATAACATAATTTCTACTATACAATCTGGTGGATCCCTGCTTCTTGAAAACTTCCTATGTTGAAAATTATTAACATTTAACATTTAGTGTTTACCCCTCCATTTCTGAACCTTATTTTTTTTTATATACAGGTACATGATGTTACTTGATTTTCCCTTGCTTCACTTTTGCAGACAGGAAAATGAAAATATGGTTAATGACTGAAAAACAGCTTTTCTTTGCAGGGTGAGGTTGCTTCATTTCTGTCAAACTGCTCTCCCCCTACAAAATTTATAACACTGCTTTTATTTGTTGCTTTTTTTTCCTGTTGTTGCAACCTATTCAGATTAAAAAAACAAGTCCAGATGCTTTTATTATGACTTTGTGTCCTTTCCCTGTGCCCCCTGGATGCAAGACCACATCCACTGGCCACAGAGTACAGTTCCCACTGTTGTCCACAACCAGAATTAAACACCTTTTCATACATTTCTTTTTAACAAGTATCACCTTAAATGTTGGATTATTTGCCCCTGTTCCTTATACAGCTGTTTCCTAACTCTTGTCTCAAAATCTCTGCATTTTCAGATTAAAAGTATTCCCACAAGGTCACCCCATTACTTCTGGTGCTCCATACCTTGTCTCTCATAAGTATACACCATGTATTTAAAACAGGTTTTCCAGTTTCTCTACTATTACTATCACAGAAACATCTAGAGGTTCAAATATATATATTCAAGGATCCTCTGGGCTAGGCATAATCTCTTTTCTGAAAGGTGTACATATAAGTAGGCAAGAAAATGAGTGACACTGCAAGAAAGGAGAAGGTCAAGTAAATCATATAACAGATCAATGGCAGCAGCAGAATCCCTGGTTTTCCAGCAGGTCCCCAGCATCCACTACATTTACACTGCTGCCAAATGTAAACAAATTCCTATATGCAGTGTCTCCAGTCACTCCATTGTGTTGTCACACAGACTAAACCTGTGCTTTGGCTTCAACACACAGAAATCAATTTTCAAGGATTACCTGGGTTTGAATCAGAATTAGGGCTGGCTCTGCATCCCACTGCCAACATGTGGGGTTACCAGTATCACGACTGAAACTAATGAGGCTCCAGTAGTCTCATCAATATGCAGCCATCTCACTCACTGAAACATCCTTGCACCTCTCTTATTCATGGAGACTTCTACTGAGTGGCAAAATGTATTTTTGTTGTCATAAAATGAATCACAAAGTTCTTTTTTATTAATAGAAGCCACATTTACTTAGATGTCCTGAACATTTCAGCACTGCCATACTTGCACATTCCTCCACCGGAGACACGTAAACATAAAACTCATCAAGTGGAAATGCATGCAGTCAGGTAGAGACAAGCAATTTTGATTTGTCACACAATATCCAGATTTTGTGGAGGCTGTGAAATCCTGGCAAGCAGCCTCAGATGATTTCTGCCCTCAGGGCCTGGGGCAGGGGTGTTTTCTGCCTGACATGCATCCACCAACTCCTTTCATCAGTACAATAGGAGATTCCTTGTCTCTCTCCTTATCATTCACCCAAATAATTTTAGCAAAACTGACAAAGCAGGTGTGAGTGAGAACTTCCTCTTTTAACACTGCAAAAATAAAACAAAGTGCTGGACCTATACCTACAAGGTATCACAGGCTTAATGTGTCTCCTTTGTGGGGTCTGTAGTACTTGTTAATGCCACAGTCTCTTGACCTTGGCCTTCATATCTCCTCTGCTGCTTCCTACTCCTTGTTTCCTCTCTTGTCCCTTCTAACTGGGGGAAAAGAAAAGAAAGAAAAGTGTCTAATTTCAAGCACATCACTATCCACTGGCAAAATGGTTGGCTTAATAGAGAGAATACACTGTCCTGTGCACAAATCCTGTCTGTGCACAGATCCTGTCTCCTGGTACAGATCACAGCAGAAAATCCCAAAGAAGGGTTTTCATTTGAATCCTCTATTTTGTTTGGTTAACAATTTAATATTATTTTTGCTCACTGAATGCTTGTGTCCAAGATAAATAATTTTCAAAAGATCAATAGATGCATAGTTAATAACTTTTAAATTTTATCTATGTATTGAGTGATAACTGGATTCAATTGGCTTTGGTAAGGAACAAAAGGAACTGAGTAATTTAAAAATTATTATTGTTTTTAAAATTTCTGACTTTTAATTTGACAGCTGTACTAAACTGGGAGAGCTGAGCCACCACTGAGGGATCCTGAATTCTTCTCAGGCAGTGTTATAAATTAGTGGCTTGGACTTTTAAAAATTAGAAGCCTTTTAAATAAAGTCACCCTCAGCAGTCACCAAGTTTAATCACTAATTTTTTGTCCTAATTCAGAATGTCAATAGGCCACACCTATCAAGGCTAGTTCTGCTCAGGCAAATCCCTTCAGCACGTGTATAGGCTGAACAAGGATTGCAAAGGAAACTTAGTTTCTTAGTGAAAAATTTAGCAAGCTATTACCTTACTGTAATATCATTTCATGTTCATTAACTACCAGTAAGAGGAAATCTCTTCAAAAGCCCAAGAAAATAAGCAATTTAAAAGGGGATTGTGTCTCTTGGGGAAGAGTTTTCCAGTGCTGTCCAATAGTGCTGTTAAAACATTTTTGTTCTTTTCTTGCATCACACCTCTCCCCAACTGCAAACAACACAGTAGGGAGAAATGTCATTTCCAAGGTACACATCAGAAAATTACTAAAAATGCACAGCGGAACAAATGTCACCCAGTCCAGTCCAGCAGGGTAATTGATGGGAAAAGTATGAGAAGTATTTGCCATCCTTACTCAGATCACATACTGTCCTGTTCTGTGAGAAATCCCAAGAGGAATTTATAGGATTATTCAATGAGTGAGGTACTATTCATGGTGAGTAAACGTGGCAGAATCAACTTGCTACTGATTATGAGCTGCTTTTCCTCACTTACACTGCTGTAAATTTAAATTAACTCCACTCAATCAATGGCGAATAATTGATATAAAATCAGAGTAAGAGGAGAATTAGCCTATAAGTATGTCTAGAATGAATAAACAGTGAGAATTTGCCAGCATATATAACTCCCCCTTGAAGCTCTGCTGCAAGGTTACTTTTATAACTGATTGTTTCATTCTCAGAAGTGCTGTGCTGCTGCTTGAAAAGAAAAATATACTGAGCTTCTGCATGCTAAAATATGTCGTGTTTTCCGAGGCTTTGTGTTTTCTTGGGTGGTATGAAATTCCCACAAATCCTACGGAGTTAAGTTAAGGCCACAGGCACATCCTAGCTAGCAGGGAAAAATTGGTCTTTTGTTAGTCTGTGAGGTATCCTGGTGTGCCCCCCAGACTTGTGGCTGGGTCTTGGATTTTCACTGGAAAAAGCTGGAGCAGCACAGGATTGAAACATCACCTCAGCCTGTTCAGAAGATGCTCTGTACAAGCAAACAAAGGAGCACTCCCTGTCTGCACCTTCCATGTTCTGGGTAACACCAATGCCCTGTCAGGGTCACAGTGCCTCTGTCTTCACCTGGGAGGCTTCTGCTCCTTCCTCTTCTCCCTTTGCTTTATATGGTTGTGGTTTTTTTGGGGTTTTTTTTTGGAGCAAGAACTATCCTTAACTATATTTGTATAACAATTCCCACCACAGGGTTTGCGTCTGGTCAGTGCCTCTAATTACTACCACTATCACTAATTAATAATAACATTGTTATTATTAATTAATCTGCAGAGACCTCATGAACCCTTTTGGGTGGCATATTTTTAACACCATGACTATTGCCTGGATATTGTTTAATTTTAGCTCCACACATCAGTTTTAGAGAACAATAAAACTGCCTTCCTCCTTCTGTGATGTCCACCCACCCCTGCTCTCACTTAAACTCCTGCCATTGCTCTGTCCCCCTTTCCTCTCCCCTCCCATCTCCAAGCAATAAGTTGAGGGGGGGTGCCATCAACTCTGGAACTTGCAGATTAAAAGGCAAAAAAATTGACAGTAAACTGCCAATGGCTCATTTACTGTTGATGGTGAGTCAATCAAAATCCTGCTTTCCCACTGCTTCCTGGCTTTCCCATCTGTGTGAATTCATGACCTGATTTCTGATGTGTTCCACACTGTTACTTTTTTCCCCTCAGAGTTTAATTGCTTCTGTTTCACATTTGGGTGCTGAAAAATTGACAGAAGCTGCACAATTCCCTCTAGCAATGGATCCTATTTATATTGCTGTAAACTACATTTTGCAGTGATATGATTAGTAATAAAAGGGAGAAAATTAAACAGAAATTAGCATCTCTTTGTATAAAATCTGGCTATCAACCAAGTTTTACTCTAAGGGTCACCAGAAATGTTAATATTATTAAAAGCCCACCCCAAAGCTCGATAAGTAAGGAAGATACCAAGTGTGAGGAAGCTCTGGAAAGGATTGAGAAAGAGCTGTGAATCCACAGGACCTGGAGAGAGCTGCCCCTGGACTGCTGGAGTGCTCCAGCACAGATGGACCAGGTTCTTCATCTCCAGCAGCCACCCAGAGGACAAGGCAGAGACTCCAGCCAAGCACACTCAGAACATGCTGTGAGAAATTTAGAAAGAAGGTTTTGCAGCAAGTTGTTATGCTGTGAACATCTAAGGATGTCAATAAAGCTAATGTCTTTTAAAAGACCAATCAGTATAGCTGAAAAGGAACAAAAAATAAAAGCAAAGATTTTGGGCACATAAGCCCATCTTGAATGACATTTCAACTCTTTTCTTCTCATTGGTTTTGAAATGGAGTAATTTCTTCTTTGTCAGGAGAGTGACTATAACATTTTTGTCAATACTTTTCTACCTTTTTTTGTCTTGAAAACACATCTGACCTTTTATTTGCTGAATACTATACATACAGTAAATAAAAACTGATATGTAACATAATCACGTTTTGTTTACTTGAACATACAGAGCATAGACTACTTGACAGTCATTTTTATATTATTCCATAAATACTTTAATTTTAAAAAGTTAACTAAGATTACATAGGAAGAGTAATATGAAATATGAAGCTTAATAAGCCTTGAGGCACTGATGTTTAATAGAAGGATTTTCTTTTAATAAGTTGTTTTGATAGGGAAATCTTTGCATAACATGCTCTGGACTCACTCTACTGAGACACATTCATTGCCAGAGCACTGTCAGAGCTTGGCTCAGCCTTACCCAAAGTCTTCATGGACTGATGGATACTTTTAATTCTCACGAGGTCACTGCAAAGTGCTGGAGCTGAGCTTTGTAGGACAGCAGCAGGGCCTGTGATAGAAACTCAGTTCTCCACCCTTTCCAACGTCATTAGACTTTCCCCATATTGGTGAGGATGTTCCTGAGCAGAGCAAATGCCCATTTTTATTCACAGTCTACTTTGTCAGGTAGTAGGCCATCATTTGCAGCTGGGAAAAAGGCAGCATGGCAGGATCTGAGAGCGAGACCTGCTGCTCAGTTAGATGGCACCAGACTTAGGTACCTTGAGTAAGGATGTTGTTATATGGCCAAGCCACACAACAGCTGCTTCCAGAGCTGGAATGGCTGTGTGATGGCTCTGATCAGCTTGCTAAGAAACACCATTGTCCAGAATCCCTCTGCTAATAAACTGCAATGTGATGCTGATACTCTGCCTAATTCTCTCCAGCAGGCAGCTGCTCCCAGAGGGGAAGTAAATTTATTCTGCTACCCACAGCACATCTAGGCAGGAAGTTTGGGTACTCTTATCATTCTATCTATCATTTGGATACTCTTATCTATACATTTTTAGCTCTCTTTGCAGAAGGCATTTGCTGTGTCATGATGTTTGTGTAAGACTGTGCACACGTGTGCATGTGTCTGAGGCAGGCACAGGCACTGAATACCTTGGAGCTGCTGCATGTCACGCAGTCACACATGAGGGCACGTTCACTCTGCCCAGAGCTGTGCTGCTGCTCCCCATTTCAACCACAAGACTGTTCATACCTGGAGGTAAACAGCACTTTATCACTCTGTAATATAGAGCCTCTCCAACATCCTAACCCCAACCTCACTCCAAAATGTAGGGGTGGACATACTCATTTACCTTCAACACATGGGATCTGAGCTGTCTGTGAAGAATTCCTTTATCCCTCCAGCAAAAAGTGCTGTTTTTCATATTGACCAATTAGAGATGGATGAGATGGGAACAGGATGAAGACATTGTACTGTTTGGTGGAAAATCAACACAGACCAGCAAGTATTGATACCTGACTTATGATCCAAAGACACGTTTGTAAAGAACTGACAGTATCACTTCAGTTACTAATAGACACATCTTTTCATTAAACCTACATTCAGTGTTCAGGGAAGAACAGTGAAGTCAGGTTCTCTACAGAAAAATTAGTCCATTAGCAAATTATCTGGTCTTTGGTTCCAGCAAAGTCTTTTGATTTAAAATCAGAGGTGTTGATTTTATCCTCCTCTGATAGTGGACCTGCCAGGGAATACCACTACAAACAGACAACAATCATGTCCCTCATCTCGCAAGCTTCTCCAGAAACTTAGCTGTGGTGGAGCAGCATTTTGATTACCTCTCCTTCCTAATATATTCTGATCCACAGGGAAGTGGACAACACAAGTCTGAGCTTTTAAGGGCTTCAGTGGTACTGTATTCAGCCCCCACCAAGCTTTGAAGAGGTAATGTCACATTTTCTAAAGATCCATGTCAGATAGGCAGCCTCTTGAAATTCTTAGTTTTGTACTATTGTTTTAGAAACTTGATTTAATTCAAGGAAGCTGTTCATATATTGTGCCCAGAACCTTCACTTGTGCTTTAATGCCTGACCAGGGATGCATATTCCTAATGGGAAACAATGCAGTCTAACAGAGAAAATAATTTTCTGAGCAAAAAAGGAAACGGACTGTAAAACTGGACATGTGTGTCCAAGACTCCCTCCGTGAAATTGGGGAAGTAACTTCTTCTCTGTGCTCTTATTTCCCTGCTTTTGAAATGAAGGTGATACTTCACCAGGCTCTTTTAAGAGTAACGTTCCCAAATGACTGATATGCTCAATAAACCGTGATTGAGCTGCAGAAAACTGACTGAGAACCCAGCATAAATCTGCTAATTAACCTGGTCCAGCTTTTGCCAATGCAAGATTTCCCTGTACACTAAATACTCCTTTTCAGTCCTAAGAAAGAAAGAAAGAGAGAGAAAGAAAGAAAGAAAGAAAGAAAGAAAGAAAGAAAGAAAGAAAGAAAGAAAGAAAGAAAGAAAGAAAGAAAGAAAGAAAGAAAGCTTCTTTTAACACTGTATAACCCAATGTGAGTGGAAGTGCTTTTTGGAGGCAAAGAGTAGAAACCAGGGCTCCTGGGTTCTATTTTGAGTTCTGCCACTTACCCACTATTTGACTATGGACAAAGTGCCTACCCTCTCTACACTTCATTTCATTAAAAACAGATCAAGAGGGTATTGCAAGGTTATTATTTTTTTAATTACCCCAGAGTCCTTGCATGAAAGGCCTTTCAGGAAAGAGGAGAATTTCACAGAAAATAGTAATCCATCACTTAGTTGCCAAGAAATCACAAAACTCTGCAGACTGGACCCTGAACAAACTGTCATTGAAGCTTATTTCTACTTCTGTGTGACCAACACCTGAGCAAATCAACTGAGGGAATAAACATAATCAAACTGATATGGGAAACATATATGTATATGAAAAGTCAGAATTTTAGAAGCATATAACATGCTTAAGTAAGTGGAGGGGAAAAGAGAAATATATTGTTTATTTAGCAATTTTGTGAGAAATAACTTGTAACAGAACACATAAAAATTTTAGTTGCTAGGTAAAGGCCATAAAGATAAGATATATATTGTAAAAACTCAATAAAGCAAGATTTAGGTATTGTAAAAAACTTGATAAAGCAGAAACCAGCAAGAGCCAGGCTCCTGGTTTTAGCCAGGACAAGCTGACCTGGGAGCTAGCCAAACCTCCATTGGGCCTGCCCAGAGACTGGGCTCAAACAGCAAACACCTGAGGAAGATGTCTTACTTCATCCAAAGACCCCTGCTGGGCAAGGATGGGTGGGCAGGGAGGTGTGGGTTTGTGAGATCTGTGTGTATTTAAACTTGAAACCTGTCCTGACCAAGTACACATGATTAGTGGAAATATCTTCCACGTGTCCCAGCTAGAAATAAAACATACCATTTTCCAATTTTACGTGGTAAAGTCCTTATTCCACAACACACAAGGTTATTAGTTAATAAGTACTAATCTCTTATAAACACTTTCCTGCTTTAGTAAGCAGGCACCTTCAAAAGGAAGGCTCCATTGCAAAAGGAATTTTGCTAAACCAAAGTTGCATTTTTTCTTACTTATTGCCCTGTAACTTTGAGTTGGCCCATGAGTATGTACCGGAAGATACATCCTGGGACCTTCTGTCAAATCAAAATTCCTTCTGTTTATGCCAATTGTGGCAGTTCCTCCACCCTGTTCAGAAGTGGTGGCGGGGTATGATCTGTTTAGATGACATCACTCATACATTTAGAACTGCTCAGTTTGCTGTCACCCACCCACAACAGGCAGTGTCCCTGTCACACAAGCCTTGGCAGAGCTCTTGCACGAGAATGCGCCATGATCTGAGTCCCTTGCCTGTCCCACACCACACTTCACTGTGTTTAATTTGTGGATATTATGTCAAAACTGGTGGAATTTAAAACTTCTAAGTTAGTTTCTTCGTCCTGTTAAAAACAATGCTACTTTTTACTGGGATGTGTTCAACTATGACAGCTGTGCTGAGTCCTTTAGGATGTGAGATACTTTACAGTAAAACGCTCCAGGCAGGAGCCAGCACACGTCTGTTCACTTCTAAAAATCTAAGACATCTACTATCAACCCCAAGAAGAGCAAAGGGGAGGTTAAGTCCGAGAGGAGTATGATGGTATGTTATGAAATCTGGGTTGAAATTTTTAAAGTAATTTGAGGAATTGCAATGCACACTGAAATCTCCTTCTTGAGCATCTCTTCCCAGTCCTCCACTGATGCTGTGAGCTTCTGAATATTTGGTGCCAAAGAGAGAATATTTGCTCACCTCTGTTCACTACTTTGAGAACTATTTGTACAAATAGGATTTTACAAATTAATACTGGAGTGGCAGGTTCAAGAAGCACTCGAACACCTGCCGTTCTTACAGACCCTGTAGTCCTACTGAAGCTGACAGGACTATTCACATGCTGCAAGTCAAACACAGACTTAAATAACTATTATGTGAAGTCCCACCACAGCTGAAGATTGTGTAAGTGAAGAAGTCACCCCTGACTTCTGGTCTCAGGCTGAAACACTCAGTTTCAGTTGCCAAGAAATGCAGGTATTTGGGAATTAACTCATCTAGCATCAAATTAATTTCATTATCATTCCACAAAATGAGATGATGTTAGTGTGCAGTGTTTTTAATGCCATTTACCAGCATTAGTTCCTGCTCATGTAAAAATCTCCTTTCTTGTCTATTACAGGAAAGCAAAATTTATCAGATTGCAGAGAAACTGGGCACTTCTGCTTTTGATTTCTGATCACAGCTCTACCTTCCTCCCCCAAGAAAATAGAAAATGATTAGTCATGTAGTGCCTATTGATTTAGTAGTCTTCATTTTAAAAATTATGTTTCTCAGTATTGTTCTTTTTTTATTATTATTACTGAAGCAAATTGTAACGCACTGAATTGGAAATTGGTTAACTCCTTCCTATCTCTGCTTTTATAGCTCATTTTCTCTTTGAACAAAAGCCATAAAGTGAGAACTGTTTTCTCTCAACATAGGAAATAAAAGGCTTCATAAGAACGTGTCAGGCTCAGGTTACTTGTGCCTTTCTCACCCTCACCATCCCCTGTAATTCCTTCTCTTCCTTCCCAACTCTTTTATCATAACCTTTCTAGGAGAATATCCGTTAGCAGAAGCATACAGTAGATAGCTGCTGATAGTCAGGGGACTTGGCTAAACTGTCACTGGAGCCGTGTGTTCTATTCCATTGACAAGGGGTGAAATAACAGCCTGCTTCATTCCCTGCATCAGAGAGGCTCTAGCTACTCTCACAGTCTTGCTTCCCTTCTTCTACAGGGATTCTCTTGCTTTTCAAAGTGTACTGGGAAAAGTGCAAAAGGAAGTCTAACTCTGCCTTCTATGGATATGTAATTATTTCCAGTGAGGCAGGCCCTGCAAAAGGAGACAACATCACTCAAAGAGAAGAAAGTCTGTAAAGGTCCCTGGCCTGCTTTTCCCCACCAAAAAAAAAGAGTTATGAACAACAGATGGATCTCCTAGGTCATGAAATCCATTCTCTCAAATCATAAATAATATGATATATAAGCCTTCTTAAAATTCTTTGCTTACCACCCTAGAAACCACTGCACTTACCCTCTTGAATGATCTCTCTAGTGTCCCTTTCTGGAAATATCAACAACAATCAGGCAGTTAAGATTTGAACAGGGAAAATTCAGGATAATAGAATGGCAAAAGATCTGGCTTTGTACTGGGACAAGGGAACTGAGAAAAGTGAAAGAAAATCTTCATGTAATTAATATGCATGGGCTTGGGGCATAGTGGAAGACATACAGATTTACTAATGGATTCTTGAGGCAAGAGGGTGTGAGTGCCAATCCATATTGGACAGAAGTGATGCCAGATGCTGCTCAGAAGAACGGAGTAATCTCCTGCTAGAGCTCCTCATGAAAAATCTGAGCAATTACTAGAGTTGATGTGAGTTGCTGTGGTTAGACAAAGGCTTCCAATAAAATTTTGGATGAATGAAAATATTCATTTGGTCAGATATGTAGGACTGGTGGGATCTTAGAGGGGAACTCTAAGAACAGCAAAGTGTGGCAGAGGAATGAGAAGAGGGGGTTTGTGGTATTTGTGTGCGGAGTTTCCATTAAAACCAGACTCCAAGAAGGGTGAAAGATGAGAAATCTACAGAATGAATACTGTGCTCACTCAGTGGGGAGTCTGGGAGTGGAATAAGTTCACTAACAGGTATTAAATTATAGCCATTGTCCTAGATAATCGCTGAAAGATTTGCTAAGCTGTTTTTCTTATTTTTGTGTTTTGCCCAGTGACCTTTATTTAGCCTTTTTAACAGCCAAGGCTGGGACAGCCAGGTATATATACTGTAACTGGCAAAGATAAATAGATTCATAGAATTGTTGGGTCCGAATTGCATCCACAGCATGAGTGCTCTAGATATATGCACTTGAGTTCAGTCAGATGTTATGGTCTTGAAACAGGAACTTCTGGGTAAAAATCTCTGGTCTATGCCGTGCAACAAGTCAGACTCCATTACCTAACAGTCATTTCTGGGTTTAAAATCATCGAATCTATGGGGGAAAAAAAGCCATCTGTCCCATGCTTTGCTTTTTCTGCAAACCCATTATCTCTCTAGGTTATCTACATTCAGCTTTCAGCAGCCTTAGGCGTGAAGGCTTTTAGTGATTATAATTCTACCACCATTTTGCACCTTCAAAGCTTTTGCAGGGAAGCCTCCAGGGACTGGAGCGAGGCAAAGTCCAGTTGCAATTCCAGTTTACCAGTTAAAGTGTAGGCTGACTGATTGCAATGGTATCTGTCATCAGTACAGACAACAGACAGAGTTGATTCCTGAGAGCAAAGTGACCTGGAGACTTGTGTCACTAAGAGCTACAAACGAAATTAGAAATCTGAGAGATCTTAACAGCAGCCTCAGGCTGTAGCTTCTTCCATTTTGTGCTTCCATACATTGTGCTCACAGTTCTCCAGCACCTCAGTAGCAACTCTATAATCCATGTTCTGTACCTTCTCATTATGCCTTGAGCCAGTCTCTTGGTTAACCAGTGACAATCTTGTTGCCTACAATGGGGTACATGAAATTTGAATACTCCTAAGGGGAGAATCACAGCTCTCTTCTCCTAGTCCCTCTTTCACCCTCATAAAAGCTCATTTGTTATTATTTTTTAAGGTTCTTATTCAACCAAGCCATAGTTTCCACTGCCTCGGGAATCAATATTTTCTCTGTCTTTTGACAATTTTTTAAAATTTTATTTTTACATGCAGTCTCCAAAAGGCTATAATTTACAGTTAATACTATGCAATCAAAGACAATGGCAGGATTCCTGTGAGCAGAGCAATCCTGGCTTCCTAATCATGGCTCTCATGCTCTACAGAAGAATTACAATCCTGCTCCTGGAACAGCAAATACTAGTTCCCACTAACACATGCAGTATTTTACAGTTGAATTGAATGAGGGAAATCTATGCTTCTCTTTGCTCAGGAAGACTTGATTACCTAAACTAGCACAGATAGGGAAAGGCACCACGAGAAAAAAAGATTTCTGGTCTAGGCACATTTTAGTGCATACTGCATTTTTGTGGATCATTAGTGCTCAGAAAGGATGCCCTCAGGTGTGCAAGGTGATTTCCAGCACCACTTTGTGACAAAGGCAAGGTGTGTAGTGACTTTAGCAGGACTTGCTTGCCTTGCTTGCCTTGCTACCAACTGATGCAAGATAACTAAATTCACATCTCATAATCTGCTGAGTAACCACTATACAGAGGAGTAATACCAAGTGTAGTTAATGCTCTGTTTTCCACTAAGGAGACAAGTCCCACTGAATAGCTCTGACCTAAGGAAAAAAAAAAAAAAGCAAGAAAAGTAAGATATAAGGGCTGCTTTGGTTAGAGGTGATTCCACAGGACATAAATAAAGAATAAACTTTGGTGGAAGTGAGACAAATCTACTCTAAGGCCTGGATGGGCAGAGCACACAACTCCAAACACTGTACTTGGACATATCTAACCCACACAGGTATTCATGCAAGGCTGTGAGTGCCTCTGGTGCTGGAGAGGGCGAGAGGGTTGAGTTTTGGTGAAAGGAATCTGGATACATCACGGCATTGATGCATTTTGTTCTGCATTATTCTCTCTTAAGCACCGTCTTTCCCTACTTGCAATGGCTTTGTTGGAGGACAATTACCTTCACTAAATGAAAACGACCAGAATGTGTCAAGGGTCACATAAAAAGCAATATACAAAGCAGCCAGAAGTAAAGGAGTATCAGGCAGAGAGCTGTTCAATTCTTCACTTTCCATGAGGCCAAAGACATTTAATCTGCAGCTGCAGCAACAGCTATTCCACTGACTGTGGAATGGAGGGTGCCAGTGATCTTATCTTTTACAGGTAAGATCACAGGGAACACCCTCAGGACATCGCCTTAGGGTGGTTTGGTACACTTAGGAAATGGCTGGAGTGTTGTGAGAGGCTTCTATGATCAAGCTGTTTGTCACTCTCCATCTCGAAAAGGAGGCAAGGTTTGGAGCAGAATTGCTGGGAGCTGCTTAGCCTATTTCAGAGCAAAACCTTTGACCTCGTATGCTTTAGGCAACTCCTAGGCAAAACCGCAGGACTTCACTCTCTAAGCTGCAGTGGCAGTAATTCTTGGAAAAGGAATCCTAGAGGCAAGCAGGAAAGCCCGACTTTTATATCTTACTTTGCTCTACCCAACTTGTGTCAAAATGAGGTCTTAGCACATTTGAGAGTTTTCATTTACATATACTGAACCACCTTGCTGCAACCAATCTCTTCTCAACGAACCCAAAGTTTTTGTGTCTTTATTTGCGAGTCTCCAAAAGTACTAGATGCCATGCCATTTTATCAGTGTTTTTGTCTTCCACTTTTAAACAAATGTAGTACTTGACCTAAAATCAAGTGGCTCCTTGGATTTTCCTTTTTATGTTCTCAAAGGACTATATAGAGAAAACAGAGTTCTACACATCAGAACAGACTGTTCTCCTACAGCATCTCGTCAAATGACTGTCAGTAAAAAAAAAAAATCCCTGTCTCACCTCAGAAGAGGCTGTCAAGCAATGAAGATGTGCTGTTTCCCCCAGTCTTACTGCTCCTGTCCCAAACTCTTTCTCAAGAAGTGTTTACATCAAAAATGCTTGGGAATTGGGAGAATTTGCCAAGAGAGACACTCGGTACATGCCCTGTTTCCTGTATTGTTCCCTGGCAAATTGCTACAGACTACTGTAGAAAAGCCAGTATCAAACACACACAGAAGTCACATTAGGTGACACACAAGGGAGATGTAAATAAACTGCAGAGAACTCGGAAAAGGTGCAGCAGAGCTGTTGCAAAAATTCATAGCTCCTAACTTTGATATGAGTTTCAGTGAACGGCAGAGTGTATCTTTGAGAAGGGCAACCCAGGGAGAGAGGATAATGCTTAGTGTATAGTGCATTCAAGAGGAACTGAAGGGGAACAAAGGCATGGCCGACAGTGTACCCATGTGCTGCAGACAGGCAATTACTCTATAAATCACAGTTAAAGGAGACCTCTGCTAGCTGGCACCTACCACAGTCTCTCACCTCTCTGAGCGTCGGCTGCTGTGATCACAGGCAAAGACAGACATTTGGTAGGGCAAAAACTGGTAAGTACTGAGACACATAGGTCAGTATCAGCGCTAACTCCCTCAAGACCACAGGTTCTGAAAGAGTAAGGGCATCTCTGAAGACTGAAAGCACCTTGAAGGGACAAGTTCTCAAACTGATGCAGATTAGATGATGTGATATCTGACCTGAAGGGGGGTGGCCACAAGGGCACGATGAGCTGTTCTTGAGAAGCATGGGCTAAACCACTTATCATGATGGTTTCATTGCAGGGAACAGACATGCACTATTAGTGCTGAAAGATTTCCCAGCCCTAACAGCTAGGATTTTAGGAATCTATTTAACTTTGATAGTCTATAGCCCATCACTGGAAGTCTGCTTAAAGGTGTGATTGCTCTTCTTTGTATTGGAATTGCTGACAGATCCTTAACTATTATGGCGCTTACCAGCAGTAACCCATTTAAATAGAAAGAAAGAGGAAAGCATAAATGGCTTGTGCTGTTTGAATTTGATTTACCCCTCAGCAGAAAAAAGTTCCATGTATAGATCCTTGCTACACAATCCAGACCCCGAGTTTTCTGAGGTCTTTGTATACCAATATACTATAAAGTCAGAAAATGCATTATCCTGGAGGAAGGATGCTATACTGAAGGGAATTTGGGTGCTGGTTGTTTTTGAACTGCAATATGTGGCATTGTAATTCCGTGTCAGTGATTTAAATGCTCTGATAGAGTTGGTGACAGCTTAAATGGCTCCAGCCCCCAGCCTTTCCTCACCCCTCCTCCCTGCCTGCAGTACCTCTCTCTTATGGATGGAAAGCTGACAAGTTCTGTGCAGGAACAAAGAAGAGTAGGAGAGTAGGTGGAGAGACCAGTAATTGTTTAGGGTGGGCTTTTTCTAGTGTTGTTTAAAAATATAAGCAAATATGGAGACATTCCACCTTCGTTTTTTTCAGGCTGAAGTGCAACTAGCTGTGAATGCCAAGAGAGGCTGGTTGCAATGCCATGTATCCCATTGCCCCTGCCCTCCGAGTGGGACGAATGGAGAGAAAGAGTGAGAGAGAGAGAGAGAGAGAGAAGGTGAGTAGCCCTTCAGGCTGCTTTCGTCATCCTGTGACAGCTCTGCGGTGACAGGCTTCTGACAGGAGACAGCAGTCTCTCTAAATCAATCATCTGTGTTCTTGTTCCTTATTCCCCTCCCACTTCCTGCTAGTACACAGCAGTGCCCAGCACACTATGTGACAAGAGACCTTCAGGGGCTGGCTTTCCCCTGCTATGTTACTGCAGGTTAGCCAGGGGTGCTGCTCTGCCTGCTTGTTCAAAGCACTCTAAGCCATGTGGTGGTTCCTACCTGGATCCTTAGCAAGGCTGAACGACAAAGTGGGCAACTGCAAATACAGCTGATGAAAATGATCATTGTTTCTCATTAGATTCTTGCAACAAAGGCTGTCACTCAAATCCAGAGGGGCAAGAAGACAAGTCAAGGCTGGAAAAATACAGATATGCACTGCATAGGACTGAATCCCGCTGGGAAATAAGGTATCAGAGCATCTTGTTATCATTGCCACTTCTATTAATAATATCAGTGACTTCAGGGTACAACCTCAACAACTCTGGAATGGTCTAAAAATACTGAGTGATGGATGGTGCAGTACCACACTCCTGATTTACATTTGTTAAAAGCAAACAACCGCAGCTCACAGAAAGTAAATATGTGATGCTGTCATCCCTAAGTGGTGGGGATAAAAAATGTATTACCCTGCTCTTTATCGTGTACCCTGGCTCTATTTACATTTTCTCTCTGTCATGCATGCTGATACTGGATATAATGGAAATGGAAGGGGTTTGGAAAGGGTATCCATCAGAGAGAGGGAAAATCAGTGGCTCAGGTTAATCTTGTATCTTTAAAAAGTCAGTGGTAGGTGCATATACTTTGAATATCAGCACTTCATGAGGTCACTCCTAGCAGAAGTTACATACTCAACTTCTTTGTATTAGACAGGTAGCTACACAGGTACTGAATGGAAAAAAAAAGGTGCACCTTCTGTAAGACAAAGGTATGAGTCTGGCACTATTTGCTGTAGCAGATTTCCAAAGCAGAGATCCATTGCATCCAACTTCAGCTACTGAAATTCAGCATATATGATGAACATCTTATCCTTATAGGTTCTCTCTGCAGTCAGGGGAGAAAGAAACACATCCAGAGTGGAAAGAAAATCTTCAATAGCCTCTAGCTTTCCACAGACCATACATACGAAGTATATCCTGGCAGAAGCATCTCAGTGCCTAACTTCAAGTGGGATGGCTCTAGACTGATTTCACCTAGCAGATTCTGCCCTCTGGTAGGGTGACTGCTGTTGACTATCTCTGAATGAGAAAGAAGGATTGGTTAGGGTTTTGTGCCTTTAGTGGAGGGACAGCAGTGACTGCCAGCAGAGGGATGAAGGGCTCAGAAACTGAAGAGAATGAATAATATGGTCAGGGACACTCTTAACAGAGGGTCATGTGGGGAGCTTGAAGAAGGGGAGCACACCGTTTGAGGAGGGCTGCTGGGCTGCCTGGATGGATTAGGGTTACTAAGTGCTGCAGACTGAGAGTGTGGCACCTGGACTCTGATCAACCCTTGCCCAACCATAGCTCTGAGGCAAGAAAAGCTGTACAGAAGAAAGCTCTGCCAAACCACCTTAATGAAAAGACTGAAATTAGTGACACTCCCAGCTGTTTGTTTAAAATGACAATGTTTTTATTAGGCCTGAAATAGAATGGGAAAGAGAAAGAATGTTGTGTAAAGTATGTGCTGGCCTTTGTGCCTGCTGTTGGGGGTGTGATCAACACCAGCTGGCAGCTCTTTGGTTAAGAAAAAAATACAGTCCTGGAGATTGCAATATGAACAAGAGCAAGCAGAGCACTCAGCACAGGAAAAACAGCTGGCAAGGCTGTGAAGGCATAAATTGCAGTCAAAGCCAATAAGAATTTTCTTCTAATGCACAGGAACCTCTTTCCATCACTCTGGCTTCTCCACACGCTCCTTCTTAGCCTTCCACCACCCTGCTTTAGCAGTGCAAATGCAGATATCTGGGGTTTGAAAATCTTGGGAGACAAGCTGCCCATACTCCTTGGCCTGGAATACAGCCATGGGGTGAGAAATGGAGAGTGGGCTCTGCCACACACTGCAGGTTTGTACATTTGGTGGTCTGTGCAAGGTTTGGGATTTGGCAAGCAGTATCCTGTGAAAGCAGCTCGTAGACCAGAAAAATGCATGTGGTCCTGTCCTGCAGACATCTACTCCATCCAGCTCTGCAAAGATATTTCACACACTCCACCTGCCATTTCTGTACTGCAATCTGATGCAGCTTAGCTGATTTCACTCAGTTCTGCCCTGAAGCTTCCCACTTTTCAGTTCTGCACCACAGAGATGATGTAAATCCAGTTCTTCCCTGCAACACCCTCAAGTGTTCTAGAAGTCATTTTATTCTGATCAAAGTCAGTCAGCTATGGCCAAACTATGTTGTGTGTTGTTTGCAGTACACTTGTACTGATGCATTCACAGCATATTTATCACTAGAGAAGATGAGCAGGTTTTCCTCCCTTTGATTTAAGATACTAATTAAACCTATTTTTATTGAGATTGAGGGCATTCAAACCTAAAGACCATCTTTGCTTCCTAAAGCCAGCAAGGTGAGACAGAAGCAGGCTCTAGAAAGAGTTCATTAGCTTGGGAATGAACCCCTTCTCTGACACTGACCTACTCTATGACTTTGAGCATCTTACTTTTCCATGCGTGACAAATAGCAATTAACTTGCTGCATACTCCACTAAGAAGTTGTTAGCATACGCAGTGATGAGAAATGAAATGCAAGAACTTCGAAAAAATATTCTGGGAGGTCAGATCTGAGCTAGAGTGCTTACATGTATCTTTAACTGAGTGATAACACAGACTTTGAAAGAAAAAAGGTGAGTTTAACAAAACTAAATAAAAAAAAAATTGTGCAGCCTTTAGCTCTAGATAATGGCAGCGTGAAAAGTGGGATAATTAAATGATTGATATGATTTCAGAAAGAAAACACAGTTTTTCTGGGCATGCACAAGGTTATCTGTGTCATTTAATTAACCTGCTTGCAGGAGAGGAATTCTCTGTTGTTATCTCCTGATCCCAGTCCTGTGAAGTCTGCTGGGGGTTATTTTTTGTTTTTGTTTTCTAAGCTAGGTTGTGGTTTGCTGTTTTTTTTCCCTAGGGATCAGCAAGAGCTGAAGAGAATGCTGCAAAACAGAAAAGAAATATCTTTTAAAGATTCTTTAGAATGGTACTAACAGGGGAATGCTTTATATCAGTTGTCTTGTGTGGTATACTGATGGGCTTCTGCCTCAATTCCTTTCCTGTTGTGGGGAAACAACATCATTTTGCTAGATCAGCAGTGCTGGTAAGGGGGAAGAGCAATCAGGGCATGACTACCTCATCCCCATGATGTCAGCAAGCACTGGCCCCCTGTGAGGGTCCTCCATGACCACCAATCTGCTCCAGCCATTGAGCTCCCTGGCTTCAGCCCTCTCCTACCCAACTCCACACCTTGTAGCCCTTCCTTTCCTAGTGGTCAGGCATTAGTCCTGAACAGGGACCTGAATTTCTCTCTGGAAGTAAGCTCCACTCTTCCCTGCAGGCTACACCTCCCTTTTACAGCTGCCACTTTATCAGGCTTTAGTTTTATCTGTTCTTGACTCCCAATATGCAGCTGGAACTGTGCCTATTTAGAGGGAAGTATGGGAGTCTCTGGGGAGAGAAGCAGACAAGCAGGGAGCTGAGGAAAGGACTCTTAACTTTTGGGTCTGGGACAGTGGCCAAGGGATTAGTCTTCCAGTGAAGTTTGTCAAAATTGAGAACAGTCCCAGCCAAACCAGCACAGCTTCTTTGCTGTCATCCTTGGCAGAGATGCCAATGAACACCTCAGCCCTGAAGGCTCAGCTTCCTTCCATCTCCCCTGCACATTATGGAGGCTCAGCTGAAGGTGGCACTGGGTGACACACACCCATCCCTACAGTAGATGCTCTGTCCAAAACACTGATCAGTCTTATGCTGACATACAAGAAACACAGGGAGCTCAGGGATTGCTGCAGGAGTGGAAGAGTGAAGTGCTTTCAAATTTGGTCTTTCTAAAACACATCCCAAGTCATGTATGCTACAAGCCAGCACTTCTATTGAAGATGTCAAGTAACAATATAAATCCTGAGAGCAATGAGTCTATATATAGTAGACAGGCATCTACAGGGGGAAAGGGAGTAAAAGAGAGAAGACAGAGAGGTGAGTGCTGTAGAAATGTTTCTTAGAAGCTTTTGATGATCCTCTATCTTTGTCAGGAAAAACAGGAATATGTCTGAAAGCTCAAATATAAAAGATTCCCTTTTGAGCTTAAAATTCATCTCTATATCTTCCTGTTATGTGTCTACATAGAGACTCAATGTCATTGTGTATTTTTAAACCATCTAGCATTGGTGCATCAGCCTTCTAAGCAAGTCACTAAAACAAAGTTTGCTTCTGCAAAGCCTCATTGGCAGTAAAGGGAACTGGAGATCTGTTTGAAAGAAATGATCCCTCCAATCTGATCTGAATACCAAGGAGTTCTGCATGGAGAAGTGGCAGGGTACAGGGCTGTCCAGCTCTTCTTTGTGAAATTCTGTTCTTATTTTGAGATTTTTGCAATTTCTAAACTTGCTGATATTTGCTTTGTGACAGTACAGCAACAGTTATGCAATTCTAGGGGACATGGTCATTGAGGCTTTGAGGAACAGTATTACCAGAAGCAGGTTTTGATGTTTTAAAATTAAAATTTGATGCTATGTCATACACATTCATTTCTCAAAACAGATCAGTTTTTGTGGTAAGTTGGGCCACTCCATTGCACTGGACTCAGAATCTACAAGAAGAATGGGATTTTTCCTGATGAACTTAGTAGAAGGGAAACAGCCATGAAGTGATTTTTGCAATGGCACAGCAAACCAGAAGCAGAGATGGAGTTAAAATTCAAGCTTCTTGAGTCACAGTCCTATCCATTAGAACATACTGCCTGTAATCTAAGTGTAGTGCAAACAGCCAATTGATAAGCATTTTACAATAGGGATGACAAAGTGGAAACTATAATCTCCTGGATGTGCTGCTTTGTGGCCAGGAGAGGATTCTGTTGTAATTTATTTTTTTTTTAACTAGAAATAGTAGGCTGCCTCCCCTTGAATAACAAAATAGTAGAAGAGGACAAATTATATTTGTCAGCTCTGTCCACAAAGCTGACACAGTATTTGACCTCCCAGCCCCTTTCCTGCATCCATGAGAAGCAGAGGACCTGCGTGGGAAGTGTGGTGAGAGGCAGGCACAGGAGTAAAGCCAGAAGTGAGCAGGGTGTGTCATGATGGGGACCCATCACAACTATCAGCAGTGACTTTGTCCTACTGGGTCAGGCTCCTGATGGAGAATGGAGTGAGCCTGAGCAGTGCTGACTTTGCTGTGGCAGGCCTGATGTCAGTATTTGAAAAAGTCCTATGAAACTATGTAAGAAGGGGCCCTGTGGAGCCTCCCCCATCCTGGCAGCCCTGCCTAGAGACCAGTGGCTCCTCTTCTTTCTCCTTTGAAAAAGGTGCAGAAGGACCATCCTAAGGCAGGAAATGACAGTCCAAGGTCAAGTACTCTGCAGAGCCAAAATGAGGCAATAGGATTATTTTGAAAATTCATTTAAGAATACAACTTGTGGATACTCTAGGGGTGACATCTTCAGATAAAATCATTATCTGCCCTGGAGAGGAACAGTCAGAAAAAGGATGATCAAGGAAGTATATATGAGCTACATTGGCACATTTCACTGCCATGAGATCTGAGTTTCCAGTTCACATGTTCCCAAGGGCTATTTATTCTTTTTTAAAGAATACTTAGTCAAAACTGGGAGCCTGCAGAAGGGAAGACAAATTACAGATACAATCAGCTATCTCTTCTGCAGTTGCTTGCATTTACAATAATAAACAAAGTCCTGAATGTTAAGGGATGGGAAGATCCCATCCTCCAGCAGAACTTGGAAAAAGGTTTTTTCTAAGCCTTGAGAAAGACAGGGTAATCTCAGCAGAATTCCTGTAAAAGAAGTGCCCCACTAGACTGTACATCCCAAAAGCAGCACAACCCCTGGCTCTCTTTTCTGTTCTGAGACCTCATTGAGTAATTTCAACAATTTGGCAAACCTGCCACAGAGCACAAAGGTGTTGGTGCTGCAAATGCAGAAGATGCGGATTCAATGACCAGCACATGAGAAGGTCAAAGGAGTGACACACACAATGTGTGTGCCCTGACATTTGTGCAGTGCAGTGTTTTAGAGAAACAAAAGGCAGACAGGTTTAGCTTACAGAACCCCAGACAAGACTCCTGGAGGAGCCCAGTTCAGGCTGAGGCACCCACTGTAGAGTGCTCTAACCAGAAAGGCCAGAGGCTTACTGTTTCCCAGCATACTTCTGAGTCACTGAAATGCTAAAATAAGAAAGAAACAGAAAAGTATTTTGCACACACTTGGAAATGTTTATTACCTCTTCATCTCCCAGTTCTATTCCTGCTCCTTCCATTTCTTTCTATGGCATGCTCATGAAATGGGTTTCAGTGCCATGGGCAAGCTGCAGGAGCCTGAAACCCCCTTCCTCCAACCACCAGCACTCACTCCAAGCCTGCATAGTCAGCAGTGTTAAGAAAGCAGCTACAGGAGAGCATGTGACAACAAAACAAAGTTAATTTGCTGCAATGTGGCATTTAACCAGGAGAAAATAACAGAGCAGTGCCCTAGCTACCCACAACCCTCTGCACTTGACAGCAGTGACAGTGTCAGCTTCCATCTGCTGGTGTTACAGTGGCACTTGCCATGCTAAACGCTGATTAGAATTAAAATGGAAATGACATCTATGTGCAATTACTCTGCTATTAATCTTCATGCCCTACGTTTTATATTGACAGTGGGCTTTTGCGGGGGGAGCTAAAAAGACACAGGTTTGTAGAGCTAGGGTTTTTTTGTAGTTGTTATTGAAGTAAATGTGATACCGAATGTAACACAGTGAATTACAAGTCCTTGGTATCTCTGAAAGAAGACAAGATCTTTGTACTGCCACTTATTAGACAGCAAGCCCAGTTTTAGAAAATACATGTATGACTGTGTGCACAGTAAATTTTTGCCACTAAAATGGAAATTTGATGTGACATTAGCATGAGTTTATTCAATTATTTAATGCAGGTGCCTGCAAATCATGTAGCTACCTTATGCTGTTAACTGACTGTACCATAATTGTGTACACAAGTGGTGTTCACAAATGAAGCATGGTTGATTAGAAAATGAGCCCTATGAGACAAGATTCATCCTAGCTGCAGTGGAGTGGCTGAAGGGAGAAGCTCACTTTTAGGGAGAGGTGTGCTTACACAGAGCAGTGCTTCAAGCCTGTGGAAGGGTTAATTCACATGATACATCCTGGGATGTCTGAGGAATGCTCCAGCAGTGACACAAGCCCTTTTCACTGATTTTGACAGTGCCCATCCACTAGTTTACACCTAAGCCACAAAGGCAGGCCAAGAAGCTAGAAACAGAATGGTTTGGGTTGGAAGGGACCTTCAAGATCATCTTGTTCCAACTCCCTGCCATGGCAGGTACACCTCCCACCAGACCATGTTGCTCAAAGCCCCTCCAACCTGGTCTTGAACACTTCCAGGATGGGGCATCTACAACAGATCCTGTCTTCTGTGGTCTGCTTGCTTATTGAGTTGTGTTGGAAGTCCCTTTCTTTGAATAACAGCATAAGCACCCCTTTTGGGGGGGCAGATACTTTAAAAGCTCAATAATCCTTTAGTGGGGAGGTTATCTATCCTCCCCTACAGAACTGGAGCAACCAAAATTTATCTTGCCTGAGATTAAGGCCTGTGTCTGACCTGTCCCTTCAAGTCAAATATCCTTGGTCCTCCCACATAACCACAGAATGAGGAGTGGAAAATGTTTAAATTATTTCTGATTTTCCTGAAATTACCAGCTCTTCCAGTTCTTACATTGCTGATGAAAAATTTTCTTAAACCCAAAAAGCCAGTCTGCAAGGCAGTTCAGGCGAAAACTAAAATAAAATTCAGCCACTTTGGGCTGAAGCTTTGCTTACACAGCAAAATGCAGTAACAAATCTGATGCATGACAACTTCATGAGGGAGAAATACAACTGTAAGGACTGAGTGCTGTGCCCTCCCAGGCAAGATGCCTTGCAGACCTGCTTGATCCCGTGTACAGAGGCTTGATGGGCCAGGTCCATCATGCTCCATCAATGTATCCATGCTAACTCATATCCTGGTAGCTCTGCTGTACTCCATGAGGAAGTGCTGACATGGCTACAGAATCAGAGCCATTCTCCAAGCTGCCTGCTTGTCCTTGCCAGCAGATCAGATTTGGGAAAAGATGGACTTCACTTTCCCTGTTCCTGTACCTACTGTATGAAGATTTAGGTGCCCAGGTTTAAGAAGTCACATAATGCTATTTGCCAAATCATGGCTAAATTCCAGATTCAAATCTATAAAAATCACCATTCTATCAAAATTGCTAGCACCCACTTTAACTCTGCCCCAAGCCCCTGGCTTCTCTTCCTTCTACAGAACATTCCCACCCAGGCTCCAGGCATGATGGATCACTTACCTCTCCCTTACCTCATCCCTACAACACTAAGGCATGAGGAGGGGCTTGGGGGGGAGGGAAGAAGATGTCTGTAGTGTCTGTAAAGTTGAAGATAACATTTAAGCTTTGTTACACCAATGAGACTGCATTAAGCTCCCACGACCTTGAGCAAGAGCTGCAGCTTGGGTTCCTCTCCTAAAGAATTTAATAAAGTGAAAAATTGTTTCAATACAAAATGTGATATTGGGACATTGTTCGTGCATATATTGAGCTTAAGTCAAATATTCTGTGTCCTCAAATCCGACTGATTAATAATTAGAACGAGAAATTCTGTCTTTAATGTGTTTAGAAAAACTGATGGATTTAATTTTTTTTATCAGCCAAAAGTAAGAAAAATGTAATCTTTTTTTAAGTATCTAATACAACAATGCAGAATAATTAGTTTCTATGAAAACAGGCATAATGGAACTGAATAATAAATCACTTTCTGTTTTGTATCTGTCTGTCTGATGGAGGAAAGATTTACTATACAGTGTAGCACATGATGCTGTAGGAAATACCAGGCAATAGAAGGAATCTATAAGGGGATAAAGTATTTCCAGCTGTGCTTTATAAAGGAGCATTTCATTTTGTCACAAAGCCTTGGGGATAGGTCTAAATAATTATCAGGCAAAAGGCACCTCCTTGGGGGCCAACTTGCCAAAATATGTTGGCCCCTAAAACTCTGATTCTGCATCTTCCATGGCCATTTATTTTAGTAGACCCATGCACTTCCAGAGAGTTTTCTTCTATCTCTTTTGGTGCCTAAGACACACTATGCTGAAAGGGGCTCCAGGCCCTTCACACTGGGCAGTGCAATCCACATTTTGTAGCTGGACAAGCCAAGGCACAGGGAGATATACTGGCATGGCCAAGGCCACATGACATGCAGGGAGATGCCTGAGCCTGGATCAGAATCAAGTTCACTGCCAACAGATTTAACCCAAAGCTCTCTTAATTGAATTGAAAGGAATAACTCAAATCTCAGGAGGAAGTTGGATTGCCCAGCTGCTATAGCTCTTTTTTACTTCTTGTAAATCATAGTTTTTCTTAGTTTTCTTCTAGGAAAGGAACCAAAATGAAAGCAAGTAGGTTGATATCTTGACTCTTATCCAGGTACATTCATGAGGTGTCCAAAACAGGCTTGTTGCTGGGCATTATCATTCTGCTGCTGTCATTGTCTGCTGCTAAAACATCATCTCTGTGCTGATTCCATTTGGACTTGACTCCAAAGGCATGATTTACTCTGACTCCTTTTCACTTTACAGGTGAGTTTGTTCTGATTTACACTGCCAAGCCACAACAGAATCTCTTCCTGTGGGTTTAGTCAATACTTCCACAACGAATATTTTTCTTTGATCCTGGTTTTAGCTTCTCTTCTTGGGAATCCTTTTGAGACCAAAAACATGTTCAAAAAAGCAATATTTTCACAGTGCTTATGACCTGAAATACTGTCACATGGAGAAGGCTCTGCTGTTAGATTCAAATGCATAAACTTTCCTTAGCCAGTTTGACTCAATTCATATGGAAAGTTCAAAGGTCTGTGCAATTCTTGCTGACTTCTCTGGAACACAATTCATGGTACATCAATCTTTTGTTTGGTAATCATAAATGGTCTCCAGTTCGCTCTCCTGATAGTAGGATGTCTGGGAGTCCTTCCTTTTCCATGAACTATCAATGCACTATATAGAGTTAGTAGTGATCCTCAGGAATAAAAACAGTTAAATCTTGGCTTTTAGACCATGGTATTTCCACAGTTTCTGGGGTGGTTTTTTGTTGTTATTGTTTTTGTGTTTTGATTTTCTTTGTTTGTTTTGGTTTTGTGTGTTGTTTTTGTTTGTTTGATTTTTTATTTTTAATTTCTTTTGTTGATATGCAAGAAGGGCTTTACCTAGAGCTGATAGGCAGGGTGCTCTGCAATGGAGCACGACATCTGTTTAGCAGCACGCAGCAGCAATATGCAATTTGCAATGCACAGTTTAGGTCTAGAAAGAAATGAGCCACCAGACCAAAACCTAAGTGCAAACCTAAGCAAACAAAACAAATATTCAGAGCATATCCAGGCAGATGCTGCTCCAAGTGGTACCTTATTTCTTAGCTGTGAGACATCTCTCTATTAATAGATCACCCTCTACAGACCTGCTTTTGTTTCTATTCCATACAGATTCATGCAGGCCTAATCCTGCATTATCATCCCAAATTCCACTATAAAGTTTTTTTTTTCCCCTACACTCTGGGTATGCCACAGCCCAAACCTTTCCCATTTGCAAGGTCACCTGAGATTTACAGTTTAAAGGAGTATAGTCACTAAAACCAGCACTCGTTGAAACATCTACAAGTCTCCTTAGTAAATAACAAGCACAGTAACCTGTTCATGACGCTTCTGTGAAAAAACTTACATATTGCTTATAAATGCCAGAAAAAGTGAGGAGAATGGGGACCGTGCAATGATCACACCTAGAATGAAATGCCATCTCCGGGTCAGTAGCCAACACCTCCCTCTACTGGATAAAGCCCAGACAGATAAATCGCGTGTTGCAGGTGCAGCACAGTCTGACTCGGTATGTTAGCAGCATCAGGCAAGCACCCCTCTTGCTCTACTTCTGCCTTTGCTGTACACAAGATCTTCAGAGCCTTGAGGCACCCAGGCTGGTAGAGATTCACTTGTAACCTGTTACACATGACAGATATCCAGCATGAAATACAATGGTTGGGAGAGACTTTTCAGAATGGCTCCTTCAGTTTCTCACACCTAGCAGGGTCACTCCTGGCCCAGACTAAGACTTGTTTACCCTTTCAGCTGTTTCCTACTGTAGGTAGCTGTTCTCAAGCTGCCACATTCAGTGTCACAGGAAATTTCCCACATAGCATACATGGCAGGTCACACCTACACTGTACAAAAGGCAAGATTACGTGGTGATGTGTCAAATGGATCACATTTGTGTATCACCCAACATGTACAGTTCATGAAAACTGACCTCTCCATCAGCTGAAGGAAATTATAAATTACAGAGCATGCAGGCTGATGAGCTGACAGGCTGTGACAGTGGGCATCCCATTCCCAGGGCACAAAACCAATGCCTGTTTTCCCCTACCAAGTCTATATACTTGCATATATAGATAGAATCACTGCCTTTGGTTGTGCAGGTTATAAACATCTCAGAGAACATATCTAGACATCCCTGTCTGCAGGTTGTCCTTCCCTCCCTCTGAAGATAACTATCTGCTCTGTTGGCTCTTGAGCAATTCTCCCTCCCAGTGAAGTGGAACTGCTAGAAGAGGTAGCCAAGCAGGCTGAGGGATCACTCACTGCTGAAGGTACAAGCCTGGAACTTCAGAGTGCCAGATCCAACTCCCTCCTCTGCCACTGCCTGTGTGTACTTTGGTACAAGTCATCTGGTCTCTCTGAGCTTCAGTTCTTCCTCTGTTAAATGAAACAGCAAAACTGTCCTGCCAAATGAAGTATCATGAGAATAAGTATGATAAACAGTGCAAACACTCAGATGTACTAACCTACATTGACGTGTTCTAGCTTAAGCACCTTAGACAGACTAATAAAGGCTTTATGGAGCACCGATGAAATCAATAAATTGATGTCTGTGGATTTCAGCAGGCAGTGGTTAACCCCCTGTGAGAGAACAGGTGGTATCTTCATTGCCTGTATAGCCAAGAAATGTTTGCTGTTAAACTTGTCCCTTGCACCTTGTTCTTCTCAACACACATTTTAAAATGTAGGATCTCAGTCACTGACAGCTTGAGCCAAGCATTAGGTAGCTATATCAGGAAGGTAAAATAAGCTGCAAGTAGCAGTAGAGGAAATACAATACCAAGCTGGGACAATGGAGATTTGGGTTCAGTTCTCAGCTCATTCACATATTTCCTGCATAATCTTTGGCAAGACATTTAGTTTCAGTACGCACCAGCTACTCATCTGCAAACCGAGGATGAATAATCAATCCCTTGCCCTTGCTTTCTATTTAAAGTGTAAGCTCTTGGCTCTGAGCTTCCCATTTATCGTTGACAACTCTACATCAGCCACAAAATGTTTCTCTAAGTGGCAGAAAATCTGTTACAGATACAGAATATCTCTATTGTTTGCAAACAGTCTAGCCTGGGTCTGGAATAGCCAGGCACACTGAGCACAGCCAATAAGATCCACTGGACCCTGTAAAGCAAGATCTCTTCAGCAGTAGATTGTCCCTGCATATTTGGATAGAACTGTGCTCTGGTAAATGGGATCCCCTGGATACAGATCTACTTAAGAGGTCAGTGAGTGCAGCAGTGCTGGAGCAGCTCTGTGAAAGTCCGCTCACATCCAGAAGCAATGGTGTTATTTAGTAATTTCAAATGTCTGGAGTATTCTAGCCCTCTCCTGATGAAGGAGATGTTATTACATGTATATAGAGTGTGAGCCCTGAGCCCCAACCAGGATGTTCCGGAAATGTCAAAGTAAGTGTGACTATAGAGAAACTCCCATAGACAGGGTTACTCTCAGTCTGATGACAGTGCTGAGACACACATCACGCAAATATTCTATTCTCACCTTCTTTCTGTCTCCCAGAGGCTCTTCCAGATCCCTCTCCTCTGACAGGAAGAGGTAGCAGAGCTCAAAGAGGATGTATTTGCTAAAGAGCATATAAAACCAAACAGCCACATCTGCACAATGGATTCAAGATCAGCCCATCTATTTCCCAAAGAGAAGAGAAAGCAGATGAAGGTTGAAACACATCCTGTATAAGTACAGGGTTGATCACGAACATCATGCCATTCCTATTCCTCTAGTACAAGAGAATCCAGAACAAAGAAATGGCTTCTGTTGGTGGGTTTAATTTTTTAACAAGTTACTATGTGGCTATAGTTTCAAATTCTGTGTGTTTATCTTTGCAAGGTCTGTTGCAAACAGTGTAATTTTTCCAGCAGCCAGGTATATTGAAGACAAAAGTACTAATAATGTGACATCATTACTTTTGTTCCATAGCAACATCCCCCCCACCCCTTACACAACAGGTTATAAGTCTGTAAAACTCTGCATTTTACAGCACTATAAAACTCCTCCAGCTGTTATAAATATATCGTTTTAAGCACTTGCATTTGAAAAAAACGAAACAGAAAAATACCACTGAAAAGTTCAATGCTTTTTCTTCCCTGCGTTTAATTGTATTAACTTTTTCCCTGCTGGTCTCCCAGACCCACTGCTGGGCTGGCAGATTTCCACGGAAACCAGGGAACGCTCAAGATTCATGCAGGCTGTTTGGTGGTACAAAGCAACTATTTTGCTATGAGAGATGTCCAGTGGGGGTGAACCTTTACTAAAAGGATACATCTAGCTTGTTTGCCAACATTACGTGTACATGCCATCTAACTGGATCCAGGGCCATTTGCAATGGACTTGCAGAAATGGAATTCATCATGGTACTGTGAGATGGGACAATAATGACTGGTAGAGTTGCTTCCTATCTGCAGAGAAAGGGAATGGTGCTGTGGCTATTGGCTAGAACTGCACTTCATGCCCCAACAAAGTTCTCAGCAAAGCACTTAAACCCACCAGAAATCTTTAATTTTACCATTTGTTAGGTGGGACAAATCTTCACCACAGGTGTAGCTGTAGGTGGGACTTGCCTTCACTGAGGCAGGGGAAGAGGCAGAGGCTATACAGTGGCACAGGTCCAGTACTTACCTGAGGAGTGCACAGGCTCTACAAGGGCAGGGAGCTGGAACTGCCTCATTGCTTGGCAATCTGCTTGTTTTCAGTGATGCTTGTGTTAAAAGGTCTCTTTTGTTTCTGTTTTGGGTATGTTGGTTCAAGCAATGTCTATAAATGATGAATTAAATATGCACTATTTGAAACCAACAGAAGTTTTGCCAATTTAAATTTGCCAATTTAAATTTGGGAAAGACACTTCAAGTCTGAGAAGCACCCATGGAGTCTCTTTTAGGAATCCAAAGAGAAGCAAACCTCAGCCTGAACTTGTGCATTCTGTGGAAACAGAAACTGCTGTAGTCCTCTATCAACATTACCTCCCATAATGAAGAGATAGTGAAGAATGTTGGCTTCTTGTTGCTTCTGCTTTAATTGAAAGACTCCAGAGCAGGGTCTGGCTCTCACTCTGTATAGTGATGGGTGTTCTCAGAGCCATGATTCTCCTAAAAGTGTAAAGCTGTTGCTAGAACAGAAGTAAAATCAGTAATAACTAATTGCAGGTGAGTTCTACCTCAGGCATGCTCTAAGATGGGAGCCTTATTTTATCGGGCTGTGGATTTTACCATCACAAATGCAGCTTCAGATTTTTTTCCTTTTTATACATGCTACTGTTATTTATATTTTCCTTGCCAGTGCTTGAAGCCATCATGACAGTGTATTCGGTAATGACAGTATAATTGTTTGTTTTATTGATCATTATAAATCATTCTGCATCTCTACATGATTTATAGCATTTTAAATACTCTCTCCTTTCCTCTCCATTCCCTTGCCATCGGGGCAGCTAAGTGGATCAAAAGCCCATTGGCTACAAGCAATCCAATTAACAATGACAAAAGAAAGAAAAAACTTTGGAAATAAATGAGTCCTTACACCATGTCTTTGATGGTTCCCCATTGATACTTTCACACTGAAAAATGTGAAGCAGCTAGAAAGAATTGTGAAGAAAGGAAAGTGCAGGGGAAGGAAAGGGAAGGAAGGAGGGAAGGAAGGACTGGGCAGTGTATTCTGGGAGAGTCATCAGAGCAGCTGATGGAGGTGCAGCTCATCACAGCATTCCACTGAGACAGCCACCATGTCCTGGGAAAGAGAAAAGCTGAGGCCAACCATTACAAATGCAGTTGTATCCAACTGTTCATTTCCTGCCATGTGCACAGGGATATTTTTATTTGTGCATGCAGCAGAAATGTGTATCTGAGACACTTTAGCTACAGTTTACCCAATGGCCACTTACTCTACCACCAAATAACCCTTTCAACTTCCTACTTGCACAGTGTCACCCCACTTCTCTAAAAAAGCATCAGGCACCATTATAAAGACAGTAGAGTACTGATACCAAGAATTTCCATGCATTTATACCTGAAATTACAGCAATTTTCTCTGTAGAACCAGAGTTTTCATCTGCAAGATATAAGTAGATGTCAGCATGTCATAAGCACCCTGCTATTCACACACTGCTAAACAGTATGAGGTGTCCCAGCAGATGAGAAGGGGATCACAGTAGAGAACAGGCATATAATCACTGGAATAGGTGGTGCTTGCCTGACTTCTACTTGAAAATACCTGAAGAGACAGGAATTAGCTCATTTACATACTTGAAAAGTAACAAGAGTGTTTTGGGGCTGTTGAGGAAACCACTAAAAATGAAGAGGGTGCTGGAAGAGGTCCCTTACCCACTTTAATCTTTATCTCTGAATTTATAAGGAGACACTCACTGGAATTTTTATGTCCTTTCAGCAAATTGATTAGGAGAAGACAGAGGAGGGGAAGGGAGGTAAGTTGCCCCTTGGCCATCTTTGCAGGTTACTGAACCAGTAGATAGAAATCCAGTACTGCAGAAGAGTCAGGAAGGGGAGAAGTCCTTGCAAGAGCCCTTTATCCACCTGATGTTTCAATGTGAATGATGGAGCTGGGCACTCCTGAGCCTGTTCCTCTCTGCAGGTATGACTACACTGCAATCAGGAATATGATTGCAGCACATACTGGCATCCTTCAGCTACTTCAGATTTAGAGAGCAATGCTTTATCCTGTGCAACGTCTCTATGTATTAAAGACAGGAGCCCCTGTAAAAAGCCAGCATTGTGCCCCCATTTTTACTGCCATTTGGTTGAACATCCAAACACCACTGTCAGAAGGCAGGGAAGAAATCTGGATGGAGCCCATATATTGAAAGCATACATTGAAATTATAAAAATAAAATCTTATCATCATGCTCATTTGCCCTCCAGGATTGGTCATCCTGGCCTGCCATATATATACATAGACACCGGCTCATTTTGAAAATAGCTCACAGCTCCCAATCACCCTGATATTCAGGATGCACACCTGGGTTTACCTGACAGCTCTGAGTGAAACCCCTATTCCTCTCTAGTAAATGTGATCAAACTCTGTCCTGATTTTTCATGTTCCTTTACATTCAAAATCAACTTTTCCTCAAGGTTTACTTTTCTTTTCCATGAGACATAGCTGTGACATAATCAAGAAATCCAAACTTCAGGTGCCTGACAGAAAATTTTCTCTGAAATACAGAACTACTTTATAGCAATCAATAAAGCACTAGAGTAAACCCATGCCTTGAGTGGAAATTCCTCCAGCTAAAATTGAGCTTAGCATCAGCTAAGGTGCCATCACTGGAGGATTTAACAGTACACATCAGAGAAGCAACTGTTCTGTTATTGCACCAATTGTTTTTGTCTGTGGTTGCCTTTGAAAACTCCAGTCTGGTAAGTATTCCCTGTCCACTGCCTGTTTCCATCTCCTTACCCAGGAAGAGAAAAGACAACATATGGTTTTGAAATCTTACAGAACAGACGTATCTACAAAATCTGCCTGTTGAGTATATGTAACACTTCCCAGAAAAGTGAGCTGATGCCATCAAATGTGAATAAGCTTTGGAGGGGAGGGTCCCAAACATAGAAGACTTCTCCAATTCATTCTGTTAGGTTACGTAGAAGAATACCAGAGTCATAAGAAAGTCTCTGGGAACAGCACAAATCGAATGCTGTTGGTTTGAACTCAGTGGAAGGGAAATTTCAGTCCCTTGAATGGTTTCATAATGCATCAGGGCACATCACAAGCAAAGGAAACAGTCTAGCAGAATTGCATTAATTTTCATGAACCCAGCAGCCCTGGAAAATCATGAAAACTGCAACATAATGAAAGCCTGGAAGGGGAAAACCTGCCCTCTTCTTCACTGCTGGAGAATCTGAATGTGGATTCCATCAAAGGAGGGAGCTTGAGAATGCAGGGTTGAGGAGTCACCGTTCTCCCAGTTACTCTTCTGCCAAAAGAGATAAACTCCTGTATGAGGGCTACCCATCTCTATGCAATTAGACCTTAGCACTCTGCATGACACAATGAACTGCTGCCAGCAGGAATTAAAGAAGACATTTTATTCTGTTTTCACAGTATTTATCTTCTGCCCTCATTTCTCAAGCCCTGTCTCACTGATTTTAGTAGAAATGTGATGCATGTATTGGATTGATAATGTCCTAAATGGATGAATGATCCTCCCAACAGAACAAACAAAAATACAGTTTCTTGCTCCTATGTGAAGTGAAAAAAATCAACCCCAAGTGCAAGCCCCTGTCAGACTGTGTAAGTGAGCTTATCCTTTCAGATATTCCCATCTCCTGCATTTTACTCAAAAGTTGGACCTCTGAGCACAAAAAGCAAGAATTGTCTACATATTGTTATTGAGCAGAAGAATAACTTAATTCTGAAAACTATCAGGAGTAATTCATGTCGACTTATGCTACTGCACTGTGATGAAGTCATGCTACTGAATGAAAACCCAGGTTACATTCTGTGGGGCCACAAACCTTGGTTTCATTCCTACCTTTGCTGATTGTGAAGCAGACAGCAATTAGCTAACAGCAGTTGCTCTTCCAGGAGCTTTGCTGACATCATCTCCAGTGCCAGGGAACAAACAAAGCTCTTTTAGCGGGATAAAAAGCACAACATGCATTGAGGTTGTTGTTGTTAAACAAAAATAACCAAGCTAATTTCAGCTCCATTTAAAAGCATGGGAAATAATCATTGCTCAGTGAATGGGAAAAGGACAAAATCAGTACAGAGGGAAATCATTTGCAGGGTCGTGAGAGACTTCTACAAGCCTTGAGTGCTGAAACTATTTTTAATATTACCCAACAGTGCCATTTAAATATATATTGCCCATAGTACAAGGTTTTGGGAACCTTTCAATTTTAAGAATTTCTATATATTTTTTCCATATGCTCACCTTAATCTCTTGTACAATTAACATTTACAATTTAAAATATTATACTTTATAAAGCCTTGTTTGCCTAAGTGACTTACTCTCCTTAGTAAATTTAGCCCCCTTGGAAGTACACTGAGAACAGCTGATCAACACTGCACTGGGTACTATACAATTAGAGAGGAAGAAACATCACTGATTTAACTGGTATAGAATAAATTTTGCAGAAGTGCAAGTCAAATGCAGATAAATTAACAGACTTGCTCCAGTTTGTCTAAAGTGCCAATCAGGGAGAAAGGATTGAAGCCACAGTTGCTGAGCTACTGTCCCATGCCTTAACCACAAAACCATTGTTTTTGAGATGTAGGTCTTAATCACGCTGGAACAATCCCAGAATTACTTCATTGTCTCAGTGAAGCATCCCTAGACATACCACTGTAACCCTAAAGATCATTTTGCTCAGAATGATCAGCATCCTGTTGACCACAACCTACCTCATTAAGTTTTTTCTCCATTTCTCTAAAACATTTCCCATCTGGTGGCCTCCAGACCAGCTTTCTCAGGAGCAGAGTGCTGGGATTTCTCACTGCCCCTGCATTTCAAACAGGAACACTTCTCACAAACAGGTACTGGCCCTGAGATCCAGGTGCATGGCAGGGGCTCTCTTGATCTCCCACCTGCCCCACAAATCCAGTTAGACCAGACAGAGCATGACTTTGGCCACTGGGGCTACAGGAACACCCTCAGGCAGGGCAGGGTTCACAGAGCAGGTGGCTTATCTGCATGTGAACCTCAGCAGACACTCCAGTGGGATCACTGTCTCATTGCCATATTTCCACGGGAAGAGCAGCTACCCCTCAGGAGGGGTGGGCTGTTGTTTCTTCCCTCAGGCGGATTCCTGCCTTTCCACTTTGAAAAGCCGTGAACAAGGCTTCCGAGCCGAGGCCCTACTCCCTTTCACACACCAAACCCATCTGAGGACAATAGGGCTGCCCTTCCAAAGCCCACCCTGGCTGTGCTGCTTGCTCTTCTCTGGCCCTTCTTCCTCCCAGCACTGCAAAACTCAGACAAGTCTGACCAACTCCCCTTCTATTACAGGTACCTCCACAAACTCCATCTTCTCTTCAGATGGTTCCTGGGCAGCTGCTCTTTACAGGACTGAAACTTGTTCACTTCAGAGCTCCTGCTCTCTGAAATTATTGTACTTACAGGCTTGGGGCTCTCCCCCTTCAAGGGCCTTTCTACTCATGGTCTAGGGACTGACCCCTTCAGGGAGTTGTTCCCCACAGGCCTCTCTACCCTCATGGTGCCAAGACTCACCATCTCTCAGGGGCTGCTCCACTCATGGTGCCGAGACCTTCTTGCCATCTCGGAGGGACTCTGCTCCCCTCACGGTGTCAGAATCCTCCGGCCATCTCGGAGGGACTCTGCTCCCCTCACGGTGTCAGAATCCTCCGGCCATCTCGGAGGGACTCTGCTCCCCTCACGGTGTCAGAATCCTCCGGCCATCTCGGAGGGACTCTGCTCCCCTCACGGTGTCAGAATCCTCCGGCCATCTCGGAGGGACTCTGCTCCCCTCACGGTGTCAGAATCCTCCGGCCATCTCGGAGGGACTCTGCTCCCCTCACGGTGTCAGAATCCTCCGGCCATCTCGGAGGGACTCTGCTCCCCTCACGGTGTCAGAATCCTCCGGCCATCTCGGAGGGACTCTGCTCCCCTCACGGTGTCAGAATCCTCCGGCCATCTCGGAGGGACTCTGCTCCCCTCACGGTGTCAGAATCCTCCGGCCATCTCGGAGGGACTCTGCTCCCCTCACGGTGCTGCTCTCCCCTCCTCTGAGGGCTGTTCTGGCAGAGCTGCTGAAGAGGGAAGAGCAGCCCTGGGGAGAGATGAGGTGTGAGGCCCGAGCACTGAATGCTCCGGGGAAATGACCATGGGTTTGTGTAATCTGATGCAAATGGATGTATATTTATGCAAATGTGTGTTAAGTAGATTCTACTGATGCTCTGGCTTCAAATATTGGTAAGTATGTGCTTATACCTATAAAACACCCTTAAAACTCCTCTGAAAGCTGCAGCGACCCTATCAATGTGTTCATATATACACAGACAAGGCACTGTCTTTACCTAAGACCAAAAGGTAAAGTACCTGCAATTGTTTAAAGATTTAATGAGGCTGTTTGGTGTATTTGATCAAGTTTTCTGGCCAAATTCCAGAGAGTATAATCATACCTTGTCTACCTACCCCAACTCTCCCACCTGGTAAAATGTTTTTGTTTTCTTCTAGTACGAGGTGTTAAATATCTGCTATTACCCCAGACACTAATACATGGGCTAGCTGTTTCCCTTGTCAGGAATGTGCCAGGGCTCAAGCTGGGAATGTTTCAGGGAGCATGCGCTTCCCATCTCTGTGACTCAAAGGGAAACAGAAGGGTCAATTAGCTGCGGGCAATTTTAATTCCTGTGATGAGTATTCTTCTGCTTCAACATTGCCTTGTCAAGGTGCCCAAAGTTCTTTCTAATTTGCAGGGGAGTTTATGTTCTAAGCCTAGAAATGTTTGTGAAATTGATTTGTAGCTCAATATGTATATAATAACACCTGCATATATGAATGTATGGAAAGTGACTCTGTAACTAGATAATCAATGGATTCTGTTAAGTTCCTGAATTAAGCCTGAGATAGAATTAAAGTGGTAAGGAAAAGCTCTGTTGTGTTAAATATGTACCTTGAAACATACTGTGAAACTGATTCAGCTATCCCTTCAGAGCTGGGATGGGTAAGTACTGATATTCAGAAAATATCAGGAATTTCATGTGGCAGAGAACTACAAAAGCTGTGTTGAAGGTGGCATCAGCACGGTACAGCCACTTAGAAGAGAACCTCTGTGTTATCTCATAAATTGAAGTTGAAATAAATGGTAAACAGTATTGAGTTGAGGGATTTGATCTGATTCAGAGTTTCAGAGCAAATATTAAATAGCCTAGAATGTGGATGCATGCCATGTTTTATATTCATAAGAGTGTGTTTCTATGTGCATTAATTTAACTCACATAATGAGTGACTAAAATCTTCCTTTTCCCCAAAAGCACTTTTAAAAATTGCTACTAAATTTCCAGATATTCCTATGTGCTCTCTAAAAGGAAATAAAAATGCAATTAGAGGGAATGCTAATTTCCTCAGGACTAGAACACACAGGAGAATGGATCCTCACTCTGTGTCTGCTCCCAGTCTGCTTGGTGGGTCTGGGCAAATTGGCTCTCCATGCTTGTTTACCTTTTCTTAAAATGAAGATAATGTCTCCAACCTTTGGATGGCATTTTAAGACTTAATGGTGAAAAGTGTTGTAGAAGTGTTAGATACTATTAAAGGTGTTCAGAATTTTCATTTAGGATTTAAAAAGATAAGAGTTCAGAGATTAGAAATTAGGGTGGCACTGATAACTTCAGATCCTGTGTCAAGTACTGTTTTTATTTTCCAGAATGGCTTACAGAGTAAACCATTCTGCAGTGTGTGAATTGCAGTTTTGTTTTCCAAAAAAAAAAAGGAAAAGGTAAATTGCTCTTTGTTTCTGGGAATTTCTTTGCTGTTTTAAGGAGCTGGGTTTATTTTCCTCAGGGAACAATTTAAATTACTTTTTTGTTCATTACAGATTTCATCTGCATACTTTCATTGTGTAAGACATTCTTCTAATTCAGAGATTTTTGCAAGCACCATCTTATTTCGTGTGTTTTAAAATCACTTTTTTTTTCCCAGCTTTTGAACTTTTAATACCCTGAGAACATGTTTAAAGGAGTCAGAATCCATCTATTCCGTTGGAACAGTTCTCTACTGTGTAATGGAGATTGAGAAGCCCAAAGAAAACTGTGGATTGCCCCAGGTGAAAGAGGGCTGATTTTCCTGCCTTCACTAGGTAAGTAAAATTTTCTGATTAGATCTCTAGCACCTTCTTGGCAACTGAGTCAGGATTTGGTGTAAGTTATTTAATGAGGAGTCATTGAATTGACTTCTCACAATTTTCACACAGAATCACAAAATTATTTAGGTTAGGAAAGCCCTCCAAGGTCATGAAGTCTGACCTTTGACCAATCCCCTCATGACAACTAGACCATGTCACCAAGTGCCACATCCAGTTGCTTCTTGAACACTTTCAGGGATGGTGACTCCAACCCCAGGGAGCCCCTTCCAATACCTGGCAACCCTTTCTCTGAAGAAATTTTTCCTCATGTCTAACTTGAACCTCCCCTGGCAACAGCTTAAGGCCATGGTCTCTGCTCCTGCTGCTTATCACCCAGGGAGAAGAGGCCAACTCCCACCTGGCTGCAACATCCTTTGGGGGAGTTTTAGAGAGCAGTAAGGCCCCTCCCAAGCCTCCTTTTCTCCATACTAAACACTCCCAGCTCCCTCAGCTGCTCCTCATAGGACCTACTCTCTAAATTCTTCCCCAGTTCCTTTGCCTTTGCTCGATGTCTTTCTCGCAGTGAGGGACCCAGAACTGGACACAGGGTTCAAGGTGTGGCCTCACCAGTGCCAAGTACAGAGGGTTTGTCACTTCCCTTGTCCTGCTGGCAGCCCTGTTTCTGATACACTCCTGGGTGGCATTCTTGGCCATCTGGGCATACCTGGGCTCATGTTCAGCTGCTGTCAACCAGCACTCCCAGGTTTTTTCCCACTAGGCTCCCTTCCAGTCATTCTGCCCCCAGTGGTAATGCTGCAGAGACTTCTTATCACCAAACTGCATTTTATTATGTCTGGAAATATTTAATGTTTTTCTTAAATTGGTATAATCTTAGTTGGTATAATAGTAGTTGGCATCATTTGAACCTCAGCTTTTATGTTTTGAGAGACTGTAGTTCTAAATTTGATGATACCAAAATGAGAAGCTTACAGACATTTTCAGCATGTGCCATTAGACCTTGGAAGTCAGTTAGGGCTTTAAGAAGCTGTGGTATGTGCACACATGTGTGTAAGGATTTTACAACAAATGGAGTTGGTCTCCTGGAACAGAAAAGTAAATTGCATTGGTGCTGAGTGGTGTAGTTGTAGTTCTCTGTCTTTGTGTGCAAAAGTCAGCGGGATCTGCAGCATTCCCTAGCATCCACATGGACACTGTGGACTTCTCAGACTCCTGCTCAGGGAGGCTGACAGGCAGCTTGAATGCTGCTAAGATCATTTTCCTGTTTCTTTGTCGGACAAATTTTCACAGTGACAAAAATACTCTTACGAAAGTCTCATTCTTTTCTGAGATTTGTCTTGGATTACAGCAATGATATGCAACATATTAAAAGGATTTGCCTCGTGTTGTGATTGGCCTCCATCCTGGCAAACACAGCAGGGTTTGAGTTTGGTTCTCTAGAATTAACAACTGTGAGCTGCTGTGGTGTGAGCTTCAGGCTCTAGCTACCCCATATTCTCTGTCAGGGTACAAAGGGGTTTGGTAACAAACGCTCATGGGGAGGTTATGCCATGACACTTTGTTTCCTCCTTCCTCTGTAGGTTTGTTCTTTAGGCATTCCCAGGTATTTACTCATGGAATGATGTTCCGGGGTGTCATCTGTGACAGCTAGGGTTGCTGGAATAGGGAAATGGTTCATTTCAGAGGTGTTTCATTTCTAGAGTTTAAGGACATAGATGAGGTTAACCTGTCAATCAATAGAAGAAGAGAACACCACTGCAGCAGTGCTGCCCTGCAGAATTGCACTTGGAGCACCTCTCTGATTTCAGTCCCTTGGCCCATTCTGTTGAGTTACCTTGGGCAAATCACTACATCTCCATCTGTAGCTTTAACACACCAGAACATTTGGCATAGGCCCCAAAAAAAAGCAACCATCTCCATAAATCTTCTGAGCTGTCTGCCTTCTGTAGGCATATCCCTTGTGGGGTAAAATTAGGAAGTGATCATCATGGATCATAAATCCATTTGCCTTGGCTCTGCATCAAACTTGTATCCAAAGCTGGATGCTGAGAGCTGCGTTTCATGGTATACCGGGGCGTGGGTTCTCACTTTTCAGCAGCAAGAAATGCATGCTGATTTCTCTGGGTCATATTCTTCCTTGTCTTAGTACAGTTTGCTCTTTAATCTCCCAGCCTCATTTTGTCTGTTTGTAAAATCCAATGTGTACCTATTTGTCTGTGGAATGCACTGGATAGACCTAGATAGAGAAGCTAGTAATGTTCTCTATTTCACTCATCTCCAGGGGCCAAGAAGAGTTAATGTCTGCACAATGCCTTAGCAAGTGTAAAAGTGTTTAGCTTCATTATGTATTGATTTATGTGCAAGAAAACTACACAAAATAATAAAACTTTCAATGTACTTAAAATTGACTGTGGGCAGAAGAAAGATCTTAAATCTAACCTTAAAACATAGTGCTGGTCATGTGAATGAATGGAATTAGGTGGATTTCCCACCCAATCCAGCAAAAATGGAAAAGGGTCCTATATTTGGAAATAGCACAGGGCCCAGAGGGGGCTGTGTCTAGATGAGAATTCCCATGTGGAGACAGAGAAACTAATTAAATTAGAAAGGATATTAGAGCTCTGGGCCAGATTCATACCCTCACTGCAGCAAAGTAAACCAGAGGAACACCAGCAAATCATGGATGTAGTGCCAGCCCAGCATGAGCGAGAGGAGAATCAATCCACAGGTAATAAGAGCAGCATCAGTGCCTGCCTATGGTTTCATCCTGTGCTTTGTCCTAATTATGAGCAGTTTAATGGCATGCTAAAATACAAAACAGATTTATGAGCCATTGCCATCCCCCTCTGCATTGTTACACAGCTGACTCAACAGTACTTTTACTCCTTGGCTAGAAGGTCAGCTTAGGTTTTAGTAAGCTAGGGCTGGGGCTTGGACTCAGAGGCTCACTACCTCTCTGAGTGCTGCTGCTAGAACAAATGCTGAACTGAAGTCCCATCTGCTCTCTCCATGTCCTGTCCAGATGGATATTTAAGGTCCCACAGCACACCTTGAACAGAGGATAACTCTATATATCTAGCCAGTATTCTACCTTCATTAAAATAGACTCAGCTTGTATTTGAAGTCAGCAGAATTACTTCTATTTTTTTTTTCTTGCAAAATCAGTATCTGTTCAGACTGAAAATACTGAACCTAAAATAGGAAAGGAATAATGTGTAAGATGAAAGAGGCAATGTTGATAACTGAAGAAAATAAGGCCAAAAACTGTGGTGAGATTACTGTGGGCTATTGCTTGATGAGTATTCATTAAGTCCAGTGTACCTGTAACACTACATTGTCTTTTGGGGAAAGAAAATGAAATTATGTACAAACCAGATGAGCCACAAGATTTCCTGGATTCCCTCCTCAGTGTTGCCCCTAACAGACTGTAGGCATGTTCTTTCATCTCTCTGTGTCTCAGTTTCATGGCCTGTAAAATAGCAAGAGTAATAATTTGCTGTTTTTCAGCCTGGCTATGAAACTTGACCTGCCACAGTTAACAAAATGTTTTGACATTCTTGTGGAAAGAGGAATGGGTTCAGCTGCATCTTCACTGAGAGCTGCTGATTGCCACGAAGTAGAAGGATGTCTCAAGAGAAAGATCAGGTGACACTTCTCTTGTTTCTTATATATCTCCTCACCTCTACCCCAAGAAGGCAGTTCTGGTTTAGACTGTTATTTTTATGCTTGGCAAAAAAATCACAATCACTTTCTAGCAAAACTTTATGGTTCAGCTTTCTTTATTGATGTGTGCAGCCTTTTCCTTAGTAGACACTTGACATTCAGAGGAATGCTGCAGATTTGCTTTGCTCTCTGTTTTTGTTGCAGCAGCATTTCTCAGAGCAAAATTCTCACTTGCCTTAAGAGCAAGCATTTGCTTGAAGAGTTAAGTCGAGACCCTGGCACTAACCCATCTGAGAGGAGCTTGCTCACACACCTCTGAGAAGAGAGGCCATGCCACTGGTTACTGCATTAGCAGTAATTTGTGCCTTGGATCAGTAAGTTCTTAAGTGAACTTCTCAGCTTCCACCAGGGAAGATGCTGGTTGAATAGGACTGACAGAATAACTTTTGACCCTTACATTATCCATATATTGTCATGGAGATGCTTCAGAGTGGTGACAGTAAAAAAACTTGGTGATAAGATTTTCTCAGTTCTTCTGCATGCTGTGATACAGGCATGAAGTCAGGGGGCACGTCGAAGAACCTCTTTCTTTTCGTGGAACATCAAGTGGGCACCATAGTGTTTGATACCTCCAACAGACTTATATCCACATCTATCCCAATACCTTTTCTTCTAGGCTCAAGGCTCTTCAAAATATGCTGTTATTTTAGGGCCAAGGTGGGAAAGGTAGATGTGGCATGACATCCTTCTGGATCCAATGCCTGAAATCTCAGGTGATCTGGCTGATAGACTTGAGCAAGCCTGCTTCTCTTGGCATCAGCACCTCCCTGCTCAGTGCCAAAGCTGCAGTTCTGTAAACAGATCTCATCCTGAATTTATTATATTGCCATACAGGCAACACTGTTCTAACTGATTAATAAAAAGCAGCTTGATAGGATTTGGGGAGACACTGGAGTAATTAGTAAGATAAGGGCAGGTTTCTTTGTGCTGCACTTTCACGGATGACAAAAGCTTTCCCCCTGAAGAGTTTCGCTGATAAATCTGTATATAATAATAATATTAATAATAAAAGCTTTTTGCTAAAATACAAGTTAAATATTCCTTTAGGGAATAAGAGGAAAGGAAATGTTAATGTCCTTGTACTGATTGGAGGCCAGGAGAATGGAAGAGGAGAGGAAGCTGCTAGGAAAGAATCTGCTTTTCTTTCTCTGGTGACAGCAAGGTTTTGGATTTCATCTCCAAACAAGTAGCATGGTTCATCTTGGCTGGGCTTGCCTATTCTCCTAGTTCTTGGGGCCTGGGCTGTTTGTGCATCACCAGGGCACAAGGTGCTGATTTCCTCTAGCAAGACAGTGAGGTGAGTTGTTGTTCTAAATTGGGCCCTTCTCTGCCCTTCCATGAACTCACTCCCACTTATACTGATCCAGGGATCAACAACATACAGACCCTGTGGGGCAAGCTTAAGCATCCACATAGCTGACTAGTGGCAGTGGGATCATAAATTGTGAATATTTCTTATTCATCTCCTCAGCAGGCATAGTTCCTGTTAGCTGCAGTGAGAAATTATGAGCGTGAGTTTGACTCATACAGAATAAATGACCAGGTATAAAAATTAAAAAAAAAAAAGGGGAAAACTAAAAGGCTACAAATGTTGCTGAAGTGACAAGTGTTCATTTACTGAAAATACCTTTTATAATTGCTGGAACTTTTAAAATAATCTAATTTCTATAGAACATTCCTCACTAATTGAAGCTGTCTCTTTTTTATTAAATAGCAAGGTTACACAAAAGTATATTGATGTTTTGAGAATGATTCTTCTCAGGAGCACATTGACTGTTATGAATAGGATTTCACATGATGCAAGCCCCTAAATGCCTACAGTGATATGAGGAAACCTGCAGATTCTTGTAATTGTAAATGCAATAGGCAAGGCTTTGGGCTATTGCATCTCCTTTCTGGAGATCATTGTTGTAAAGCTCAAAGTGTTGTTTAGCCCTTGGTGTTCTCATTTATTTCCACAGCTTTTTCTGAAAGCACAAGTTTGAAAAATGGAAGTCTTTCAAGAATAATCACTCTCTAAACACTTAATGCTGCTGTGACAGCACTGTCTATCACTCAAGATTTAACTTTGGAAATCCACATAACATAGAGAAAAAAAAAAACCTTTTCCAATTAGCCGAGACTGGAGGCAGATTAGTTCTCAACTGCTGCATCAAGGGATGCCAGGGTGTGTATTAATGGACCACAGGAGATGACTTCTGACCATAATTCTGACTGCGCTGAGTGGTGCATAAAATGGCAACAGCAGCTCTCCCACCAAGAAATGCAGGACCAGCCTGTTAATGTGAGCTACCTTTGGGTGTATCTCATAGGTCTTAGTGATCTACAAACCTGTCAAGTGCAAAATATTTCATCCTCACTCTGTCATATAAATGGGAAGGTTGAGGTGTGGAAAGGTTAATAGATTGCCCAAGGTCATGCCATTCTTTTGGCAGACATCAGAATAGCACCCATGCCTCTGTCATGAGCATGCTCAGCCACAGTCTGTTGGACAAACTTTTCCTCTTTTTTAAATCTTTGGGACCTAATTGACACACATCTTCATGATCACTGGTGTTGCAGAATTAACAGCCTTTAAAACCTTTTATTGTATAATTCTCTTCATTAGAGCAAGGAGACGGTTTTCCCCAGTCAGCAAGATTTTGATGTTTAGATCCAGTGTAGCAGTGTAGCAAGGCTTGTAGCAGTTCTTGCATCAAGGGTTTAATGTTGCTTTGTTCAGATCTGCAGCACAGATTTCTATCACTTCAGCTAACAGGGTACATTGTTGTACTGCTATATGTCATGAGATCCTGACATTAAAGGATGCAGAATAAAGAAATAACCAGATGCACACTGTCAGGAAGTTTTTTAATCCTGGCTAGTAATACATGATGCAGGAGGGGCTGGGCTCAGTTTCAAATCTGTGCTGTAGTTCCCTTGCTCTTGGTCAGTTGTTTCTCCTCCTGAGTTTTCACTCTCCTCCCCCCAGCTTTTCTCCTGATCTTTTTTTCACCCATTTCATCAACAAGTAGAGATTCATCAGTTCCAACACCCTCTTCCAAATTTCCATCTCCTTTCCTTTCAGTTTATAGTCACCCTGTCCTTTCTTTCCCTCAGAGCCTTCTTTTGATCCCACAAATCTCATCTTCTGCCATCTGCTTGGCCCATAATTTGACTTCTTCCCTTTGCTATCCTAGCTAGTCCTGGGACTCTTCCTCCCACCCTCTTTGTGCCTTTTTAGGTCCTCACTCAATTCTGGTCCCTTCTATTACCTTACAATATTTTTTCCTGAAGATGACAAAAGACATGTTGCCATTCATAGTGTCATATGTGAGAGAGAACTGAGCAAACAGAAGAGTGGACATTGCTACCAGTAATGCATATTAATATTTTATTTAGGTATAAAAATATTCTTTCAGAAGAATTAAAGATTAGGGGACATTAAATAACTGAAAAGTCTAATCTGATGATAAGAAAATAGAAGATGGATTGAATAAGAGGCAAATGCTGTAGGGGAAAAAACAAATAACAAAGGCAAAAATAAATCACAGCATCATGTAGGCAAATTGGATGCCATCCTTGTGCAGTCCTATCCAAACCCCTCAAAGGAACCATATTCTGTGCCCTTTCTTATTGAACAGGCATACATTACTTGTTTTCTTCAAGATAATGCTTCTAATTTCTCTGTGACTACTGTACGATGATTTTGGAGGGTTATTTTTTACCTTAGTGTTATGTGGTCAAAGGACATAAAGGACAAGAAGTGGTCTACCAAAAGACCAGGTTCTGGGAACTCTCTTATCCAGGTCTGATGCAGACTTTTGTTGCATCCTGGACTGATCACTCGGTGCCAATGTCCTCAGGTTCTTCAGTGTTCTGAGGCAGAGATAGCAGTGCTGATCACACTGCTGCAGAAGGGTGTTGCACCAGGACTCATCTGTGTTAAATGGGATGACACTCTAGCTTTGGCTTCTCCTGCTGATTTTGATGGGAAAGGTAGTTAGTTATATTTTGCACCTCTGCTGGCTTCCAAGAAACTATTGCACTGCTGAGCAAAGATGAGCCTGCAGTCACTGTACCTACTGTGAATCTTTTTTTAGGACTACTACTTTAGAGCCATGGTGACCAGACAAAAAATAGGGCAGAGCTGAAACATTTCCAGGGAAAAGAAGCATCACAGAGAAGATAATAGCTAAGCAAAGCAGAGATTCTAGCTTTTGTATGTCTCTAAAACTAATGTTTTAACTTCTGGACCAGATTCCTATGCACTCTGAAGCCTCTTTTTCTTAGGAATGCAAGAATGAGGATTGAATAAAATTATTTTTATCAGTAGGAGAGTATAAGCCACCAGGGCAGTGATACTGTGGGTTTGTTTGTTGGGGGTTTTTTTTTGACTGAAGTCATAGGCAGTTCTATGCTCAGGAGAGATGTGGGCAATACACTTTGAATAGTTCACTGAATGGGTATAAATAACATAAACTGCACAAGTTCTGCTTGTGTAAAAATGGCGAGACCAACTCAGCTGCACAAGGATCTGGTCCGTGTGCTTTCCTTAGTTCTCTGTAGAAAATATCAGTAAGGGTAGCAGATAGTTTAGATATGGATTCTGATTACTGCAGACTGGACTACAATGTATGGCATACAAACCCATTGAGACAGTGCAGTTTTCATTAAATTGTTTGCAGCTGGATCTGGTGAGAGTGAACAGAAACATGCAGGTATTTTACTCATCTCTGAGAAGGGGAAACCCTCTTATTTAAGTAACTGAATTTGCACATTTAGCAGAACTCATACTGGCTTTTAGTATTGCAGTCTCTCATACTTCTCTCCAGCATTTACCTACTTCTTTTAGCTTCAAGTTACTACTTGAAATTGAATTGAAGCAGTCAGTCTCTGGACAGAGCTTTGGGGCAAGCATTGAAGCATATTCAGGTTGGTTCTCACTAGAAAAAGGAACAGTCTCCTTTCTAGTGCCTGGAATGCACACAGAAGTAACAGACTAACACTCCTTCAGTACCAAGGTGAATAAAAGAAGAGCACATTTGCTAAGAAAAGAAACTCTAATAAATACTGAAGGAATAAAAGTACAATTAAAGGTTAGATCAGAACATTAGTGGTTGGGCAGTGTAGATCCTATTAACAGTATTTGATAGCAGATATTTTGTATGTCATAATTGTCATCTGATTATAAATACTGGCTTCTTTTACATAAGAAAACTGTTGTCCAAAACTACTATGTCCAAGCCATCATTTAAAAGATTATAAGAAAAAAAGATTTAATCTTTTTTTCTAAAAAAGATTTAGAACTAGTGACTGGAGAGGATTAGGCTTAGACATGATTATTCTTGCTTTGGGGTGAGGGAATATGCCAGATGATCTCCCAAGTTCTCTTCCAGTTTTACTTTCCAAGACTCAGTAATGTCAGTGACTTTGCAATGGGAACTTCCTTGAATTTTTACAGCAGTGAAGATTACATATACACCTATTTCCTAGGTGTATATCAAAAAGCTGAATCAAGTATTATCACAAAGACTAGCTATTCAAATAATGTTAGAGCTCTGAATTTTACCAGCTTGGGTTAAAAATAACAAATCCTCGCTTCTTCAGGTTTCCGTTCTGGGTTATGGAACTAACCAGTTCACATGACTGCATGGGAGCCCTGAAGACAAGGAAATTCTATTTTTCCCTAATAGAGTATCTAGATTGTAGGAGGTGCTGGAACACTAGATACCTCAACAAATACAATAAAAATTGCCACCACTGTTGGTGTGTTAAGCAAACCTCTTGAGATCTGTATCAGTGAAGTAGTAAAGAGATGTAAGATTTGTATCTAACATCTATCAAAATGACTGAGGCTTTTAACACATCAAACTTTCCTTCAGAATTAATCAAGTGGTCAGAACACAGTGATCTCTGCATGCCTGTGGAAGTGTTCCAAGCACTCACCTGACAGGTTTAAGGCAGATTTTCTCATGCCAGTATTCCTGTATGAAGGCAGTAAAACCAGAGAGGTTTGAATCCCAAAGCCAAAGTATATTTATCCATCACTGTAGCAGTTCTTAATCCTGCCAAGAGAGGTGGCCCAGAAGAGTGACATGAAAGTGGCACTCCAGCTAAGATCTTTCTCATGTCATTCCTCCATACACGCATTTGTGTTCTTCAGACTTTCAAATCCCAGGATGCAAGCACTAAAGGTCTCCCTGCTTCCTGCCAAGCCTTGTCCATATCCAGCCCCCCGAAGGCTGCCTCCATGCAGGCCATGTTCCTGTAGGAAGCCCTTGACAAACTAATACAATAATTGCCAAAGAACAGATAATTTTCCAACAGTTCAAGAGAGAGTGAGCAGTAATGAGACCTTAATGAGACCTTAAACAGTTTATTGCTGTTTGAGCAGAGTTCTGTCAGGGAAGTAGGAGAGAAGGAAACTGACTGGTCTGAGCTAATCTGCAGACAGAGGCCAACTGTTGTCTGTGGGCTGTGTCCAGTTCGCAGAGATCTGGAATGAGATGTCCTCATGCCCTGGAGAGAACCCCAGTGAGAGCTTTGCACCTTAACCTCAGCCTGCCAAGCCACATCCAGAGAGACAATGCTTTCTTTGGGTCTTTGTTTTTTGGTTTTTTGTTTTGTTTTTTTTTTCAGAATGAGCATCCCTGCTCAGCTTTAAGCAAATCTCTTCACTCATCTCCAGCATTGCTGCTCACACAGCTGCAGCAGAGGAGAGTGTAGCCTGTTCTTGTCAGCCATTCATAAATGTAGAATTGTGCAGGTACAGTTAATCGATAAAAACCCTGTAACTGAGAATATGCAGAAAGATGTCATACCTCCTTTGGAGGGAATCTGTGGGAAGTTTATTGGTACAAGAAAGATCAATGTCTGAGAGGCAGAAACTGAGTAAAGTTGTCTTAAGGAAGATGGTGATGCTGACTAAACAAATAAGCTACAAACATGCACAGTGGATGAAGATGTCGCTGGCTTTTCATTGTTGTTCAGTAACACCAGTTGGGATCAGGATGCCCTGAACTCAACTCTGCAGGCTATCCTTGCCCTTATGAGTTTACAAGCTGAGAAATCAGGTTCATGCTGATTATGTTTAAAAAATGTGGACCTAATAAATTACCAGGTTCAAATAATTTACATTCCAGTGGGGTAAGGGAGCTCCCAGTTTGCTGGATGCTGACACCAAATTCTTCCTTCCTGCACTATCAGTAATGGGTGTAAGCCCAGTCTCTTTGTGTCATTTACAACAGAATATTTCCATTTCTTGACTGATGCCAGAACTTTTTATATCATCAGGCCTTTTAACAAGATTTCTAGTTCTTTCTTATGGCTCCTAACTGTACTAATAAGCACATTGTGTGAAATGTGGCATATATTTGGGGCACAGTAGATGAGGAGCAGCAGACCAGCCAGTGTGAGTGTAAAAATTTGTTACTTGCAACTTCTTTGTGTTAGAAGATATCTCATGTGAAACAAGCTTAAATAAATCAAAACCAAAACTTACCGACTGTGTAAGAATCACACATTTAGTTTGGTTTCAGTATTTGACAAAATTACAAGGACTGACTAATCAATAGGACCCTGGTTTCAAACCAGGGTGGCAGCATTCACTGATACAAACATTCCTGACTTACCCTCCTGTGAGACGAGAGCTGAGCCCTGTGGAGCCTATTCCAAAAAACAGTTTGATGGAATGGGCTGAAATAGCAAGATTTATAAATGAAACAGGATCAAGACAACTGTACATAAAACAGCCCAGACCAAACCAACCTAATTGCTCCCTATGGCAAGGTCAGTAAGACAGCTGATAAAATGAATGTGGATGACATTTCTATCTGTTTAGACATTCGAAAGCTGCTCATAAAAATCCCCTTTCAAAAGGTTGGACTCTTTGGCTGCTCAAGCTGCACAAGAAGGTCCTTGTGTGTTGAACAGAGATGAACAATGAGGAGGTCGTTCTTGTGGCTGGCAGAGTTCTTACAGAGTTCTTATAGGTCACTTGCCAAGACCCTCAGCACAGTTTCCCATCTCCCCAGTGACTAAGAGCAAGGCTGCATGCAAACGAGCAGTGGCTTTTCTGATACTTGTATCAAGAATACTGCTATATTTAAAGAACCTGCTAGACAATTCCTTCAAAAAAAAAAACAAACAACATATGTGATGGGAAGGGGCTAGAAAACGGTTGATGGGTAAAATGGGAAAAGGTGAAATGGAATCCTTTTAAACACTGAGGTCACATAGCTGGCAGTGTTTAGAGTGTTCCAGCAGTCTCTGGGGCTTGGGATTCTTATTGGCAGGAACTAGAACAGCTCAAGAAAAGAAGAAAACATATTTCTATAAATGTTCAGCCATGGTGTTGTGAAGCCTAATCTTAGCCTGGTGTGCAACCTTTCATACTCACTTTGGTTCAATGATTGAGAAAACTTGGACATTGAGAGCAAAAGGGGCAATTTGCCCTGGCTAAGAGGGCATGTGCAAACACCCATGTGCCACTTGAGTCTGTGGCACCAGCTTTTCTCTTGTTGGTGGCTTCTGCTGGTATATTTTATCTTGCAGCTGCAGGCAGAGGATAGGAATGTGCACACAACTCAGATATGCAGGGGTTTGTTTAGTCTCTATAACCTTTAATTTGGAGTAAAAGCATGCATGCACAGCATTGAACAAGAATGTCTGCCTTCTAACCTGCTCCATGCTTATACAAGCCACAAACCTGGGTAAGATGTAGGAACAGATCAGTGTCTCTCATGTATCAGTGTCTCTGTAGAGCTGCCAGATGAGACTGGGATGTAGCAGACCTCCAGTTCATTTCCAGCTGGCTAAAAAATCCTCTCAGGTGGAATTGACTTTCATAGCAAAATTAACCTGGTCTGGTTTCAGGTCAATATCTTAAAGGTGTACAGGTTTTCTACTACCCTTTGAATCATCCAGGCCCCCCTACAGGGAACTTTAATGCCAGTGCAGCATCTGCTGTAGAATATTTATATTCAGGGCTTCCTGTGTGAAGCTCTGGACGGATTACTGAATGTGTTGGGGAAAAGACAGTTTACTGCCTGGGTTTTATTTACAGCTATTTTGTACTTCTATTCAAGGAGCTTATATGCCATGTTGTAAATGACTGGCTTTCTTGTATGATGTCTCTTTTTTTTCTCATTCTCTTAATGGGCTTCTTGCTGAAACTGACGTTTCAGCAGCATTCCCATTATTAGTTATGATGCCAGTAAATGGAGGTCTCAGTAGTGGGTGAAATTTAAATTAGGTTTGAAGAGCATTCAAATAATTCAGTGCTTTACTTTCATTTGGTAGTTCAGCTTGCACAGTGTATGATTCAGTTATTCACATTTTAGTTACTGGGTTGATGTTGTTTAGCAAAGACCTTGTTTTGCCTGGGACCTGACTACAGCTCTCAGGCAGCCTAACGTTGTTTACTGTAGCTAGCATGAAACTAATGTTTTGTTCTCTGAGTTCCTGTTTGATGTTATAAGCCAAGTCACACTAGCTAGTGCAGAAATCCTTTCCATTTTGCTTTATACTGCTCACATGAAAAACATCTAGCAATGGAAAAGGACATATTTCTGAGCATAAATGATAGGTGTACTTCACTCTGTTGGGAGTTTGTAGTAGTAGTAGAGTGTCTCAGACAGGGCTTTACTTTTCATTGCAAAGAGTTATCCTAAACTGCAGTGATTGATTTGAAACAGGATACAGAAGACTAAGCAATACAAATCTGTGTTGTGAAAGAAATCTGCAAGGTTCACACTTTTCCATTAGACATCTTCAGTCATTTTATGAAAAATTCTGACTGGGAAGAAGTTTTCATAAATGTGCCTTGTATGAATATTAGTAAGTATCTCCTAATAAAGAATAAGCTTGGTAGCAAATACTAGTCAGTATTGTCTAGAGGCACCAGTATTCTTAGCTTGTATTTCCAGATATTGACCATAACTGAGCATTTATTTCATCAGCTGTTAAATGAAGATGTAAATTCCCATTATCCCAGGCCAGCCTGGGACAAGTTCCACTCAGATACTGCTTTTATCAGATGCAATCAGCTCCCATCGGTTCCACATCTGCCTTAGACATATGCCAGGGGTGTCATCCAAGACCCTGCACATCTCAGGCAGCCAACACAGTGTGATGTCAGCTGGAAGCTGCAGCAGGCTCTGCTCCTCTGGCTGGTGACCTGAATGAAGCAACAGGGAAGGTTCACCTTGTAAGGAGATACCATCACAGCACCGTGTAGTGTCACCACATCACCTTTTCTGGCATGGTGACATTAATTCATGATGTGGCTGAGCAATGCCTGTTTATCAGATGGAGCAGTTACCACCATATGTAGACTGCATCATTCTGTCAGGTGTGAGACTCACCTGGATATAGATGTTAGATTATACACTCTGATGTACACACAGGAAGCACAGAATTAAAATAATTGAGCCCAAATGATTGCTCACTTTGGCATTCAATCCCATATATCTTCTTCTCTTATCTGAACAGAAGCTTGAAACACAGAAAAATTAAATACCATGGGCCAAATTACTCTTTTATGAGTATGTAAATCAGAATGAATTTCGGTGAATTCAGCAATAGGTAAATGATCTGTCTGCTAGACTAAAATCCCACTCCAGAAACATTGCAAAGATAGGTTTTAACCTTTACATTAGCAGAAAGGATATCCCAAGCTATTAATAGGATACGTTTCTTTTTTTGCCCAATAGCCTAATTAAGAGCTAACTCATACTTGAGGAGAAAAGGAAGCAATTTGATTTATGGTACCTCATGTGATTAAATCACCAGGGAAGAGAAAAAAGGATTTCAGATGGAAGGGGGGAGTTTTAAAGTATATAATTTGTGAAGACTGGAATCTCTTTCTTCTTACAACCCTTTTGCCCCTGTGTTCATAGCTTGAAGAGGATTCACTGACTTTTATTTATTTGCCTAAACTACTGATTTTTCATCTTGCAGGGTGGCTTCAAAATCCAATGTGAACTTTTTAAGGCATCTAATGATCCATTCTATTATCCCCCAGGACAACGCTAGTTCCAGTGATTTCATGGGGAACTGATTCGGAAAATACCCTTTTCCTCTCTTGCAGTCTCCCAGGCCCTTGAATCATGTTGATATCTGGATACCCCTTTTCTTTGCAACACTATGGTGGTAGCCACAGTCAGCAAACAGACCCAGGGTCAGGGTTGATTGGGGGAACAGATTCACACTGTGTGTAGCCCAAACAAAGTACCTGTGGAACAGCTCAGTTTCTGTGCCAAAGATGAAACCTCATTGTCAGGTACTTTCAAAAGCAGTTCAGATGCATAGGATTCCTGCCCTTTTATCTAAGCATATAATACTGCCATTTTTTGAAAACAGCCCTCCTTATTGATCTTCATTTTGTGATAAACATACTTACAAACTTAGATAGACTTGAGAATACCAACAGAAAGTATCACGGGGCTTGTAAAATAGTCTCTTCCCAGATATTATGGTTGAACTAATAAAGAGGCAATTCAGGATATAATAAAGCTTTGCAAACTTTGGCCATCGACTTTGGTCAGAAGTTTCACATATGTGAACTTCCATTTGTGAATCATGCTTGTGATGACAGTAATGTTTTCAATCTGTGCATCTCAGTGCTTTGGAGGTGTCTAAACATTTCACTGACTGGAAAATTGTGGCACTATGTAACCAAGGGATTTGCCTAAGGAAAGACAGATAATTTCTGATACAGTTAGGGCTAGAAATAAAGTTTCCTGATTCTCCTATCTTAACCATTAGACCTATTATCTCTCATAGCCTAGTGTAGAAAAAATATCACAGCAGAACTGCTACACCCATTCTTCCTAAATGAGCACTTCCAGAGCTTAATCTTATTCTGCACCTGTCTGGAGTGTCTTTTCCAGTTCCTTCTCTAAAGGATCAAGGATGGAATGGAGTTTGAGATTCTTTCTCTTTTTCAAATCCTGGCTTTCTTCCCTCTATTGCACTACAAGCCAAAGGGATCTCAGGTTGGTTTGAAGGCAAAAATATGTCAATCACATTGAAAACTCCACTCTGCTTCCCTGAACCCCAGGCAGGACAGGATATTGCTGGCCTATTGCAGGAATGATCTGGAATATGGCATAGGAAAATGGTCTGGATTCTGCAAAAAATATTGCTACCAGAACAAAAAACCCTACAGCTTTTACTAAACTATGAATCTGGCCAGAGACTTTTTAACAAAGTGGGAGATATCAAGACAAAAATAATGAGCTGTTTAAAGAAAGTAGTAAATATATTCTCACCTGAAAACTTCTTTTTTGTTTCAAATTTTTCCACGTCCATGACCTTTCCTTACATTACCAGCATTATTACTTAATTTTGCCTGTGTCCAGCAAGCAGGCTCTCCCATCAGTTTGATGCATAGACCATGTTATGTCTGGTTGTGGGTAGCAGGAGCACTGCAGAGGGAAGATGTGGTTGGGCTGGGCTTGTTTTTCAGTGACTATCACTTGGGTGCTTTGCTTTCAGTGATGGGGTGACACCCAGCAAAAACTGGAATGTGTTTAGGGGGCAAGAAAAGTGGCTGAGGTGGTTAAATGCAAAATACTTTCACCGTTGTGTGTCATAACCTGTGTTTGGCTTTATCTTTTCTTTTCTCCTTTATGGTCCCCTTGCCCAGGACACAGGGGGAGGGCCTGATCCACCACTGTTCTCACTGCCCTTTTTGCTACACTTGACACTTCTGTCCTGCCAAGCACTTGCTATAATTAAGCCTATGGGCATGCATGAATCATGAGCTACCTTAGCCCTAATTCCAGCAGCTGTGGCAGATGCTTGTCTTCTGGAAGATGCCTGTCTTCTGGAAAAATTTCACAGCCACCCACAGCCCATGGAGGAATTAACCTTGGGAGATGTATGGAATTGCCTTAGAGACATGTGCAGTGCATCTCCTCCAGCATCTCCTTCAGAGAACACATCTTCTGGGAAGCACCTCTCTGTGGGCTCCCTGCTTAGCCCACATTTCAAGGTGTGCTTCAGAGCTGATCTGACCAATTTTCAGCATTCTCCTTGGAATATTAACATGGAACATGATGGCAATATGTTGTAGCTGCATACACTATGATTCACCATCCTTTAGCTTGGAAGTAAGGGTGCTCCTTGATCTCTTTTTGATTTTTTTCAGTGTTTGCTGCAACTGCCTGCTTTTGCTCTAATGCTAACTGGGATTAAAAGGCCAGAGATATTTTCCTGTCATTTTGGAATAGCCTGATTGGTAGCACTGAGAAGATCAAAATGACACAAGAGACAGAGACTCTTGCTTTAAGGGAGTATTTCAGATGCAGGAAAAGAGAGGTGGAGAGAAATGGAAAACTGGGGAGGAGAGAGAAAAAAGGAGAGAGAATTTGGCTTGGTAGAATCAGGGAGACTGCAGGAAAGATCATGGGGATTTGAAGAAAGACAGCACTGTCACCTCATCTTTGGGCTAAAGAGCTCAACAGGGCAGGTAAGAAAAGAGAGAGACAAGTAATTGGATGGAAGTGAGAAAAGAGAAAGAAAAATGAGTAATTGGATGGAGGATGCAGAGGGTGAGGATACACCTGCAGAGGAAAAAAAAAAGAATAAGAAAAAAGTATCTTAAAATACAAACAAATTCAAAAAGTTTAGTTTATATCACAATATCAGGAGGATTATACTGCTTTGACTTCTACAGAATAAGCAGCATGATAGATTTGGATCATTCAAACACTGGATGTTCAGGGGCCACCTGCATGTGGCCACAAAAGGCAGCCATGGCCACGTTAGAATGTGTCACTCGTACTAAAATATGCATGGTAAGAAAGAAAGCAAGCTGGCTTGTACATAGGGAACAGCTGTGCAGAAACTGTCTTTGTAGCAGTGTAGAGAACTACCAAGACCTCTGTTTGGGAATGCAAAGAGTCTGCTTTGTAAAGCCAGGAACAAAGGCATGTTCTGATTTAGGGCTACTGCAGTTCTGCCTTGATGCTTACCACTTCTACCTCGAGGGGAAAAAAACAAGTGCCAGAATGATTTAAAGACAGAATATCAACCCACACTGCTGCAGGCCTGCTTTCCACATTTTGTTGCTTTTATAGTTTTAGGTCTTGTTCCAAAAGAAGGACTTCTGTGTGTGTGTGTGTGTCTGTGTGTGTTTCCTTCCAAAATTCACACACACAATCGATGACTGAAATTCTTAAGAAAGATATTAGTAGGAATTGTCAGAATTTTGTGAAGCACACCATCTCTTACCTTCCCCTACCAAAAAAAGCAGCACTTTGTAGGGAAAATTTGCTTGTCTAACTTGTTTTTTTTCTGTTGCTTTTCTTTCAATCACTTTCACCCCAGCCAAATGCAGGAGGGGGAAGACTGTCTGGAATATGAGGCACACATCTTTATAATTGCAAGACCTTTGTACAGCCCCTCCTTTGCTACCAATGTTTGATGTTAGGAAAATTGCATTAGGTGCTCCATATCTCAGTTTCCTAACTGTAACGTGAGAATTACACTTCATGTTATCTCGGAAGTGGTGGGAAGAGAAATCTGTTAGAGATGTGAGATGCTCAGACGTTATGGTGTGGAGATGAACGTTAGGCAAATATGCAAACTGGAGGCCTCCAGATCCCTCTTCGTGGAATTTTTTTCAGACCCATATCTGGCAAACAAGTATCACATTCACAACCCCAAGGGGGGAGACACAAGTCCTGATTTCTGAGTGGGTCTTTACATTGATGTAGAAGTTTAGGATGAAGGCTGTAGCGTGGCACTAAAAGAATTTGGCTTTATGGGCAAAGAAGCGCAGAGCAGTGCCAATGTCTTTATTTGAAAAACTCCCTGAGATATTGCTCAAACAGATTTTCTGTAAAATCTGTTGCATTCACAACTACAGAATGTTATGATCTGGCACAAAAATTTTTATAGCTACTCAAATATAATAGAGGAATCCCAGATTCAGACCTATAAAACCTTTTATAGAAGAGCCCTCCTTTACAGATTTTCTATGTATAATTCCTGCAAATTGGCAGGTATTTCTGTATCAACTGAGCTTTTAAACGTTATGCAGGAATGTTGGTGATGCTGTTCTGAGTGCAATAGTGCCTATTTGATTATCAGCTTATTATTTTTTCCCTATAATTGAAATCTAATTAAAATATTGTTTGGGGGAAAAATTTGGAAACACATGGATGGAGTTTAAATAATTACCAGTCACAAGTTTAGTTGCAGAGCAAAGTGCTTTTTTTATAACATGCTTCTTTATTCTGTCTCCCAGCTATGTTGCAGCATGCTCTTTGCTGTTTTACAAGCTGTAACGTACAATGATGGTCATTACTATTCATAGATTCATAGAATTTAAGATTGTAAAGGATGATAAGATGATCTAATCCGACCTCCTGCTTAGCAAAAACCAGACATTTCATCCAGTTACCCTTGTATTGAGCCCAGTAACTTGTGTTTCACAAAATTGGATCTTCCAGAGAGACATCTACTCTTGATGTGAGGAATTCAAAAGGCAAATAATTCCTGGATAGCCTTTCCAGTATTTAATCATCCTTATAGTTAGAAACCCTTCAATTCTGTACCTTGTTTTTAATTTGAATTTTCTGGCTTTAAATTCCAGCCATTGGCTCTTGTAATATATCTTTTTCCACTAGATTAAGAAGCCCTTTAAAAACCCCCATGCTCTTGGGATGAAGGTACTTATATATTTAATCAAATCACCTTTAGGTCTTCTTCTGAATTTAATAATAATAATAAAAAAAATGTATTTACTTTGAAGAAGCATTTACAGGCCCCAATCACAGAGCAAGGCCCTGGGGAATTGACAGTTTTTCGGGCTCGGTTTTTAGGGAACTGGGGTTTACTCCTCCCATGTCACAAATGGTATTTCCTTGGGTATGTCACTCAGCTCTTTTGTTTCATAGGTGCTCACCTCTAAGATGGAACTACCATGAATGTATATATGCCACAAGTACATATTTCTGCCCTGTAAAATGCTGGGGGAACAGTATTAATCTCTGTGCTGAGCACAGGAGAAACACTTAATATGATGACAGTCCTCAATCATTGTCCAACTAAATGACAAAAGCCCATCTCATGTTCAATATGGGTCAAGGTTGAGTATCTCCTGTACTGAACTCTGAAACAAGTGTTGATTCCTGTTGTGCAGTAACCATGTTTTAAATTAAAGCAATAGTGAGCTGTGACTACATTAGGTAACTGAGTGCAGTGCTGTGTGACTTGTTACAATGCTGACCTCAGGTACTTCACCCTCACATCATGCAGAAATATCACTTGGATCCCAAAGATAAATGATTCAATGGCAGGTGACTTGAGCTTGAGTTAAATTGACTGACTGAATGCTCACACTTTTATTTTTTGTCACACAAGGTCTACCTTGAGCACAAGTACAGGTAAAAGCTGGAAGAAAACTCTGTCTTCAGCTGTCCCCGTAGCTTCCAAAGTGATTTTGGGACTGTACTCCATTTTATAAGCCATCCACCAGCCCTTTGGCAATGATGCTAGGTCTTTACAGAGCTGGAAAATTTTGCAGCCCTGGATTGGACTTTGCATCTCTGTAGTAATGGCAAAAAAAGAAAAAAAAAAACAAGTCAACAGACAAATTCCAATTGCAGTTCCATAGTAGGTTTCCAGTCATGGCCAAAGCTTCTGTAATGTGAATACCTCCTGGAATAATTGTGAGACTTGCCAGTTCGAACGGAGTGCATGTACCTCACAGACTGTCTAGAAAAGGTGTATAGTACAAAATGATAGCGCTGAAGGATTTGAATCCAGTTGTGGACTCAGATCAAGCCTTTGGCTTGGCAAAGTCTGGGCAACAAACCTGCATGCTTCTCTAAATGTACACTTTGTGGACTCTGTAATGTCAGGCCAGTAAAGGCCCTGAAACATGCAAGTAAGTGCCCCATGGAGACAGCTGGGAAAGGATTTTGGAATAGTTATAACCTTGTCCCTGTGCTGTTTCCCTTTCCTGTACATATTAGTATCTTTAGAACATCTTTGTAGTATCTTTGCTCTTACTTGCAGGTTTTTGTTTGCTCTGGATCAAAAACTCCGCAAATATCCATGATGCTGTTTCCTTATTTCTTGGGCTTTTGAAAACAATTTGGCTTTCCATGACTTGTGATAAGTGCAACAACTACTTCTGCTTTTATCAATGTTTAAGTGTATTCTTTTCTTCTCTTTCTGAAACAATGACATTTGGCATCAAGCAACTCTATACGTCATTAGCTGAGGAGCTCAGTGTTTAAGAACCTGGAATAAGAGCAAACCTCTGAAGTCAGGATGTGCATTAGCTGTTATCATTTGCTCACTCTTAATTACATCTTCCCCTTATTTGTCTCTCTTTAATAGTGTACCAACAACATCTTCTAACCTCTTACCCACAACTGATTTGTCAAGACTATAGGTATCATTTATTCCAGCATTTACATGTTTAGCCACGGCATGCAAAACTGCACTAGTAATTACAAAACTGTTAATCTGGACTAACTCCATGAAAGGGCTTCAGGTTTCAACTAAGAGATTTGTTCTGCTGACTACCATTCATGTACCAAGCCAGGTACTTGTGCCCATCTGCCTAAAGTTGAAGCTTAAGTCCAGGGATGCTGACTGCCCTTCACAGGGAATCCTGTGCATAGCTGTGCTGCCTTAGGCATGCTGGAATCTCAGACCCTCAGGAATGAGCAGAGGTGCTTCACTGTCAATTGCCAAGAGGGGGAGAGGAGTATCTTTGCCAATTCCTCTGGTCGCTAGGGCTGCACAAAGGACATCTGCTTTGCTAGGACAGTGTGGATGACTGTCCCTTTTCATCAAGGCATGGCATGAAAGCAGAGGCTGGGGAAGGGCAAATTTGGTATACCTGAAGGTGTAAGGAAAGAAACATGTCCATGCAGCAGTTCCTGACAGCAAAAATTTGCATTTTTCCTGAGAAATGTTCAGTCAGGGAAGAGTTAAACTGACACCTTCTCTGGCATCCACCTGCATTTGCAAATAAATCAGCCATAAGAACAACTTAGACAGCCTCCTCCTACATGGCTTCTCCACTAAAAGATGTGGGAGAACGGCAGTGGTGCTGTCTGTTTTGCTGCAACCCTGTCGGTACTTCAGGTATTGTGTGGAATTTCATCGGGTCCTGTGTAGATTATGGTGCTGTCAGTGCAGTATTAGGCTGATTCTGAGAACCTACACTAACATATCACAAGCTGCTCTGCGGGGGATAGCTTGAACTCCATGTTCAAGCCCACATTTTTGGCTTGGTGGTGCTTGGTGCTGCAGGTTAGACAGTGTTTCAAAGAGGCCACATGTAGCAGCACCTGCTGCAGAAAATGTGAAGGATAATACACTTAGCAATGCTGTCTCCCCTGTCATTCTCAACAGAATACCAGCTGGAAGACGATTCCACTGAGTTGCTTCTCTCCTTTTTGGGACAGCATTGATTTTGAAAATTTTTACCATGTAAGGTCTTTATAATACGTTGTTTATACCGGTTCTGGATGTGACTTTTCCTTATGCGGAGCCTGGAAATTAAACTCGCAGCACTTTTAGGCTGAGTAGTAAAAGGAAGCTGCTGATAAATCTGTATACATGTGTGGCCAGGAAAAGGGGTTTGGTTGGGAGGTGACAGGGTTAATCTAGCAGCACACAGGAGTGAATCAACATTTTTTTGTGCCACATATCTTGACTTAGTCCATGATTATGCCCCTTTACATTTAAGACAGTTTCCAGCCAGCTTGCTACTAGCCAACCTATCCATGTATGGACTGCAGACATTGCAGCAATAAGTACTACACAGTCAAAATCATTTGAAATAGCAAAGCAAAACAACTTCATAGAACTAAACCAAAATGTCCATCTCAGCAGTACAGGACCGTTCTCTACAAACAAGTGCATAGCAGGCAAGTCTTCACTGTTAACAAACCCAAACAGCCACATTTGAAAGTAATTGCTTGACATCTAGAGATTTGCTCTTACTGTAAGACCACAAGATCAGATTCTGCTCTGAAGGTAATTGGTATCAAACAAAACAATTGTAAGGATTGTTATTGGTATCAAACCAATAACTGTAAACAAACAAACCAAAACAACTGTCAGCATTTTGGAGAGCCACATCTCAAGGAAATAAATTAGTCCTGCTGCTCCAAATGTGTCAGGTTGCTGTGCCTGCGATGGGGAGTTCTCTGTTCACACACACAGCTCAAGCACAACAGGCTGGAGCATCCAGCACTAGGGCTGCTGCATACATGCCATGCATTTGCAATTGTAGAGCAGCCAGCTGCTGGATGCCAGGCATTTGGAAAAGCACTTGATAGCCGTGGCAATACACAGTTGTGTCCCTGAGCTTTTCTTACAGAACAGAGGATCAGATTGCATAATGCAAAAAAAATCCCATATTATAAAGGATATCTGGCAATGGCAATGTTGCCTCATGGACCCTCGCTATCCTGTTGGAATGGGAACCAAAAAAAATCTGGACCCTGTGGGCTCATATCTTGAGTTAAATTGTATCTGTTAGACAGATGCTAACCCAGGTCCTCTGGGAAAGAAAGTACAGATGTAACAGAGAACAGAATTTGTCTTTCAAGAGTTTGGAAAGCCAAATCCTACACAATGCAGAGTGTTTACTATCTGCTGCTGACTCTGCCAGCAAAGGACAAGCTGTTTATCCTATTGTTGCTCTGTTTCCCATGTATGCATTAGAGATCATCCACTTACCACTGCTGAAACACTTGGAGGTTGTAAATTGGAAACTTCTGGATGACAGGTCAGTAACTGTGATTTTGACTGTAACAGCCCATGCAAACCTGGATTAAACTGTGTGGCAGGTGCACTTGAAATACAGGATGCAAAACCAGACCATGTCCTGAAGAGTGTGCAAAGCATAGTTCTAGTCTGCACGTGGTACAGAAGCTAGAGAGGGAATACTGAAGTATTTCTTAATAATTTATTGAAGTATTAAACTACTGGGCATATTCATTTCTATGTTGAACATATCAGGTCAGGGTCTGATGGTTTTGCAAGTCCTATTTTCTGTTTCAGGAGTGGGTTTTACTGCTGAGTTCCAACATGAGTTGGGAAAATGATAGTGTTTTTCTACCTCTGAAAAAAAGAATTGTTTCTGTGAAGCAGCTTGAGCTGGAGTCAGTACATGAAGCCCTGAATGTTCCATCACTGCTCTTCTCTGAAACTCATGGCGTGCCTGGATGTGACCACATGAGTTTAGATGGCATTCTCAGTGCTCCTGGGGTACCTGGGAGACTGAATTTGGATCTGTGCTACTCCAAAATGTTTCCTTTACACAGCAGAAACATAGGGTGGAGGCAATTCTGTCCATCAGCAGAAGAAAACCCCTCCTAAAAAGGAGGGCATGGAGCATTTAAGAGAAGCAACCTCTCCCTATCAAAATCCTTCCCCCTTCCCAAGCTGGAAGGCTTTTAAACCTCTGGGCTGGAATCCAGACTGGCAGGAGCTCCTGTCCTGCCACCGCTGTGCTGTTACTGTGGGCAGGACCAAGAAGCTTTTGCATCTTTAAAGCACTGATGCTCAATTTGTGGGGCTCTTCCTCGAGGGATCTGGCCAGGTCTGGCAACCTTGACAACATGACACCTTTTTTGGAGTTAAAGAGGACAAGGTGGTACTACTTACACATCGCCTGGCCCCTGATTGTCCAGATTTAGGCTGGCTGGGGAGGAGACCATGTGAGCAGTGTTTCTGCCTTTGCCAGCTGTCCCCGCCTTGCCAGTGGTCAGTTCCCGTGAAGTCGAACAGCTTGGGTTTCAGTTTAGGGAAGATGAAATTGTGCTGCAGCTATCCAGAAGACAGCGTTTCAAAATCCAGGCCTTCAAAAGTCTGGCTCAGAAACCCTGCCAATTTATGGGGCTGCAGTTATTAATTCCGCTATTTTGAATTTGAAGTCTACCCTCCTGTCACGCTCAGGAACGCTCCCCAAAGTCATAGCGTGCTTTTAGAAAAAAAAATAATCGCTGCTATTATTATAATATTAAACATAACTGGAAATTCCCATACGCTACCGTGCCTCCGGGAGGTGGCCCAGAAGGGGAACACTATACCCGGGCAGGAATGGCAGTGACAGACGCGCGCGGAGGATGGGAAGGAGCCGCGAGGTCCCTCGTTACTCGGGGCGGGGGGGACCCGCCGGCGGGGCAGTGCCCGGGGCGGGGGCAAACGGGGCGGGGGCGGGTGCCCGGGGCCCGGGCGGGGCGCGGGATGGCGCGGCCGGAGCGTCCCAGCCCGGTGCGGAGCCGGGGGCGGCGGGACCGGCGGGGGGGCGCGGAGCCGGGCGCATGCGCTGCGGCGGTGGGGCGGCGGGGGCCGGGGCGGCGCGGGGGGCCGGAGGGAGGGAGGGAGCGGGCGGGGAGGAGGCTGGGCCGGGCCGGGCCGCCTATTTGAGGGAAAGTAGCGCTCGGCCGGCGCTCAGTGCCGGCCGCCGCGGAGAGGCAGCGGGCGAGCGGCCGCCGGTCGGTGCCCTCAGCCGGCGCGGCGCTGCCCGGCCCCCCTCCCCCCCTGCCGAGGACTGCCGCGCTCGTCGCACGAGTGGCGGCGGGGGGAGCCGCCCCGCGGGGCCGCCTCTGCCCCTTCCCCGCCGCGCCGTTAATGGAAACATGGCGATGGCGGCTCCGACCGGCAGCGCGGCGCCCGTCGCCCCGGCCCTCTGCGGCCACCTGGCCCTGCTGCTGCTCCTCGCCGCCCCCGCCGCCCACGGCTACAGCTTCCCCCAGCAGCACACGTAAGTGCCGCCGCCCCGGCCGGTACCCCCCGCCCCGCGGCTCGGCCCGGCGCGGTGGCGCATCGCGGGGCCGCCCCGGGGCCTGCGGGGGAGCGGCGGCGGCGGGGCCGCGGCGGGTGCTGCCGGTGCCGGCGGCCGGCGCCGCGCTGGATGCGGGCGGGCGCGGGGGTCTCCGCCCGCTCCCCGCCGGAGCGGCGGGGCGAGGAACGGACCCAAAGTTGCTGGAAAGCACAAACTTCCCCGGCGGGTGCCGGTCCGCAGGGCGGCTGTCGGAGCCTTAATGTGGCGAGAGGGGGGAAAGACCATAAAGGACTTATTTTTCAACCCCCCCAATCCTTGTTTCAAGCACACAATATGGTACCCACAACCGGCCGTGCCCACCGGAGTTTGAGCATAAACTAATAATAGCTGGATAGTTCCACAGGCTATCTGAGCTGGCGGGTCTTCCTCTCCCCCACTCTGGAGCGACTAAAATTGACTGTAATCTACTGAAAGAGAGTCGGAAAGATGCTCGTTTGGGTGAGGGGGTGGGGGACTGGAGAGTCGCTGCAGGAAGGATATAAATAGATTTTTTTTTGAAGAAGAAATTGCTTTCGAAGTTAATGATGGGGAATATTTGCTAACAGGGATGGCTCTCTTGCCTACCGTGATAACCCTTAAACCTGTCCCTTTCCACACATCCATGGGAAACCTTGCTGAGATGTATTTTAAGAGGCTGTCATCTCCGTTATGAATTGCTGAGGTTTGTTGACACAAAACTGAAAAAAATCCAGACGATTCAAAGTAAAGGCTGACACACCGTGTCCTTACAGTAGTCTGCATTTCTGAAGGTGGGGGAAAGATTTCAATGACAGAGAGTTAATAATAGCAGTGTTGCCTTTAACTTCTTGATGCCCCAGTGGATGTGCACTGCTTTATGTCACAGTTGTCTTGTCATTTGTGATTTGCTTAAGAATAGAAATACATTTCATATATATATATATGTATGCATGTGTGTGTGTGTGTCACAGGAAGTATTTTTGAAAGCCTTTTAGATTAGTGTCTTTGATCTCAAAGTACATTTTTGCAAGCATGTAGTCAGGCCTTCTGAAAAGAAGGCTTATCGGCAGAAGAAACAGTGTTGTTTATTTGGGAGAGCTGTAGCTTGCTGTGTTAATATCTGCCTTCACCAAAGGCACCGTTCTTTATTCCAAAGTTCTTCCCATTCAGGTAGATTCCTTCTGGATTCTTTTGGGGCACGTATTCATATTTTTAAATGTCTTTGACCTTTGGGAGCCGATGGGTTCCCTTTTCTTGCTGTCACGTAAATACAGAAATTCTTCAGAATAAAACCCTGAGAAATGTCTACCTACAGGGGGAGGAGAGGAAAGGGAACATGCCAGTTCTCATCCAAGTACCACAGTCTTACGGCCTGATCCATCTTTGCTCTCCCATGAACGATCTCTGCTTCTGTGAGAATGCCTGAAGAAGCAAAGGGGATTCTGTACATGATGAAGCACAGCTAAAGTTTGTGGGATGTTTTTGATATTTCAGCAGCCTTTCATAGAATGCAAGTTGTTGCATTCTCTTATTAAGTTCACAACACAGTATCAATTTAGAGAATAAATTTCTTTGGGGTACCAGTTTGCGAGTCAAAGCTGTGTTTTCTTTCTAGCTGCAGAAAGTTTTATAAGAAGGTTCCTCTACCGAGAGATACATAAAAATGCTTAAGTTGTAAATGTGCTTGCATTCCCTCTATTTGCCCTATTATCTATGTTACTCTAATAAACCATGCCAGCTTTTTAACCAAAGAAGTTTTATTCCAATTAATTTGGAGGGGTTTGCTAGAATAGATTGTGTTAGCTCTGTGCTCTCTTATCTGACGTTTTATCAGAGCGGGCCTGATCCTGAACTGAGTGAGGCAAGACAAGCAAAAACTGAAGCTACTGGCAAAGATCCATAATTTGTTGCAAATATAGAGAAATGGTCCTGAAAAGGCCACTAACTGTGTGTGTGCCTCTGGTGGGAATCAATGCCGTGTGCAGCTGGAGAAGAGACACAGAAGGGATGCAAGACCCTCAGCCTGACCGGATACCTTCTTCTTTGTTTGATTCTCCTCATGACCTGTTCTGTGAACGCAGAGGAGTCACGAATGGATATTTGATGATGATGCGCAATTGCTGGGCAGTAGGTTAATGCTGTAACCTGTGGGCTGAAATGCTTGTTGAGCTCTGCCCTAGGGCTGCTGTGATTGTTGTTTCTTGGGAAGAAAATACTTAACGGGAGTAGAGTGCAATGGTGACTGGCACCAAGGTTTGAACATCCCCTGTAATTGACTGTTCCCCCCCAGTAGTTACTTGTTTGCACCCTTCTTGTTTTTAAACAGGCTGGATACAACTTAAATTTTTTTGGCAGATTTACTGGGAGCCGAGTTGAGCTGATATGTGATGCTGAATTCTTCCCATTACCAGTTAATTTTCTCCTACTTTGGACAATGCAGCCTTGTGAATGATTCAGAGCATTGATTAGAAACATGTTTGTCTTTGGAGGTTTTCTCTGTAAATCACCGAAGTCATCTTTACTCCGGGACTCTCAACAACGAGGCTGCTTTTTTAAGCAGCCACAGAACTGTTTCATTCTGGCAAGCAGCAGACTGAACAATTAGAATATTTTGCCTAAGGGATGGAAGGAAGAAAATAAAGAACATTTTTGGTTTTAATTTTTGTTTACAATTGTATTAATTATTGTCAGTGTTTTGATTCTTGGTTCTGTCCCTGATAAATCGCTGGTGTTCTACATTATCTCTCTCCTCCCGGGTAGCATGGTTTTAATCATCTTATGCTGAGCTAAGGAAAGCTCAGCTCAGCCAGTTGTCCAAAGGGGAATTTCTCATTGAGATTTAAAAAGCAAAATCCCAGATTGGAACAAACCCACTGGGGCGGGCCTGATAGGCGATGGCCACTGACTGACAAGGCTCCTTTCAGGAATCATCACGTACAACAGTGTGCATCTACGTGGGCAACGGGATTAATGGCTGTGGAAAGGAAGGCTGTTGGTTGCAGTTAATTTTTCTTTTAAATAGTACACAGAAGGATTCCTGTGGCAGCACAGTAACAACCTCTGCTTGAATTTCTGAGCGGTTTGGTATGAGATAATTGAAAGTCCTGTAGCTGGATCACCATTGCCTCACGTTAGTGGAGACCGTGTGTGTGAGTGCTGGGGAGTGTGGCTGCCAGCGCTGCCACTGGGGAGCAGAACAAACCCCTTCCTCACTTTCCAGCAAGGCTTTTTGCCACTTGGACTTGAAAGAAAATTGCCATCTGCTAGAGGGTGGTGAGCCATTTACTTCTTGTGAGGAAGCAGGTGTGAGCAGAATTGCTGCGTGTCTGCTTGGCTTCATTGCTGCTCTGTAGGGCATCTCTGACCAGGCAGCAGAAGAAAAGGGGATGGCTGCAGGGGAAAGTGCCAGCGTGGGGTCCAGGGTCCAGTCCTGCTTTTCCAACAGGTTCAGCACTTGTCATATGTCGGCAGTTGTTTTGGGCAGCAAGCTGCACACCTTACCTGTATTCTTGTCAGTGAGCAGCAAAGACTCCTGCTCAGAGTAGTAAGGCCTAATAGCTTCCCATCACCACTGGAACATGGGCCTGAGGCTGCCTCTTCCAAATTAGTTGCTTCTTTGTAGCAGATTTTGATTTGTACTTGTCATTTCACCCCAAATGAGGTTAATGATGCTGGTAGTGATAGCACATCTGGGCTAACAGGGCTTGAAATAAATAACTCTATTAGGACTGGATGCTTTGGGTTTTGCAGAATACCACTTAGAGGAAGCTCCTTCTCTTGTTCTACTGACCACCTGCTGTGCAGTCGGAAAATCTCTTCCAATTATGGTTTTGATGCTCGGCATTGGAACTCAAGGAGCAGAGAAGTTGGGAGACGGTCCTGCTTGTCTTCTGCTGTGCTCCCCTAAGCGGAGAGACAGCTCCCTGGGAGCGCAGTCTACCACTAGGAGTGAGTGACAGATAGTGGGGGCTGAGCAGCCTCTGTGAACGTTTGTCCTCAGTGGAGGCACAAATGCCCTGTGTCTCTGCAACAGCCCTGTGCAGGCTGTGTGCGTGGTGGCAGAAGCCACTTTGAGCTGTGTAGAGGTACCCTGAACTTTCCAGAGGTAAAAGAAGAGCCTCACAAAGAGGAACAAATGTTTTTTCTAGAAGCCGTCTGCAGTATTTCTTGCTGTTTAAAAACAAATTTCTCCATTCCTGAGTGCTTCCTGCTCAGCTCTCACGTAGGGAAACAGCAGAGCATTGCTGCTTTCTTGCCTGTGACACCTCAACACTATACCTTGCCTGCACTCATCCCCTTCAAAATTGTGGTTTCGGGAGTTTGAGTTTTTAAACTGTGTACATTTAGAAATTGTTAATTAAAATTCTCTTGAGAAAGCGTCGTGTGGGTTCCCACTGAAATCGGTAAGGCTCCTGCACATAGACGTGAGGGTAGAAAAGGGTTCCTGCTTGGTGTTTGACAGGCAGAGTTCAGCAGCTTTGTTGTAAAGAAGCTTTGTGCCTGGTGTGTGTGTGTGGGTGTGTGTGTGTGCACGCGCGTGCAACAGCCCCTGAAAAGCTGAAGGTGGTTACGGAGGGTCTGAATGGAAACCTGAACGTTTATCCTTGAATGAGCTTCCTGGTGTTTGCCTTCAAAAGCCATCAGAATGGTTCTCGAGGGCTCGGTGCTGGGCCATCTGCTCGCTGCTACATGGAACACGTGCACACGCTGAACGAGTCAGACAACGCCTTTTCCAGCCAATGAAATACTCGAGTGAGATTAAATAAAAGCAGAAGTCATTACTGAGCAACATACTTCAGTAAAATATTCAGTAAGAAAGGACGGTATCTGAATGCTTTGGTATTTACTTTTCTACTTTTTGAAAGCAAAATGTGTTTTGTTAGCAACATTATTTTTCCTCTCTGGGGTGTTGGTAGTAGTTTGTTGTTTCAGAGCAGTTCTTGTAATCTGGCCTTCATCCTCTCGTTTATTATTGCTGGGTTGCATGGGGAATGGGGTTGTACGAATTGTTACTGGAGAGTCAGTTTCTGTCAACAAGCTATTGGCATGGTTTTCTTTGGGTTGAATTATTTGATCTTTTGCAGAATGCATGTAGATTTTCTTTATTACTTTGACAGTTTTCCTACAACCCTTCCCATTCTGTCTCAACCATTTTCTTTTGGTCGTAAATACGATGAGAAATAAAAGATCTTTATGTAGGCCGAAGGATTCATTCTTCCTCTGTAAAGCAAAGTGTTTCTCGCATTGACTGACCCGTGAGTGATGGAGATACTTAACCAGATGAGCTTGGCACAGGTGAAAGGGCTGCAGGGCCAGAGACACAAGGATCTGGCAGTCAGGCCAGACAAAGGGTGCACGGTCTGTGGTTTCTGTGTCTATTCATTAAGTCATCACAAGGTCGTTGTCCTTGCTTGTGATTAGGCTACCGTGCCACCTCCTCGGAAGCTGCTTCTCAGTCTGGTGGGGGACGGTTCGGGAGCTCTTGTACAGCACGGCTTCTCCCAAGGCTATGTGAGACTGCCTTTCAGGAGAGCCAGGATCAATTCTCCTCCCACACGTCTAGTTGGGACTGAGAACTCCAGAGGAGATAATTGCTGACAGCAATCAGATTGGGTGCTAAAAGCCATATAAACCATCTAGGTCAATCATGATGGTAAAGCCTTGGGCACAGTTGTCAAAACAGCAGTTGAGTTTGCCTATCTCTTTGTGCAGCGACACCACTGATGGTGCGTAGAGTTAAACGCAATAAATACAGGATGCAATATGATTTTTAGCTCTGGTGTATGTCAAAATCCCTGAAGTTCTTGCAATGAAAAGGAATTCTATAATAAGAATGTCTCTTGCCTCCCTCGACCTTGTTCCTTCTTTCATTGTCCTTGAAGAGTGGGGATGGAGCTGTGCTTTCCGTGCACTAGGCTGGAGCTACGTCTGCATCAATGGGTTTCTGTTCTGAGTCCCCTGAAGCCCTGGGTAGACTTTGGGTATACTTGGCTTCTGCTTGTGTGAAAACTGTTCTACCTTTTCCCACAGTGACACTTGGGGAATTCCTGAATCAATATGGGTTGTGCCTACAGTGAGTATCACTGTGATAAGAAAACCCGGAGTGATGCATTACAAAAGGCACGTTCATTTACCTGACAAAGGTTGTCTATCTTGAATTATTTATAAGGTTTCACAGCACACTAGTAAATTTTGTAAAAGCAATGGAGTCCTGGTAATGTGAGCCTCTTCACTGCAGCTTCCGTAGTGGAGTTGTGCTGAGGGGGTACAGGAGGTGGGGGATGGAGGAGGAGGAGGCAAAAATAAGCAGCAAGTGGAGGGATAGAGAGAGACTGCTGTTTTCATGTGCAAATTATGAGGTGTGCAGAGCAATGAAGTGCGAATTAGTTAGATCATGCTGTGCACTGGAGCAAAAATCCGAGTAGTCTTAGAAAGCAGCCTATGCTTCAGGGAAGGGTGGGGGGTGGAAAGGATGGGGACTAGACACCAGGACGGAGCAGGATGAAAATCTCGTGACCAATATACTGGCAGCTTCTCATCTGTAGAAATGCTCTTTGCAGAGGTAGTTTGGTTGAAGTACGTGCTCATTTTATTGAGGTTTTCTTATCCAAGTTCCAGTAAAAGAAGGCTCAAGCCAGAGATGGCCAGGCTTTTCTGTGCGGCATTCAGCAGCTGAGAGGCTTGGAAGTGTGCAGAGCACGTGGCAGATGACCAGAGAGGTTTGCTCAGGATAACCTGGAACATGTGTGTCCACAGGAGCAGTAAGTCAGCGATGTCTAGCACGGAGAGCAAGGGCAGTAAGAGTCGGAGTCCTGGCAGCAGTGCGTGGGCTTGCTTCAACCCGTGCTGCAGAACCGTTTCAGTGCTGAAAGTTAGTGCTGCAGCAGGCGCAGCACAGGGTCACCGTGTGGCTGCCACTGTGCTCCCGATTTGTTGGTAAACAGAGCCTGTCCCGTGCCTTTGGGCTGCCAAGCCTCTTGGACTCTCAAGCGCAAAGTTAACCCTTAAACGGTCGAATTAGCAGAAGGAATCGGGAAAGTACTGTATCCATCTCCACTGAAGCGACAAATGAGGATATGATTACTCTTATAAATGCCAATGCCTCTCAACTCATAATAGAGCTGGGTCCTGAAACTTTTGTCACAAGCTTTCAGTTTGCTGTCAGGCTCTGTTTCTTCTCCAGTAGGCACTTAATATTCTGCAGTACAGAAGAATCCCACATCTAAACTCTGAGTTCACATACATTCTCCAAACAGGGAAGAAAAACAAGGGACATACATCTAAATAATTTTCAGAGCTAACCTTGTATAGGCTACTTACCATTCAGAAATATATAAAGCTCTCAGTGATGTAATTTCTGTTGAACCAGAGATATTCTTGTATCTGAATTCTCACATCTATTAATTTTCATCTAATGTCTCTCTATTGTGGCTAATAAACGCTTTCTGCACTTTCAGTATGAAACAGGGAGGGTCGTGAATGAAGTGCTTTGTTTGAATTTCCAATGTATAGTGGGGTTTACAGGCAGATTATTGGCAGCTGTAACATGAACACCAAAATAGAGACAGACTTAAGCCAAGCAAAGCACCTAATGTTCAGTTTTATCAGGTGTTGCAGATTGAGTCAGATTCTGGGCTGTGAGTGGTTGAACGTCTTTTTATTGCTCCATAACGAACTCAGTAGACCCAGAAGGAGCCAAAGTGCCATTTCCTCATGTCTGAGGTAGTCTTATAAATTAGAAGTCTCTGCTAAGTGTTCACTGTAGTGTCACATTCATGGGATCAGTGTGCGTGGGAAGTATTGTGTGGGTTCATGTGCTTCCAGTACCTCTGCACAGAGAGGGATGCCCCTCGCCTGGGTAAAAGTTAACTTTTTGCAGCAGTGTGTTATGCATATCAGGGGAAGAAAAGGGTGGAAGAAAAAGCATTTAATTATTCAAGGCCTGCAAGCTGAAAAGGGTTTCAGGACAGTGAGCTAGGCATGCGTCAAAGCTTCGTGGGCACTCCTCTGCTTTCCCCTCCTCCCCTGCCTGCTCTGGGAAGGAGGGTAGATTACATGAGTACGAAAAAATAAAAATCAGTATTTTTGTCTTCATGCTGGTCTTATTTTTTATTTATTTATTCTGTCTTTGTTGGCTGGAAAGTTTTAATAATTGTTGATCAAACTGATGACATTATTTTGCCTCCTACAGAATAACAGCACTTCCAAGAGCATAGACCAAAAGGGACCCTCTCTTTGCATAGAGATGATCTCATGCCCCTCTTTGGCAGTGTGCTGTGGGATTTCTGATTGAGCCATTCCTGTTGTTAGGCTTGTTACAATGCAGAAAAAATTGCCATTGTCAAGTCTTGTGTGCTGAACTCTGCTATGTAGGTTTAAAAACTGAGAGTTGTCAAGAAAATTTTCAAGATGCTGGGACAAATTCATCCCTGATTTAATGATGCTTGTGGGATTATGCCCAGGATAACTTTCAGGCCATTGTCATTTAAATATGGTGGTGCTTGTCGTTGCTTCTGGTGGGATTTTTATGGTGAGGTGGAGAAAAGAAATGCAGCTGACACACCTAGTGTCTGCTAATGCTTTGGTCTCAGTTTCTAAGTAACCCCATTTAGCACCTGCCCTCCTGTTTGACCCAGCAGCAAAAACGTTGTGTTTGCATTTCTGACATCAATACTACCTTTTTACCCATCATCTTAAGGCTAAATTGAGCCCTTCTCTGTCACTTGCTCCTTGCTATGTTTATTTGTTTTGATCTAGTCTTTACTGCAGAGAAAATTTAACCAGCTCTGTCTCACCTCAGCTGTCTGCAAGGTGCTTGGGGCTCTTTTTCATGCTAAGTGGCTCCTTCCACAGGTGAATTTACACTCTCGATTTCCTCCTGTTTCCCTGTGTTCCCTGCCCAGGCATGAGGACAGAGCAGCTGGGTATGAAAGAGCTCTGACAGCCACATTTTGGCATGAGATCTCACTTCAGCACTGTCACTGCTGAGCTTGCTCTTACCTTTTCCCCTCTTGCAGCCTGGTGGTCGTGCCAGCCTCACTGGGGCCGTGTTTCCTCGAGCAGGCAGTGTTACCAAGCCAGAGGTGAGGATGCATCCCAAGGCTGGTGCTCTGCATGGAGCACTGCCTGTGCAACACTGCTGTGTGGGAATCTTCTTTTTCTGCCCTTCTCCTCTTGACGCAACTCCAAGAGAATCCTTGTGCTGAAAGCGCTGCTGGTTTGTGCAGTTTATGGATGTGATTATGTGTGCTGAAAGCAGCCTTGCCTTTTTTATTTCATGAGGGCCTCTTAATAAATGTCACTTATTTGGGGACTCAGGCAGCTGAGAGCATGGCCAGTCACCTTTCCATTAGGGAATGGCTGCCAGACCCCATCCTATTCTCTGGAGTCACAGCTAGCTGGGAGAAGAGCAGGTTGCCAGGGAAGAAAATACAGTTTTTTTATGGTAGCTAGCATAATACTTGACTTTCATTCTTACTTAAATTTACTTACCACTGTGTTTGTACCATTCCTGTTGTTCTCACTGGATAACATGAGGGCTCTTGTATGTGAAGTTGCTTTCAGAGAACACCAAAGATCTGTAGAAAGGAAAGGTGTAGTAAATACCTGTCCTTCTTATGGAGGAATATCAGAATGATTGCAGTGTGGTGAAATGAAACCTGCTTGGGCTGCAGGTGAGATGCTCCAGCTGCATTACCTGAGGCCTGTGTTGGGACCTCAGTAATGTGTGGACGTGCAGTTTCTCTGTGTAACCATCTATGTTAGATGAGGGATTCGTGTGCAAGGCCTGGTGCTTCAGGGCTGGGTGGAATTGCTGGCCAGAGCCCTGTTTCATCCTGCAACTGCCAACCTGCAGTACTGAATTGCAGTTTGTTGAACTGCTCTGAATTTTGTGAGGTTCATTGCACAAAAGTCCAGATCCCATGACCAAAGTGAGGTCTATTCCAAGTATATTGTATTTTTTGTATCTAATTTTCCACATGAAACTAACCTTGCTTCCTCATTTGGTTTGGTTGCAGTATTTATTACAATGACATTCCTCCTCATTTTTTTTCTACTGCTATAATATTGAGTTTTAATATTTATCTTCTAATAGTTTCTGAGTAGCAGAGTGCTTGCATTACTGGCAGTGATGTATAGTTAATGCTGAGCACAGATAGCTGTGAGACGTCCAGTCGGACTTCAGTCCTCAGTGGCACGCTTGTGAGTGAGGAAATTAGCTTGGAAATTGCTGTTTGTTAAAATTGCTTCTGTGTTAATCTTGCTGTGATACCACAGCTTCTGGCAGTATGTGGGTTAGCAAGATGGTTGTCACTGAGAATGAGGGCAGGTTCTCACTTTAAAAGCGTCTCAGCAAAGACTTTGTCTTACACCTTTGCTCTGAGGAGGTTTACACTGAGGAATGTGGCCCATTTTTCAATTGCCAGGACTATCTTCCAGGTGTTTTCTTATCCCCAGTTGACCTTCTGGCCTACTTTCTGCCCACTCTGTGTTAAAAGGTGACCAACCTGTCATTCTTGGCGGGCATCAGGAGCAGAGTGTGTGCCTCAGGCTTGTTCCCTAGGGAGATAGGTAATTCTTTCCTGATGCCCTTGGGATTGTCCCCCCCCCCCAACCCCTTCCCATTGCAGTGTGAGCATCTTGTCCCATTCTCCATCTTCCACTCCTTGTTGTAGTTTTGTGTATGTGCTTCATAAAAGCACTTGCATTTCCCTGTTGCTCCTTTTGCTGCTGAGACTCCAGTAAGTCAGTGGTGGAGCAGGAAATGCAGCCGGATCACAGAATTCCTCCTCCTCTGTTCCTTTAAATTAATCCGTGCTCTTAGTTGTGGGATAAATGTTTGTTCTACTGTGTACTAACAAGATGTCAGATTGAGATGCAAGAACAGAAAACAGGGGCAGGAGGATTTGGACTTCAGGGGAAGTGTCTGTCCCTTTCTTTGGTGTTGGGAGGATAGGAACTGTCCTTGTGGATGAAAACCTTCTCTGAAGGATACTGTTCTCTGGCAAATGCCTGAACATCAAAGCTTGGGCAGTGCTGTTCTCTGTGCAGTTGAAGGGCAAGAGGCCTTGCTGTTGAGTACTCAGCACTGGACTTCTCCAAATTAAATGGGTGCCTTCTGCTGCATAAGCCCTATGTTGGCTCTTTGTGCCATGTAAATTGTGGTTAGGCACATTTCCCAATAAATGTTCTCTTTAAAATTGTATTTTTGTGCTGATGAGGCACTCATTTAGAATTGGATCTTGTGCTTATTGCCTCCTTGTGGCAACTGCTCACCAGTGGGACCAGTTACTGGACAAGCTGTAGGGCAGTAGCTTCTGACCATCCCTTGGACATTTAACCCCTTGGACAGTACCTGAGATATCATCTGAACATTTCCTGCTCTCTATGTGTGTCTTGGAGAGAAATTCTGGAAGCCATTAAGCTGGGTAATTTACATGCTTCTTGAGCCTGTGCCTAGGGAAATGCATTTCACAGGTAATTTCAAATGTCTTGGCGTGTGGAAGAAGTCATTATTCTGAACAGAAAGGGGCTGGTGATGTCATGGGCTCCATTGAGAGGACCACATTAGAGACTGGGATTTTTCTCTCTTACAGGAAAGCATCCAAGGTATTCTATTCATGGGGTGTTGGGATGTCAGGAGTTTTTGAGTTTAATGTCAGTGCTCATGTAGAAAAGCAGAAAAGAGAATTATTGCATAATCCTCAATTCCAGTTACATGTAAGCATATTGTGTGTGAGGGGTGGGAACAAACTTTCTTTGGGGTACCTGAGTTTCCTGTTTTGGTGTTCCAGTGCTGTCTTCCATGGTCAGATATCAAAGTTAGCATCAGGAGGCTGAGTTGCAGTTTTGACTCTGCTCCCAAATGTCTGTCTGGGTTTCAGACTACTGATTCACTTTTGTAGCTCCATTCTCTTCTCCTGAAAAAAGATGGAAAATATTTTGTTAGACATATTAGGAGGATTTGACAGTTTACTGTTGGTCTTCCTTTCATGGGGTCCTCCAGGACAGGAGGTGAATTATTTTCAGAAAAGCTGGCTGTGGCTAGGGTTGGGAAAACTGAGCCTGACAGATCAGCATCCTTTTCATGTACAGAAAATTCTGTAGCACCTTCTGAGTATTCCCAGTGTGGTTCAGGCACTTCCATTTATACAGATTTGTATCCTTTTCAGAGGAACAGACTTGTATCACTTTTCTGAGTGATATGTAGATGAATTTTCCCTGTGGAGGGAGCAGTCTTTGTCCCAATTGGACAGGGAGAAGGAGAGAGGAGGTGACCTGTGAAAGCTGGCAGCTTCATCCCTGTTGCTGTTCTGCTCTGGGTGATACTGCAGTACTGGGACAAAACTGAACTGGGCTTCTTGTTCCCATTCTGTCTGCTTCAGAGCTTGTCTGGATGCCACCTTACAGCAGGAAAGGTCTTACAAACAGCTTTTAGATGTGTATCACAAAGTAGTGAGGTAATGGCATAAAATGCAGTAAACTGCTATTTTTTTTTTAATGCTCTTCACTCCCACCCCCTTTTTCTTTTATTGCTGAAAGGGACTAATACAATGAAGAGCTTCTGCAAATGAAGGCAACTGCATTTGAAATAACAGGGTTCTGGGTGTTTGGCTGGTGAGAGATACAATAAACGAGCATCACTAAGTGCTTTATAATAACAATGATTACAATGCTCTCTTAGGAGCCAGGAACTCTCAGGTAGGGGGATGGTGTGGAGAGGCCTTGTTTAAGGCGGGGGGGAGGGGGGGGGTGTGGGGGGTTTAACTAGATAGACATCAAGTGACAGTGATGCCCAGAAACCCCTGCAGAATGTTACATATGGTGCTGTGAGAGGCTACTCCAGAAGCCCCAGGAGACTTGGAACTGACATGGTTTGAGGCTGAAGCAATGACAGTGGATGCCCCTAAATAGCTTCTTGTAGCAGGAGGTCTCTGTGGCAGAGTTTAATGACACCTTTCCTTGGTAAGGAGGGAAGCTGTTGACACAAATTCAGCAGAGTTCTGACTAGTCAGTAGTCCTCCACCAAACTCCTGGCTTGTCTTTAAGTGGTCAGATCCATCATTCGTGCCAAGTTTGTTTCTCATCAGCTGAAATCTGCCATGGGCAGGGTGGGTGCTGAAAGCAGTCCTCTAGTGTAAAGTGGCTGGGAAGAGTTTACATTGTGCTATTTGCCATTTGGCCACCTTTGTTTTGCTGCAACTCTCCATGGTAGTGTGACTCTTCCTGGCACTAGGAGCATCACAGGGTGGAGAGTCTTGAGTGAACAAGAGCACATTGGGAAGCTCTTTCTTGCCAGGGGCTCCAGTCAATCCTTCATCTCCTGTTTTCCTGCTGCAGCATCACATCTCCCTCAGCCTTTGAGCAGCATGCTTAGGAGATGAGAGATGACTGCAATATGTGTATTCAAAACTCAGTTCCAGCTGTCAAGATGTGACACTTCTTTATCATGCTTTGCTCCATATCTTGACCAGACTCTAAAAAAATGACCCAAACAAGGGGAACTGTTTGCTTTGTCCAGTATCACACTATTTGAATAGCCAGGAGGTGGTGGTTGTGAACTATCCTGAAGTCTTATAAAAGCCTGCATCAGTCTGGATGGTCCTACTGTTGCTCAGCACTGATAGAGGAGCACAGGGCAACACGTAGCATGTAACCATAAAGTTGTTTGCATATGCTTTAGTGGTCAGTGTTCTGGTTGCATAATACAGAAGCACTACCTGACTGTCATCTTTCAGCCATCCAGCCTCATGTACTCAAATGACAGCTTCACTGTTTCTCCAGGCTGTATAAAAAGCTCTCTCATCTCCAACCCCAAGTACAGGTCCTGTAAGTTGTGGCTGTTTTGTCTTCAGGGGTGGTTCAGCCTTCCATCTGGTGATGAGGATTTACTGGAATGAACAAGGAGATGCAACAAGCGATCTTACTTCTGTCGAGTTCCCAAGAGAGTCATGAATTATACACAGAATAAACAAATAACCTGATATGTCTGTCATTATATCATAAAGGACTTTAATAATTCATGCAGCTTGCAAAATCCTTACTAAGACCTACCCTCCATAACCTTATCTTTGCTGTGGGGGATGGGATCTCTTCAGCCTCCACTCAGATTGTATCTGTAAAACAGGAGTCAGAGAGGAGTGAGGTTTTATCATAAAACTTCATCTGTATAATGGGTTGCAAAGTGACATGCAAGAGTTATCAGCCATTGGGGTCTCAAGGGGTGCTGAAAATGACAAGTGGCTGCACTGGGTGAAATTTATGCAGGTACTGTGCTCCATAAAACTGACACCTATTCACTTATTTATTAATTCATTGTGTTTCAAGTCTAGATTTGTGACAGGCTTTGAGATAAGGAGCCCAGTTCTAGTCCTGCGTGGCGGGAGTGCGAAGACGGCGCAAAGAAGCCATGAGCTTCTCTTGCTGCTGATGCACATCAGCAAGTGTGCCTTGGAAACAGAGTTCCCAGATGTAAACTCGGAACAGAGTTTTCAAAGAAAGCAGGGAGGCTAAGGCATTATGTTAGCTTGGGCTCTGAAGAAAAGTGAATTGTTTTGGGTAGGATACTGCTGCTATCAGCTCCAGTGCTGATAACTATTGCCTTTGGCTTATTTTGTTTGTTACGGTCCTGGAGTTGGGTACTGGGTTCAAGGCTGGAAGGGCCTTTTGGCAAAGGGCTATCCTCTGCCCTGTGGCCTGCAAAAAGTACTTGCTGTGCTTGCTTTGCCATTTGTTCTTTTCACTGCTGTATCAGTGAGAGCTTGTGCAGGTGTGCCTGTGTGGGGCCTTTCACAGCACTGCCGGGCAAATGTACCAGCTCACACAGTCAGTGGCTTCTTCCTCTGTCTGTGGGCAAATTATCCACCAACAGACAGATTTTCCTCAAATCTACTCCTAGGATTTAAATTATTCACTGCATTATCCTTTGGCCTCCAGCTCCTTTGCATATCAAATACTCCAAATCAGCTTTTTGAAAAGTTTGAAATTCAAGATATTTTGATTGGACACGCAGCTCTCAAAGAATAGTTATCGTGGCTCTTTGTCATACTGGGAGGGCATTTCAAATGGGGTCCTGCAGGGATCTGCCCTGGACCTGCTTTTATTCAATAGTTTCATTAATAACTTAAGCAATGGAATGGGAAATATGCTTATAAAATTTGCAGGCTACGCTGAGCTAGGAGGGGTTGGATGTACTTTGAAAGGCATTACCAGAATTCAAAATGATCCAGAAAAATTGAACGGCGAGCTGGATATCAGCAAAATGAAATTCAGTGAAAACAAATGCAAAGTACTTCACTTATGAGGGAGAAATGAAATGTACAAACACAGAATAAAGAACATCTGTCTGGGTAGCAGCGTGGCAAAAAGATCTTGAGAGTTATTGTGGATCACTTTGAGTCAACTAAGTACTGTCATAGTAGAAGGGCACATTTATTCTGCAGTGTTCAGTAGGTTCTTGGACAAGACTGGGAAGGGCTTCTTCCCCATACAGCACTGGGTTTGGCTTCTGTTGGAGTACCTGACCTCACTTTTTGGCATGAGTCTTTGGAGATACAGGCAAACTGTAGAGAATCTAGAGCAGGGCAACAAAAAGAATGAAATATTTAGAAAACAGTGCAAAATAGAGGAAGCTGTGAAAAGCTGAGTTTGCTTTTCTATTTATTTTACTACTCAAAAGGATGCAACAGAATAATGATCTTCCAGTTCTTAGGAGCTTGTTGTAACATTTTTTTCAGTGTCAGTTGTAGGTGGGATATGTGGAAAGAGGGAACAGAGATTTAGGAACTGTGAATAAGAAGGGAGCTTTTTTGCCACGTGCTGAAAAATTGAACTGGGAAGAGGTACTGTGGGGATCTTGGGTTCACCTTCAGCGGAGAATTTAAAGAACAGATTTGACAACACTTGATGCAGAGGGTTCAGGTATTTAAGAGTTTCAGTGCAAGTAATGGTGGAAGGGGAGTTCCTGAAACCCCTGCCATCCTGCATATCTGTGACTGACTGAACAGCTACTGCCTGTTCTGTTCTCAGGTGGAGTTAGACCTTGAATGGGTAATGCCTTCTGTTTTTTGATCATGATATCATATTTAAGGAACAATTTTCCTATTGTCCTAAATGTCACTGGTGACAAGTTGGTGGTCACTGTTGGTTTTCTCACAGTTACTTGCAGAAATATTCATGCTCGAGAGCTGTTAATGAAACACAATTTTTTTTTTGGTGTAATTTGCCTCTCAGTCTTATTTTCTCCACACCCAGCTTTAGCTATCCTGCAGGTTGAGAAAACTCCACAGTTACCATTTTTACTATATTTTAATACATGTTGGGGTGTCAGACTGGAATCAAGATGGATCTGGTTTGGCACTTGGGGTTTTTCTTAGGTGCAGTTTTTTTGCAAGACATACCATGCTGCAAAAAATTGAAAAGATAAGCAGAAGATAGGACACAGACACAGACACAGAAATTTAATGTCTGAATTGAGGAGAACAAAATAATGTCATGAAAGACTATCCCCTTCCTGTCTCTTAAAAGACAGTCCTTAGGATATAGTTCTAATATTCATTTGTCCTGTCCTTCCCCCTTATAATAATGTCAAAGATGCTTTCTTATTACAGGGAAGACCAGATGGTAGAGGTGAATAATGTCTTGATAAATATTAAGAAAAGACTAGTCCAGCAGGCAATTTTTCCCACCCTTCCTTTATATAAACACCTGGGCACATACTTTAAATTAAAACACAGTCATAAAATGACAATGTGGAAGGCTTGATAATGCCTGGAAGCATGGTCAGTAAGTTACTTGGAAGGAAACAGGTGTTCTCTCTAAGTTGTAGCTTCAAGGGAAAATAAAAGGGCAACTTGTTTTCCCTTGATGGGTAAATACTGCCTTGCGTGGGGTTTTTACAGCCTAGGTATGTAAGAGAGCTCAGAGGGGGCATATCCTGCACATACACATGCATGTGTGTGCACTGACACACGCTATTATAGTTAAAGGATTAAGCATCTTGAAGGAATAAGCCAATTATAAGAAGTTCCTGCACAGCAAAAATTAGACAACAGAGTAATTAATAACCTTATTAAATAGCAATATTTGGGCACTGAACCAAAGCGTATGAATCAGGGTGAAGCATTCTTGGCTGAGCTCACTGCAGGAAGTGTAGACACTTGTTAGAACACGCTCTGTATAGAACCCAATAAGCTTTGGGGCAGTAGGTCCACTTAGCAAGTAGTTTCTCCTCTTGTGCTTTTATGTTTCTGTGACTCTCTCTTATTTTCTGGGCGAGGAAGGCAGTAAAAGGAAAGGATCAAATCTCCTGTTTTATTTTTTTTCTAACACCCTCTTCTGTTCACAGCCAAACAAGCACTCTCTTAAGGCTTCTTTTAAGGAAAAAATATCCTCAAGCAGAAAGCTAATTTTCTTTCTTCTTGCTTCTCTTTTCCCAGTGCTTTTGTGAGAGGTGCCTTGCAATGAGAATTACATTCATTAGCATTCATTTGTGTAACTGCCTTGCCTGCCCCTTGGTTAGCCATGAGGAGGTGTCACTGCAGCCTGGGAGGGGTCTGTCCCATGTACCCAAAGCTACCAGGGGACAGAGTGACCTTGGGCTGAGCTGCTGTGGCACATCCCTGGTGCTGGCCACAGCCTGGTAGTGCATGGCTTGCACTGATGGCTTCTCTGTGAGTGGCCCCAGTTCCTATACAGATCAGGACTCAGGCTGCCATCTGATGTGTTGCACAAGTGTGGGAGGATGTGGGCCCAGCACAGCCTGCCTCCTGTTTTTCCAGGCAATTTAATTTTCTTCTGAAGCTACGCAGCTGGAGCAGTAGTGTAGCCTCAGACACCAACACGGATGTGCACGGAACTGCTAGGGTTACCTGAAGCATGGAACATGCCCTAATCCTAAAAATGGGCTGCAGTGACCAGTGGCAAGGCACAGGTGGCCACTGAGCAGGAATGGGACACGTGGGATGCTTTGCTTCTTGGTCCCAACTGCAACAGCCATGACAGGCCTCCTGATGTTCTGCTTGACACAGTAAATAGTTTTGAATATCTGCTTCTTTTTAAAAGCCTACTTTATAACAACTTTAAGAAAAATCAAATATGCAAATTATGTAATCAATTAACATTTTTGTAATTTTCTTTGGAGAGGCAGTGATAAATGGTGTCATGTTTTCAAAAATCAGTTACCTCCCTGGCAAATATTGCACTGGAGGCTGTACTATATACAGGTGAAGAAAACAACCATTTTTTCGATGGATATCTTGAACGTCTATATGACAGTTGTAGATTTGTTGGGTTGGGAGAGTCCTATGGAGACACCTCAGCAATGGGAATGAGTGAGATGTGCTGGGCATGTCACTGCCAAAGAGAGGCCAGGGCATCGTGGGGCTGCCAGGCTCCTTCCATGCAGTTCCTGCAGGCACAGTGTTGTTAAGTGCTATCACAAATTCTTGAGCTCCAAGGTTTTCTCGTGGCCCGTGTTTTCTCTCAACAGCGGACACCGAAGTGGGGCTTGGTCTTAGGAGGGCACTGTGCACACGGCTCATAAAGGAGCCTTTCTCACCACCACAGCCGTGCCACTGGCTTCCCAGCCAGGGCATCAGCTGTGTTCTTTATGCTTTATTTGTAAATGACATTTCACAAGAGCAGCAGGGCACTCCTGGCAGCATGTTTGGAGGAGTTATCGCTCCTCAAGCCCTGTAACGCACCTGAGGCGTGCAGTAATGGCCCAGGAATGCAATGACTGTCCTGTCTTACTGCTTACCACTTCCATAGGAGATACTCTGCACACAGACATCTCCGTGTTCATCATAACCTAGCAGTTTCTTTACCCTCTGCAGCCTTGCTACAGTCATCCTACATAAAATTTTAGGTGCATTAGTTTAATGGGGTATTTTAATGGTAACTTTCAACTCAGTATATGGCCACTGAGACGAAACCTTCAGATTTTGGGATGTGGCCCACTCTGCAGACTTCTGTCATGGACATTACCAGGGCAGACGGACATAGTAATGGGTCAGACAAGAGTTCTGCCAGTCCTTTGATGTGGGTGAGGGTTGTGCTGGGTGGAAAAAAAGAATTTTTGCTTACACTGGCAAAAGCTCTCGTATAGCCATGTTACATAAAAAAAAAGCTGCTTCTGCAATTACTTTTTTTTTAAAATCTAGAAACCTGGTGTCAGCTATGCCAAAATGCTGTCCTTTTTATTTCATAGTGTAATATGTGTATTTATTTATTTTTCATATTGATGTCACAAGGCTTAGCTAGACTCTTTTGGAAGCTGTTGGTCTGTAAGAATGAGAGGTATCATAAGACTGCACAGTTAAAGGGAATTGCAGCTTTTTTTGTGAATGAAAAACCCAGTGGCTTTTCTCTAAAATAATAGTACTTCTTGGGGAGTCAGGGGGTGGAATAAGTTAAAAAGAATTAACGAATCTGCTGACTAGATTTAAATTAATTGTAAATCCCAGCTCAACTGGGAGCTCAGGGTCTCTTTTGCATCTGCAAACAGAGTAATACTGATGCCTCTGACTTCTCTAAGGAAGCCTTTCTGGAGGCTTGGCCATATGTGACATTTAAGAGGATATGAGTAGTTGTTAATGTTGATGGATACAGCTCAAGATGGGAGGTAATTTTCCCTTGCTGTGGTGGTGTTGGTGTTCCTGGTGAGAGCTGACACAGGCAGGTGTCACTGAAATCGAGGATCTTGTGCAGAGCTGGAAGTTAAGGAAAAGTGTCAGCTCCATAAGTGCTCAGTGGGGTTTCTCAGACCTGTGGCTGAGTATGAGCATATAATTGATTTTTTTCAGTTCACTAGACAAACTGGAGGAGGGGAAAAACAAATTCAGTTTTGGTTTTTCAAGGCTTTTTTAAAAAAATGAATGCCTTATGTAAAAAAATAGATATTTTTTGGTGAAAATACTTCAGAAGATTTGTGGGTAACTTTGGTACTCAGGGTAACCTGAATATACCTTTGATAAAATGTTTGACTGGAGAAGGAAAAGAAACAAAAGCCCCCAAACTCAACCCCTCTCAGCTCTGTCTGTGCCCTGGTACCTTCACACTGGCAGCCCCACTGAAGGCTTTGCTCTCCCTCCTCTGGCAGAATAGGGGGTTTGCTGATATCTTCACTCATCTCATTTCCTACATTTCCCCTCCCCAGCCACGCTTCCAGGGAACAAGAGGCAGCGTTGCCTCTGCAGGAAGATGGGAAATAGTACAAGTTACATTGGAAAACTGAGAGGGCTTGCCACGAACAATTTAATCTTGTTTTCACCCACAGCCTGGTATGCTGTTAACTAGCATGAATTTTGCCTGAGTAACACATGTCTGTCTGCCAGTCCTTCCCTCTGCCCTGCTGGTCCCTCACCCCTCAAACTTGATACTTCAGCTCTGCTCTGCCCCTCAGCTCAGGGCATCTATCTGTTTTGGTAATTCTGCCCAGCTTTGGGGCTGTGCTGTGTAATTCAGAGTCCTGCAGTGCCCAGCTGAAAAATAGTTGTGTTTCTTTGCTGCTTGATGTCTGGGCAAGCCCCCTCCATGGTTTGGGGGTAGTGGGGGAATGTGTGTGGGCTGCCTCGGGGATATCTCTTTGAATGGAGAATGAAATAATTTGGTGGACCTAACCAAAGTGCAATCTCCCCAAGCTCCTTCCCACCAGCACTTTGCCCTGCTGCTGGCCTTACCACCTACGCCTTCTTCTCCTTCCCTCTTTTCAGTGGCATACATTGAGAGAGAAATGTTGCTGTGAAAAAAGCACTGAAGGCAGTGCCAAGTGGTGCAGAGACAATCGAGTGTTGCTTTTCCAGGTCAGACGGGAGATTTGACATTTGCCTGGGCAGTGGCTGAAGCCAGCAAATCTCATTAAAAGAAGGAGAATTATCAAGTTCTGTGGATTTAGAAGAGGGTTTATTTGTTGTTGTTTTTAGCTCGGCGTTGCTGCAAGCAGAAATCCACGTGGCTGAGTGTATGGAAGGGTGTTGTGCCTGTTGGAAGGCCTGGCAGCAGCTCCCTCTCTGTACCCAGGGCTCAGTATGAAGGATGTGCCAGTGGCAGCTCCCAGCCCTTTCCCTGCCTCAGCAGGCAGCTCTGCCCACAGCGGGCCTGGCACAGTCGGTGCCTGGCACAGGCTGGGCTCTGCTGAAGGTGCAAGGCAGCTGAGCCCTCGGGCACTCGCTGCTCTGTGCCTGGCTCCTGGCTGTGCCCAGCTCTCTCCCGTGGTGCTGCAAGGATAATCCATTGCTGCAGTAGGACAAGACACCTTTGGCCCTGCCATGGCTTGGGGTTTGCTCTCTGCCACAGAGCCTTGCTAAAGCATTAAGCTGTTTTCTGTACTCCACAGCACTTCGACCTTGTTAATCACTCTGGGCTTTTAAATAATTTGCTACTGCAAACATTTATATAAGGAGAAAAATAAAGCCTCAAGCCTTGGTGGTTTTTGTTGTACCTTTTTCTTCCCTCTTCTCTCTGTGGTGCCTTGTGCATAAATTTTGAAATCTTCAAGTTGATCACCTGCCCCAGCTGTAATTCTCAAAGTGGTGTTTTCCTGGTATTCTGCCCTGCACTGGGTGCTGCAGAGAGAGCAGTGAACTTAGCTGAGGCAACGATTTCCTCCCTCTCCCTTCAGTCCCTTGCTTATCTACACAGTGTCAGGGCTCTGACTCTTTCTCTCTCTCTCTCTCTCTCTCTCTCTCTCTCTCTCTCTCTCTCTCTCTCTCTCTCTCTCTCTCTCTCTCTCTCTCTCTCTCTCTCTCCCTCTTTCTCTCTTTCTCTCCATCTCTTGCAGTATGCAGTACTGGGCCAGGAGGCTGGAGCAGGAGATTGATGGAGTGATGAGGATATTTGGTGGAGTCCAGCAGCTCAGAAAGGTAAGCTGTCTTTCTTTTACCTGTGCTGCCTTTCTTGTGGCAATGAATGTTCTCATCTGCAGAAATCACCTGTGTGAACACCTGCACTCAGTCACCCTCTCAGCTCACTCCATGTGCAGGGTCATGGCTGGCTGTGCTTCTGGTTCCTGGGCAATCAGATGCATTTATCAAGTGTGTGGGAGTGAGCGTGGTTTGTATCTGTCTCTGGGATTTCATGTCACTGCTATCCGAGCATGCACCTCTCAATTTTTTCCTATATGACACACTAAAATATATTAAAATCATCTAACCTTTCCTCCAGGGACTGAAGGTAGTTTAATTTGTGTTTTTAAATTTAAACTTGTGTTGACAAAGCAGGAAATGTTGAAAGGATAATTTTGCTAGCCATTGGAAGCTCCTTGCTTTTAAATATACATTGCAGGTAAAACTAATTGTTTGGCTACTGTTTCCAACTGCCAGAAAACAAAATTTAGTTACTGATGCTGGCATCTGTCTCCTGCTCCCTGAGTTAGCACCAGGATGCAGAGTCTGCAGAAGCCAGACCTGATCTTCTGGCAGCAGTGCTCTGGGTTAGGTTAGGGCAGTTACAGAACAGCTTCATCGGGGTTTATTAGGTTTGGGATCAAACAGCCTTTGAAACCTTCCCTGTTTCCCTTTTCCTCTAAAACCCTGTTTCCCCTTGCCCACACTCTTGTGCTGACTGGCTGATTTGAAATTGAGCAATTTGGAATAACAGTTATGGTGTTAATTTAAAGAAAATAGGCTTCTCTAGAGTGATAAATATATTACCCCAGAAAAAAAGCATGGGTGTATTTGTGTTTTCTGGTGACAGTGACATGTTCTTCTCAGATGCCAATACTTTATGGGACTCCTACTGTCTGTCTTACACTGGATATATTGGCTTAAACAGAACTGCTGAAATTTTATACTGTTGGTTGTAACCCATTGTCTAAACAGAGAGGTCACACTATTTTCTTTTAAATGCATTTTGAAATTAGTTTACCTGAAGGCTTGCAAAACTCTTCATGGTTCATCCATTAATTTGTGTTCATATTGAGCTCTTGAATGGTGTATCTGGGCTTTGTGTGCATTCATTTCAAGTGAACTTCAAGTGGATTGATATAAACTTCATGTGCAGCATGAAAAGCATATACACCCTGTTGGGTTTCAACAGATATTTATGAATGTAGCCATGCATTTGTGCAATGCAGTTTTGCATGTTGACAGGGTCTTAGAGCTGGGGATGCTTTCCAGGCAATACAATACAATACAATGCAGCAGCCAGCATTCTCTTCAGCAGAGCACAGTCATAAAAAACAAAAGAATTGCTACTACATTTTTGTACGTGTCCTCTCTTACAATTTATTCTTATTAGCTTTGATTTTACTCCTTTGCATGTTAAATAGGCATATCATGTAATTTTTTTAATGCCATAATTAAAGAGAAATTACACCTCCAATTTGCCAGCACTTGACTCCTATTGGCCAGTCAGTCAATTACAGGTAAGAGAGCTTCCCACTTTTCCTGTTTAATTCTTCTGGTAGAACATAATGCAGTACTTCAATGGATTAATACTGGATAAATTGACTACAGAGGGATTGAAGGGGTTTTTTTGAAATCTGTTCTGGAATCTTCTTGTAAAGGGAGGAAGCTAATTATTGTATCTAGTAATGCATAAACCAGCTGAAGCCAAGAAATGAGCTACTGAAAATTCCACTGTGCAGCTGTTTGAACACCAGAGAGGACTGGTGGAGGCTGTCTGCGGCTCTCTAGGGGAGAACTTGGGATGTGGAGTTCAGGTTTGATTCGTAGATGCAATATCAAGTGGATGATACTTAAGAACCACATTGCTTGCTAGTACACACTAGCACAGCTTCACTGATGGAAAATGGAATGGAGTGCTTCACCCTGAAGAACTCAGAGCTGTACCTGCTGGCAGTCCTTACCCAGCAGTGGCACACAGGTTCCTCAGGGTTACAGTATGAAGCTGTCTAATGTCATAAAGTGGCACTGTAACCTACTTGGAGACATGGATTTTAAAAGTTTTAAATCCGCATTCTGTTGCAACCACACTCAAAATTTAGAAGGTGAGCAGGCACAGGGGGGAGGAGCTGTGGGAGCTGAAATATGATACAGCTGGAAGCTAATTCCACCCACTGGGATTTCACAGGAAGGTTTATTATTAAGCAAGAGTAGACCCATGCAGGGTAGGAAGGATAAAGAAAAATGAGATAAGCAGAGCCTGGTTTTTGCTGAAAGTTGCTGATGTTCTTTGGGTTTGCCATGTTGGCCTGGGACATGTCTGGAGAGGGGACTTCTGGTTCATTATGCATAGTGATACTAGGAAAGTGCTCCAATAGGGGGGAAAAGTGCTCCAGTGTTACCAAAGACAGAACAGGTCCTTCTGATTTTGTTGGGGTCTGCTGTGAGGTGATGGGTTCCACTGCTAGCTCTCATGGGACTACGAAGCTGTAAGCACTGGAGGTGGGTCCATGCCAGAAATGGATCTTCCCTTTCCAGGCCTGACTACCAAAGTGACAGACAAAATAATAATTAAAAATACCCTCCTCTGAGATTTGCCAGGTTTACTTACAAATATTTTTTTCTTGGATTGATGTGAAAGGATGAAGACCTCTTCTTTGGTTATTACCTGAAATCATAACTGTTATGGCATATGAGGCATGAAATTTATTGTCAAAAATATGGTGTCCAGGAACATAACAGTGCTGAATATTTTATCTTCCTGGAGCGCTGCCCATCCCAGAAAGATTTTTGTTTTAACTCCTCAGTCATTTCCTTGAGTTGGGGTACTAAATGTTCAATGCTTCCCTCCTGTCCTGCCAGGTGGACAGGCGATCCCCTGGGGAGTTTTTCCAAGCTTGTACCATGTAGATGCTCCTTTGCACAAGGGGACCATTGTTCTGGAGCAATTACAGGGGGATGAGAAGCTCTGAGATGTAAAAGGGAGTCATGCCAAGGGCTCTTCTTTCAGCTGTGAGGTACCACCTTGGTTCTCTGCTAATGTCCAGACCTTGAAAACACTGAAGTGCAAATGTCCTCATTAGACAGACACACTGGCTGAGGTGGGCCACCCATATGACTGAGCACTGTGGGCTTGGAGCTGTATGGAGGACCATGGCCTTGCTGAGATGATTTTCTGCCTGGTGAAGTCAGTGTTTAGCCCTTGGGGTGCCTGTAATGCAGCATCCTGTTGGCTGGTTGGTTCCTCCAGGCATGCCTCAAAACAAATCCCAGCACTTGGATAAGGGTATGTTGCTTTGCCTCCCTATCCTTGCCTCCCTTGCAGCTCACCAGAGATAATTGAGAGCACAAATCATTGCTAATTTAGCTCTGACTGGCACAGTGATATGTGGGACCCTATAATGCTGGCTGAATAGACTGACATTCCTTAAATAGTTATTTCTAGAATAAGGAATATTATACTAAAAATGCAACTCTCTGATTTCAGTTTTTTGGGTTTTTTTTGTTAGCTACTTCTTTGTGGCTAGAGTGGACTCTTCACTTTGCAGAACAAAAAATACTTTGTTTTGACATTTCTTGCTACGCGACACTACGTTTCTATTTCTTCTATTTTTTGGGGGACAAATAAAAGTTACTGACTTTAGTAAAAAATGAATTAATACCTTGTGTTTCCAGCCTATATGCTGCAAAACCTGCTCCAGGGTAGACTGTACTCAAGAGATTTCCCATGCTGGTGCAGCCCTGTCCCAGCCTCCCAGTGTCCTGCTGTGCTGGCACTCATGGCAGGACTGATGACAGCAGAGCTGTGTGTGCTGCTGGGTTTGTGCCTCACTGAGCAGCTCCCCTGGATGTTGTGTTAAAACTCCTCTTCTGGATAGCTGGGCTGAGGCTCAAATCTGCCCTGGCTTGTTACCTAAATTGTGTTTGATTCTGTGTCTCCTGAGGTGAACAGCAAGCTGGTGAGAACATCCCTTCCCCCACCTCTAGTACCTGTTATCCCTGGCTACCTCCAGTGGCCTTGTTTCCTCACTGGCATTTACTGAGGAAGCCAAAGCCCTTCAAATGAGAGGGGGAAGAGCTAAGAGATGTAAATGCTGAGCCCCTTTTCCTGCTCTGTCTTCCTTTCTCTCTTCCCTCTGGTTGCCTTTCCTGAGGACTGCTTCAATAGCAGGATAGAACTCTCTCCTGGAGGTGCCATACCCTGCCACAGACAGGCTTTGGCAGGAGTAGGGTGGGCAGCAGAACTGGACCTGAGCTGCATTTGCTTCTGCTCTCCAGCCTGTCAAGCTGGCTTTGTACCCTCTTCCCTTTCCTCTGGGCAGCCAAGGGTAGTCGAGAGAGAGTGTCTGGGTCTGTCTTGCTGGTGTATGACTGGGAGATAAGGATTCTGCTGGCCTTGGTGATGAGGAACCACTCAGTGTGTAAAGGGTGAGATGGCCCCAAACCTGAGCCCAGGGCGGGATGTGGGGAGCAGCCTGCTGGCTGAGCTGGGCAGGCAGGGAGCCTCTGCCTCAGCTGTGCTTGGTCCTCAACATATGTGACTGCACAGAAAGGAGGATGGGCCCAGGGGAAAGGGAGACTTGTGCTGTGCCCTTTGGGATGCAGCTCCCCAAGGAGTTTGATAATGGTGGCACAGCAGAAGTGGCTCAGCTTGACCCTTGTAATCAATATCTGGTTTTACTTCAGTGCATTTTCATGTCTGTCTTCTATTCTTGCTTTCTTGTACTTTGTTTTGCTAGTTTAGCATTTCTGCCTGCAGGAAGTGCTGCTGTTCATTCCTCTGGGTTTTTCTGGCAGGGAAGGATCCTCCTGGCCAGGGCTTGGGGCAGAGTGACCAGGATGTGTGCAGGTGTCCTCACCTTTGCCTGCTTCACCTTACCTGTCCTTTCTGCTCAGTGCTGCTTCTCTGATATATCCCCTCCTGTTTTCAAAGCATGGCCATGCTTTAGTCAAGGCAGCTGCAGGTGAGGAACTGTGATGGAGCTGTGCATAAGAACTTGAATTTAAAAAAAACCCAAGGCAGAGTTTTGCCTTGGGTCTGAAGAGCTGAAGTGGCATCTGCCTTGTGTAGTGCTGCAGTTAGTAGCACTCCTCCTGTGGTGGGGTCTCTGCAGTACTGAGTGTTTCATGTGGTTCTGTGAGTGCATCCCTTACAAAACTGCTGGCATAGAGCTAGAGCCTCTTTAATGCCAGCACTAGGAGGTGAGACATGCTCTTATCAAAGGAGCTGTCAAGGTTTTCTGTTCAACTTTTTTGATCTTGGGTAACTACTGGAATAATAATAAATTAGCCTAAATCTCCCGAGTAACTGTGGTATTACATGATGTTTAATTTGTTCTTTTGTTTTCTCTGGGTATAGAAACACTCAGCTGGTCATTCAGTAGGGCTGGACAATCTGAGAAGTGTTAATGGAAGTTTAAATGAAGAATGCAAGAGAATCAGAGTCCCCCTGCACAATGCTCTGGCTACAGTGTCCGAGAAGCCTGTCTGCTTCCAATGGCTCTGTCACATGGACTGGACATTCACAGAAACAGTGATGTGGTCCTTATTTCCAGCATGGCAGAGTTGATCTAATCAGATCCTAAGCTTCCGATATTCAATGCACTACTATTTTCAAAACACCATAGCAGAATTCATCTGGCCTTTTCCTTTCCCAGCCCCCAGAATGGGAGATGAGTGATGCCCAGCGTCTGCACTGTGCTCAACAGATTTGAGAGGAGTTTGAACCCAAAGCTTGGGCAACACACAAAGAAAGCTGCTTATGCTACAGCAGCACTGAATGCCTGCCCTCTTCCAGATGCTGCCAGGGTGAAAGGACCTTACTGAGTTTTCCAACAGCTAGTGCCCATCTGGGGACTGCCCAGGAGTATGGGCAGTACCCCAGTGAGTGGATGCCTAGCTCCAAGCCCTTGGTTCCCAAGCTCATTCATAATGTGTCTGATCCTTGCCTTCCTCTCCTGTTTTCCCTCCCCCTCTCCTAGCAGCGTGCACACAGCCTGCTTCCGCACACCATCACTGTGCCCTCCCCTGCTCCTCATGTTTGATAAGAGGAAGTGTGCGATGCCAGATAAACACATTCCTGTTCCAAGCAGCTTGGGTTTATTTTAATCTGCCTGGGCCGTTCAGCAGCCTCAGCACTCTGTTCAGCGCTGAGTGCAAAGCCAATGCTGTATTACCAAGGAGGATCATTTAAATGTCCTTAGGCTTGCAGCGGCTTGGTTGGGAAAGAGGGATCCTCTGGCACCCCTTGCTTGGGCCAGTGTGTTCCATCGTTAGCCCCCTTGCACCCATCATCTCACTTCTCACTCCTTCTCTCTACTCAAACCATATTGCATCTGTACTGCGAGATGTCAGGGAAACATATGCTCCAGCTTTTAGTACATTTGCATAATTAGAGTAATGTGTATGAATAATTTATAGCTGTATGTGGCTGCTCAGTGTGTGACGTTAGCACCCCTCACTAAATCCTTTCCAGTGGGTGGTGCAGATCCTGCACCAGAGCCATTGTGCCGATGCAGTGTGCAGTCTGTTGGTAGATGCAGGGGCCCTGCTTTGAGACATCAGGGTGTGCATCTCTCTGGGTATGTGTTTGTGTCTGTATCTGTATATATATGTATTTAGCAGAAAGATGGGCTTTTGCAGTTCTAGGGGAAGAGCAGGCTAGAAGTCCCAGAGGCTAAAATGCCTTAGACTCTTAGGCTCAGTACATGCTCTGTTTATGCAGAAGCTGCAAATGAAAATGTTCTGCAACATTTGAAAGCCAAGGCATGGAGTTTTCAAGCAGGACTCAAGTGTGACTAGTTTGTGTTCCAGGATTATGTTTTTGTTTTAGTTTTTTTTTTTTAATTACTTTTTCAGATCATAAAACTTACCAGCTTGCCTGGGAGAGGGATGAACATGCCTGCACTGTCACAGAGCCTGATCTCAATCAGTTGGTCAATAAATAGTAGCAAAGAATTGCCTGGACACTGTCTCACTATTTACCAGCTCTTTAATGTGTGAGTTCTTATGCTGGAAAATCCAGAGTGCCAGGTAGGTGTTTTAAAGGAGTGATCTGAGTCGCTGGATCCTGGTATTTATGTTCCTGTTAATTTTAGATTAAACTATATTTGGTCCTTTCCAAATGTTTTCCTTGGCTGGAAAGCATGGTGTAAACTGGAACAAAGTGCAGGCATGCACAGTTACTGACTCGTTAGTATTAGCCACTGGGAAACTGAGGCAAGTGGTTAAGCTGAGCAGGTCTGTGGAACCAAGGTGTGGTCCAGCCTGGACTGTTCTCCATCGTGGGTACAACCAGCAGGTCCATAGAGGAGGGTGTGTTTCGAAAGGCAAAAGGCAGAGTGATAGTCCTTAAAGCCCTTGCTTTGAATGTTTCCACTTTACAGAATTACTTTGTAAAGATAATACACTTGCAGCCAGTTGGTGCAAGTTTGCACAATCAGAGGGGATTGCTGTTGAGTTTTATGGAGTCACTTCTGATTTATATTGCTGTCAGTGACAAGTTAAATGAGCCCAGCATTCAACAGAGTGATGCTCAGGTGTGTGCATCTCCTGAGTGCGCTGCTTTTCGTTTCATGTCCAAAAATGTAGCTGATGTACCCAGCCAGTCAACAACCACGTTTGTAAAATCGTCATGAATATTCAGTGAAACTCTTTGAATTGATGCTGTTGCCATTACACAGTTATATGAATCCATGGGAAGGATGAGACCTTGGTTGATGTTTCTAGAAGCCTCCCTCATCCAGGTTGTTCTGCCATTGACTGAAGGAGCCTGTGTGGTCCCCACATTCATTCCAGCTGAAGTTGTTAACTTCAGGCTGTGTTTAAAAATAAAGCAAGGCAAAATCCATACCAACTCTGCCAGAATGCTGCATGAATAATTAGGTGGAGATCATTAAAGTTTCCCTTCTTAAAAACATACATAGATTATTCTTTAATGGAAAGTTAATTGCTTTATTATTCTCTCCAGATGGTTCTTTTCCTTTACATTCACAGGGGAATTTATATAGCCTGGAATTCAGTCTCCTGTGAGCAGAGCTGATAACCAAAAATGCAACTCTTATCACTGATCAAGATACAAAACATAGAAAATATGTATTTGTATTTCATCATGGTTTCAGATTTTTCCCATTCTATGTTTTTAAATATTATTTATGGGCTTTAAGTGCCTCTTCAACTTGAAATGCTGCAGGCCGGGGAGTTTGCATTTCTCTTCCTGATAGGTTTGTCAAGCACTATGTATTGGACACTACTGGATCCTGACATTCTTGTGGATGAGCCATCACTTCCATTCATCACTGGACTGTAGAGGAGTGAAATATGCAGTTACACTGAAAGGTTTAAAGAAGGAAACTGTCATTAGATACTTGAGTTTATTGTGTGGAGGAAGCAGTAAGATGTGTCACATCTCCTTTGTTCCGTATGTAGAAATGCAGGAAGGCTTGGGAAGTTGGGGAGGTCAGGGAGGAGGTGACTTCTCAAGGGCACAGTTGTGGTTGTTATGTTCCAGTGTGGCTCCAGCCTGGTAAATGGCAGTAGGCACTTTGCATGTTAAGTGAGTGTGTTTATCGTGCCTCATTACAGCACATCACCTCTGACATCTGAAGTGAATAACTTGAATGGGCCCCTTATTTCAAACACCCACCCGTGCCCACCTATTGGCCTGCAATGATGCTGCCAGTTTTACAGGTACTTATTTCCTTTTAATTATTTAGAGTTAAGATATTATTGTAAGGGAGGGAGAGAGAGTGGAGTCTGTTTTTAGATCAGTCTTGCTTTCCTCATAAGCAGATCAACTGGACTTCAGTACTGGAGAGTTTTGCTTAAAGACTGAGAGTCTGTGCTCTGGTTAAAGCTGTAGTTTGCTGTTGCTTTATTGAAAGAGATGGCTCTGCTTTTGGAGGAACTGCCTCCTGGGAGACTCCAGATCTTGGTAACCATCAGGGCTCTGTAGCTTTCCAACACTTGTATCCTTGGCATCTTACTTTTACAATTCTGCATACAATGACTTTGAAAAGCTCCACACTCTTTTACTTAGGGATAGTCTTAGGGATAAACCAGGTTTTCTCATGATATGGGAGGTCGTATCCGGAGCAGAGGGAAGGAAGGTGAACAGGCTAAGGAAGAAATGTAGCAGGATGGTGATGCTAATGGTTATGAATTCTTCTTCCTCTTCTGCTGCTCTTGGGCTGATCAATGCAAACTGATACATGTGGGGCATTCCCTGTTTATTTTGATATATTTTGGAGGATTTCTCTGTTTCATTAGTTTAGATTTATGTTTGGGCTTGCTCGTTGTGATTCAGTTATTCACTGGGCTTGAGATTTTATTGACTTTTTTCCCTTTTCTAACTGACCTTTCACACCTGGAAGAATCCAAGACAGATTTACTATGTGTTTGTTCAGTATCTACTATAACCAATAGTGTCATGCTTTTTGGACACTGACCATAGTATAAATATTAAATAGTAAGTAAGAGCACTGAGGAAAATCCTGCCTGAATGAAACATGAGATTTACTGATGCGAAGAGATGCTGGGAATGAGAGGCATGGCTATTTCTACCAGGGCAGTTTCCTAAATGCCTGGCTGATGTGGCTTGGACTGGTGGCAGGATCTAAATGTCTGCATGTGTCAGGAGCCACTCTAGGGATTGTTTTAGCAGTAGCATTAGTTATCATCTGTTGGATGCCCAAGCAAAGCCTTTGCTTGTAGCTAGGAGGGAGGGAGCAGATTTTCAATTCCCTGCTGTGACTGTAAGGCCAGGTAAATAGAGAAGAAGGAGACAGTAGGGGGTTTATGTGACTTGAGGAGCAAAGAAGATTGTAATGGTAAATGTTGGATTACTTTTAAAAACAAGTAGGTCATTGAAGATACCATGGTTGGTGAACAGAAAAAGAAAAAAGGTGGATTTATTCCTTGTTCTTATAAGATTTGTTACACTATAAAGCTCACGTCACGGCTCGGCATGCTGTCATTTTTAATTTTGAAAGTTCTTTGTTTCTGTCAGTGGTCCAGCAAAGATGACACTAGACCTGATTAGGGGCCTGGGATCTTCAAAGGAGCCTTGGTTCCCAGTTTCCTTAGGCATTATGAGTAGGCTGGGCCTTATTGTAGTGCTTGCTGGGAACATCAGCTGTTGTTCTGTTTCCTGCTCTAGCAGGATTTGCATGTGACTCCACAGCCAACTCAAATTGTTTAAAATTCAACTTGTCTTTTGTCTTCTGCCCCTTTTTCAGAGTCCTGGCATGCGAGAAAAACATCCGTCCCCATCCTTGCCTTTTGTAGAAAGCAACAGATGGTTACCTAGTATTCAGTTATAATAATTTGCTGTGAGGTATATACATGGAATATTCATAACATTGCTACTGGGTATGTCCAATTCTGAGTAGAAGCAGTACCTCCAATGTGTTCTGAAGTGCCCAGTGACTTGATGTTCACTGAAAAAGAAATTCTAGCATAGGAATACTATGCTTACCTTTAGTGCATTTCATGGCTGATTATTAAAATTACTTGCAAACAAGTTTACTTTCACATCTCAAAACTGGAAATAAGGAAAACATCCAAGTTTGGCTCTGTGAATAGGAAATTGAGGCTTAGATGAGGAAAACCCTTATTCTGCACAGCGAGTTTGATGGAGAGCTGGGGAGGGAACCTATGAATCCCAACTCCAGGGCATATCTACCAAATGTCTTCCTTAATAACAACTGTTCCGTTTTTCTCTTCTGGCTCATTACTACATCTGTTAGCACTGAGCAGTGAATCCTAGGAAATGTAAGTGAGAGAGAGAAACTTTCATCTTTGAATTCTCCCTTAGGAAACTTATTTCTGGCAAGTTTCACAAGTGGCAGCTTCTTGTTTATATTCACAAGGCTTCCAACACAAGGCGTTTTCTTGTTGGCTGTGCCCTCAGCTCTGTCCCATGACTGAAGTGATAAACCATCGCTCTCTCCTTGCCTCTGCTGTTGGTGTGAGTTTTTAGGGCTGTGCTCCTGATGCAGAGCCTGAGCAGCCGTTGATTGCCAGCTCTCCCTCCTCCTTAGATGTGTGCTAGCTTTCAAACGACATTTTGAGGTGCCTGAAGCATTCTGTGGAAGAAAATTAATTGGTTTTGACAAACCACAGCAGTCCCTTGGGTGCCTGGGAGTGCAACATTTATTGAAACCAGGCAGGAAATCTAAACACTCTGGTGTTCACTCACCTCCAGTGCAGCTGTATTAAAAATAGTAAAAAATCCTTAACCTTCCTCTGGATTTTTCACTCTGACATTTGGATCATCCACTGACTTTCTAATAAAACATTATTTTTCTTTTAGAAGAGAGTTTAGTGGTCATGAAAGATGCCAGAATGACAGCCCAGGGAGGAGATGGTCTCTGTTTACCCACAGAGCAAATGCAACATCAGGGCAAACGTACTTGCCATTGTACTTCCACCTTGACCTGCGGCATCCCAAAGGAAGGTAGGGAATTGCAGGTTTTCAGCACTTCAAGACTTGACCTCTGCTTACACAACTTAATAAGGAATCAGCCTTCTCCTGCTATTGCAGTGCAGTATTAAGGAGGGATTTTTCATCACAGCTGTAGATGTAACAACTTCAGTGCAAACCTCAGGCTGAAAACACTCTGCTGGCAGAAAACATCTCCTAGCCCCACTCTTCCAGGAGCCTGGCCTGTCTTCCTAACATATTGGTTACAATCTGATTAATTTCTAAAATGTATGCTGATACCCTGTGCAAGGTAAAGAAGATCCCTTTATATATGACACATGTGTTCTATGGCTGTGGGTGCCCTTCAGTCAGCCACTGGCTTGAGGTTGCTGCTCTGTTCTGTGCAGAGCTGCTGATGGGAGTCATTAAGTTGCCATCAAGTTTGAATTAGTGTTGATTCACCTCTAAAAAATAACCAGCAGTGTTCTCCACACAGCTCTGGAGGCAGGGCTGGGAAATGAGAGGAGTAATTTTTAAACAAAAGCTAGTTACTGCCGAGGTGCAGTCACAAAATAGGGTTGGGGTGAGTTTTACATGGGGTATCCACTTGCCAGCCTGTAAAGTGGCATATGATTTCTGGACCGTGCCCTGCTTGATGAGGCAATCTTTTTACAGGTCTTTTGGTGTCCATGGACATCCCCAGGAATGGTGTCAGTAGAGGAAAGCCATATACTTTCAGTCTGTGTTATCAGGTTTATCACAGATCCTAGCCTCACAGACTGGAAAAAGTACTGGAGCCACTGGAAAAGCTGATTGGAGAGGATTTGCAGACAAATGATGTAATGGGAGTTACTCAGCTCCTGCAGGACCTTATTGCAATAGATTTCTGGTGGTTTAGCAGGTTTTGTGTTGTCCATCACCACAAGATTCATATGGCTGTGGTATGGGTGCACATTCTGAATGTGGTAAATAATATGGGCTGTGTTAGGCAGAAGGTCCTGGTGTCCTTGTATGTCCTCTGTACCTGCAAGTGCCAGACAGAGCTGGGACACCAGCTTTGTCAGTGTGGTTAGAAACTCTGCAAGTGGATCAAAGCTCCTGCTAGTATCTGGAGTGACAGAGATGGGGAAGTGATGGACAGAGGAAGCATTTGCTTCTAAAGAGTTGCTGTGGTTCGATCCTCTCAGTTCCCACTCGCAGAGGTGGAGCAGGGGTGTGTGGAGGCTGTGGAGGGGACAGATGGGGAGCCAAACCTTGAGAAGAGCAGGGAATGTGACTGCGGCAGAGAGGGGAGGGGTGGCAATGGCTGCTGGGTCTGCGTCACCCAGATGGTGACAACTCCTTATGCAATTAATTAGCACAGCTGAGAGCCTGAGCTCGGTGCTAAAGGTGAGCTGCAGTTGTACCAGCAGAGATGCACAAAGGCTTTATTGTGTGGCCTGGGACCTTGCTGGGGGCTTCTCTTGATGGTTGCTACTGCAATACTTCTACAGGCTATTCATGATCTTGTAGAATAGCTGTAGAAGCATTGTCTTAAAAGTTCAGCAGTGTGGGAGACCAAAGAGCAATCCTAAATCAGCAATCCTAAATGAAGCTTTCGCAGGTCTGGATACTGCAGGAGAATTACTGCACAGGTTTCTTTTTCACCTTTTTTCTCCTCTAATGATTCTGCTTTCTGGCATAACAATTACCTGCTTTGGATATCAATGTGTATGGGAAACTGGCTCGAGCTAAAATGGTAAATTAACTGCTTTGAAGCTTATGTCCCAGATGTCAGTAGTGATAGATTCTGTTGAGTGGTTCTAGCTAGAAAAGACTTTGAGCAGTGTCATTTTTCATGGGAAAACTTCCCATATGCTTCTCCAAGAGGCTTTTCTGGACAATTAAGTGACATGCTGTATGCAGAGATAACATGAATTCAGAGAGCTTTTGCACTTCATCTTCTGTGACACACCATACATGGGATGTCAGTGGTAACCATGGGTTTGGCCCTTGGTCTCAGTTACTTCTGCAGGAGCAGGGTTTTCCACCCCTGCTGTCACCCATAACCGAAAGGACTCTTGTGATGTTTCTTACATGAATGGTTGACACACTGTGAAGCTGGGACATGGGAACATCTGTGGCAGAGGAAATGCCATCCTACATTCATCTACTGAATGGCATAGTGGGCACCAAGGCCTTTTAGCTCTTGAGCCAGTGGGACGTCTGGTAACAGAGAGACAGCACTCTGGACAAGGTGTAGGTGTCATGGGAATGAAGATTTTCATGCAATGGAGTGGCAACTTCTTTTTCTCTCTTACTATAACAGACTAATAAAGTTATTCTCACAAGGAGTGCCTGTCTCTGTAGGGAAACCCAAGTGTGCTGCTGGTCACATACTGGACAACATGACAATGAAGTCTGGGGGGAAACTCAGCAAAAATCACCATTTTGAGATGTATGCAGAGTGTTCCATGGCCCTTGGCAAAGGAAAAGTACAGCATAGATTGTGATTTGGGGGCTTTCAGAGTCCCCCCCAGAGATGACCCTCTGGTGGCACTGCTTGTTTCAGTATGGCTCCATCTCCTCCCAGGAGTTGAGCACCCCTTGCTTGACTCCTCTGTGCCAGCTGTCCTGAGGTTCTTGCTGCTTTGCATTACAGCCGTGTGTCAAGAAATCCCAGCTCCTGAGGTCAAGTGCTAAGCATTTGCTTCTTTATCAGATATTTACTTAGGAGGATTTCATTATACCGAATCTACTAGCTTTGAATAAATTCACATGCTGTAAATTTGTTCTTGCTCTTTCTGAAGGGACTTGTATGCTAGAGAAAACTTCCAAGACAACCATTTATACCAAAAGCAATTACTTTTGTGGTAATTTTGTATGTATTTTACTGCAGATACTGTATTTCTGTTTGACTATGAGCTTTCTCCCAAGTGGCACTGCTGTGCTGGAAGTAGAGAAAGTCAGTTACTTGAATTTTGGGTGCCTCAACATTTTCACATGATTAACATTGAATATATTTGCCTGTGCACTTATTTGAACAAACTCCACTTCTCTGAATCAAGCTATAGGTTGATCTTATCAAAATCCACTTACAGCTGCTCCATCTGAAGTGGGAGGTGGTATTGTTTTGTTTTCTTAGTGTTGGTTGATTTTGGTGGTTTTTTTTTGCAACACCACTGTCAGCTTCTGGTTATTCTTCAGCTAAGTGGTAGAGTTGGTTTTTCATGACACTGCAGAGAGCATCTCCAAAGCCTCCTCACTCAGCCCATGAGTATCCAGGAACCATATTCTGCAGTGTAGCCAAGTTGAAGTATTGGCAAAAGTAGCTTGTTATATTATTTGGAATAATAAACCTGTAGAAAATCCTTCTACAAATAACTTTCAAATGAGTGATGGGGCAAAGCTGAATTCTTCACATCAGCAGTTGTTTTGCTCCATGCAAACCATGCCATCTACACAGGAACTCTTTCTGGTGTCTCAGCTGCAGCCCTCTGCACCCAGGATCTCCTGTAATCACTTTACCAAGTCCAAAACAAATCAGGAGGAAAAGCTCAAGAATTTAGGCAGTTGGGCCTGGTAATCCATGATGTCCTCTCTCTACTGTTTGTTTTTACATGCTCTGTTTCAGCAGGTAAGTCTTGGTGGTCCTTGTGATAAGAATAATCCATTCTTTGGGGCTGGAGGTTTGGTTTACCAAAACTGTTGGTTGTATAGATATAAGTGGGTGTAATAGCTGCCCATCCTACATCCAAATGTGCCCTTAGCATTTCCAGAGGGCAAACATGCATGACTGCTTTTGAAAATGGACAAGGGAAAACTGGGGGAATGTGTACTAAAGAGAAGCATGTTCATATTAAAATCCAGAAGGGTAGGTCTATTTTTTCCTTCATCATAAGTTTCTCATTAACAAGATTAATTTCATTTACAAGTTGCTCATTAACTGGTTTAAAAAAGGAAAACCAAACCAAAAATCTTAAAGAAATGTAGGTTCCTGTTAAATTGCAAATTCTATATTCCATGCTGGATTATTGTTTTATGGGAACCAGTTATACTGTACATATCTACATATTTCACCAGAAAGCAAAATCTTTTTTCCAGGGGAAATTGTTATGAAGAAAAAAAAAGTATTTAATAATAAGGTATTGCTATTACAATATATAATACTTGTGCTCAAGCCTGAATCTGAAATGAAAAAAAAATTGTCATCTGAACAGCCCTCAACACCCCAGTCTAAACTTTGTGGCTAGCTTAGACCCTTGCAATAGACTGATGAGGGAAATCACTTAAACCTTCCTATTACTGCTGTAATGAAGTAGACAGAAACATTTATCTGAGCATTTCTATGGCATGAGAATATTGTGATGTTTTCTGGGCTGTTCATTGTCCAGCTAAGCCACTCATATCTGGAAGAATCCCATCTCACTTGACTTTTGACCTTTTTTCCTTGCATGGTATTTGGTTTAGGATTTAATGACAAATGAAAAAATTTATTTCTGGATCAGTAGGTCTGTGAAGTTTCAGTTAGTCCAGATAGGGCACAAACCTGAGCAGGTTTGCAGGCAAAAGGAAGGAAAGACTTTTGTGATTCAGGTAGAAAGTAGTTGCTCAGGACATCTGTGGCTGGATGCTGTCTCTGTCTGAGACTGCTCTGGGAGCCTGGGCAGGATTTCTGTATCTTCCTGGTATAGGAATCTATTGCTGGATTTCCCTCCCACAGTGAGGATTTCTGCATTCACATTCAGTGGATGTTAGTAATGCCTGCCACAGAAAAATCTAGGGACAAACTGCACATTGTTTGTTATTTTTAAGAGGAAACCAAAAGAAAAATGAGCACACTGAGAGTGTTTTGTAATTCAGCTTTTGAAATTGTCACTTAATAGGTAGAAATTATCATGAACTGAAAGCAAAGAAAAACTTTGGGCACAACAGGGCTTTGCAGTACTTTTTGAGAATTTGGGGAGAAGTACATTTTGGCAGATTTCTAGTTGCAGCTTCTCATGTGCTATTATAGCCCTCTTCATGGGGATCCAGCAAACCCTGGAGAAATGACACTTGTGAACCCACTTAAATCTTCCCCCTGCCAGGCTTCTAAATGGGGGTCTAAGGCTCAAGCTGCTTCTAGTTGTTTTGGTCTGCCTCAGTTTAAGTTATTTTTTCATGAAAGACTGAGCAGAAGTGAAATTGGTGCTGCAATAAAAGGTGTCCCTATTTCATAAGGGCCTTAACATCAGCTGCTGAGGACAAACATTAGCCTAAGAAGGTCTCCAGGGGTTGGCTTTGACAGAGGTAATCTTTCTTGTAATACCATTCCTAATGTGAATCTCTGTTAGCTGTATGTAGTAATTTCTTCCTCTGTGTTTGTTCTGGTATATCTCTAGGGCTGCTTGTATGTGCTGTAGAATATTTACCATATTTCTTTCTTTCCATCTGTGGTGTGGCCTTGCAATATGTGTCTGCTGCAGATCTGTTCTCTTCTAAACATGTAGTGTACTTCCTAGTTTCTCCCTTGCTCCTTGTAGTAGGTGAGCACTGCACCTCTTGAGCTGAGAGTACATTAAACTCTGGTTGCAGTTCCTGCTCATGGAAGGGAGACTCCAAGAAAAATGGGGAGAAACTATTCATAAGAGCATGGACTGATAAAACAAGAGGGAATGGCTTCAAACTGAGAGTAGGCTTATATTAGATATTAAAATATCTTCCCTGTGAGGATGGTGAGGTCCTGGCACAAGTTGCCCAAAGAAGCCATGCTGCCTTATCCCTGGAAGTGTTCCGGGCTAGGTGGGATAGTGCTCTGAGAAACCTGGTCTAGTAGGTGTTGCTGCCCATAGCAAGGGGGCTGAAACAGGGCAATCTTTCAAGTTCCTTCCAACCCAAACCATTCTGTGATTCTATTTGCAGCATTGGACACAGAACTGAGAGGGGCAGAACAGCAATGGTTGCCTCAGCATCTTCTGATTCTCACTGGTGGCTCCTGTTCAGATATGCCTGTTGTCCAACAACAGGGGTTGGAAATATTCAGGGGTTCAGCTACAGCCTGTTTCATCTGGTTCTGGCCTATTTTCCCAGCCAGCAAATCCTTCCTGTTTGTTATTCATATCTCTGGTCCTGAGACCAGCTGTTAACAAGCGGCATCTTGATGCTTTGTGATGTCTGGAGGTGGTTTAGGAATGTTCTGACTCCTACTTCTCTTTCTTTGCATTGCTTTTTCTATATAGATGATACCATAATAGAATAGCACTTCACAGAGGAGTCTGTTGGATTTTGTTTTGACTATTACTGCTTGATTGCATTTGTCATTGTTTTTTCCTGTTTTTTTTCTTTTTTTCCATGCTTTGGATTTTTTGGTCAAATATCGAGGCATCCTAAACCGTGACAGAGCAAGTGTTGTTTAGGAGTAATATCAGAACTCTTGTTCCAATCTTCCCCTGCCTCCGCACCCCAGAATTTATCATCCATTCTATGCCCCACTGCAGTGTCTGAGCAGATTTCTTCTGTTTGTCGTTTACAGCTGGCCTGCTTGTCTGGCCATTTGTCTAGAAAATCTAGAGAGCTTTTAGACTGGTCAGAGGAATTCCACACCACTGACATAACTGAGCTGTGGGGAACTCTCATCATCTCTGACCTTTTGTTTGCTCCAGCTCAACAGAGGGGTACATCATTCAGGCTGAGTCTGTGTCACATCCATGGTGTGCAGGGAAATCATGCTCACATCCCTGCTGCTGTCTCTTCTGAAGAGCAGCTCACAGCTGTAATTTCTGCAGCCACAGGGACTTGGCCAGTGGTGGATTGACAGGATTGTCCAAACTATCTCAGAGAGGGCCCTGGAGATTGCTGGGTGTGAGCCAGTGCTGGGCCTCTGCTGCTTTCCTGGGAGACCTGGGACTGCATCACCCATCGGTTGTCCCCTCGGAAGGGAAGGGATCCAGCTGACCAAACTCAATTGGATTATGATCCTTATTTATCCTCATTGACAAAGTGATTGTTATGGCAATTGCAATGCAGCAAACTCAAGGAAACTTTCCAAAGCTTCTATATTTATATCTCACCCATTTAAAGCAGAAGGAGGCAGACCAGCTTTTGCCAGTGTTTCTCATGTCCCAGGCAAATCATATTGCCAGCTCAGACAAAACGTCTTGATGGGTGTCAGTAGGACCATCTCTTTTTAGTTTTTTTTTAAATTATTATTATAAAATTATTTTATTTTTGTTTACTGGTATGCTCTGCCCCCACTTCCAGGGACTGAAGGCTGATGGTGACTTACAAAATGAATAAATGCATAATAAATAATAAAAGCCTTTTTGGCACTATAATTCCCAGCTGTATAGCATTGACTTCACCCACTCTGTATAAAAGCTTGTACAACAGGTACCAAAACTATGGGAAATCAGAAGTATTTCATTTAAAGTTGAAGTCCGCAGTCTTTTTAATGTGAAAATATAGCATAGCACAGTACTTAGGAGTATGGGTGGAGGAATCTTCTGAAAGTCTATAAGCAAATCTGAAGAAGATTGATTACTAATTATCAAGTCCTTTCAGGAATTTGTCTTAGTTTTTTTATGTTTCAAGTTACAATAACAAGATAATGAAGACAAATTTTCCATAGCTGCTACTGAAAGCCTGGTACAGGTTGTACTTGAGGCAACTGGGTCATCCTTTGGCTAAATTATTAAATATTCCTGCATCTCATTACTTGGGTACAAGCAAGTGAAGTCAGCAGCACATCACCTGCAAGGTGGGGGCTACTGTGACCTCAGAACTCCTGTGCAGGTGACTTGTGTGTGGTCTACTGATCCCTGGCTGATGGGAGTCCCTGATCTGTGTCCTTCTTCCCTGTGTATCAATCCATTGATTATTGATGCCTTGTGCAGTGGGACACCCCACAGAGCTGTCGTGCCCCCTGTGCCAGTGGTGGGGGCTGCAGGGCTGCCAGGGCAGCTCTGGGGACACAAAGGTGTCAAGCCCTGCTCTCCTCCTAGAGACAGACCTGTGCTCACTGCCAAGTCATAAAATCAATTAGAAATTAAAGGCCAGATTCATGAGTTCTCTTCAGCTGCTCTAGTGGTACAAACCAGCTGCAAATTCAGCTTTTATGCTGTTGCTACTTTCCCCAGCTTTTATGTGTTAGCAGCTTTGCTTTTAAAAGCAGTTTTTAAATGGCTTGAGATTGATGCTGAACTTCAAAGTACTAACAAATATTGCATTGCAAATTCCTCCTCGGGCAACTCCATGACTTTTTTTTCCTTTTTTTTTTTTTTCTTTTTTTTTTTTTTTTGAAAACAAACTATATTCTTCAGGGCAAAGCTGTGCTAAGGTGAATGATGTTTCAGAGTGTGCACGTCAGTGCAATGTGAACAGAGCATTGCAGTGCCAGTGATGACATCTAAACCCAGGATTTGCACAACTGAGAACACCCATTTGATGTATAATTCTGTTAGGCTAAGGAGCTCTTAGGTAAAACAAAAAAAAATTTCTATTCAAAAACTAGTACCATTTCTCTGCTCTTGTTAGAATTCATTGAATTGTGTGAGATTTTGATATTTTTAAGATTTTAAACATTAATTGTGGTTATTTTATTGTTAACATCATACTGAAAGTACCTATTTTCACTTATTTTAATAGTTTTAAGCAGAAAATACAACAATCACTATTAAGGTTTAAGAACTCCTGTTAAGTAGCACATTTCAAAACATAATATATTTTAAAATACAGTCCCACATTGTGTAACTACCACATAATTTAATTTTGGATGGTTTCACTGTGCATTTCAGATTGCAGATATTGCTAGCTTTGCAGTCCAGTCTAGTGTTAAAACGTCGAATTTCATGATTCCATCATGCGTGTTCTTTCACAGTTGCTTCTAAATATTTAATCCAAAATTACTGATATGTCTGCTCTGCTTTATTATGCTTTTGAGGGGACTAATGACAACTCTTTGGGATTTGTAGGGGTTTTCTCATGTTTAAATTGGTAATTACTCTTCTCACTTAGCTCTGTCTTAAGATATATTTATTATAACTAAAATCTTCTGGTGCAAAAAATCGCCCCAGCTTTATATCTGGCTTAGCAGGTCATTAAACAATTGGCTTTTCTCTAAAAGCATCCTAACTATGGTTTTTCAAAGTTTTTAAGTGACCATTTCTATATATCTGCATAGGACAGATATTAAACCATCTGACAAGTTAAATCAAAAATCAGAAGGAGAGAGGGAACAAAGGAGGAGAGATTATATAATCATCTTTTCTTGAACAAGTCGAAATCTCACTGTTTTCCCCAAATAAGCAATATGCTCTGTCAGCACAACAGTAAAGCATGCATGTGCATATTCATCCCAACCTATATAGTCATATATTGGTGTAGTTAATCAGGGTTGGGGAGAAAACACATTTGCATCTATGCAAATGGTCTTCCAAGAAATGAAGCAAGGAGAGACCGTTCCAGGTAATTACAGCAACTCCCCTTGCTCAGTGCAGCAGGGCGGCCGATGGCACGTGAGCTTCCTCGGGGTGGATTAAGGGAGGGAATTTGGCTATTAATTAGTAAGTTCAGTGGCCTTTGTGCACTGTGTGACTGTGCCTGCCCAGGGCAGCAGTGTGTGTCTGCAAAGGCAAGGTACGTGTTGCAGGCAGTGTTGTGTCGATGATGGTTCCTTTGCTCTAGGGAAGATTAATCTATTTTTAGCCCAAACTGTTGGTGTGAGGCCAAGAGAAGCCTTCTATCTTTTAGATTTATGGAGGTTTCCAGGCAGATCTTAAACACTTTCTCAAAGCTGCATTTATTTGTATTTTGGCTTCATTTTGGAGGCCAAGTTCCCTGTATCTCTTTGGATAGGACCCTTGATATTGAAACAGGTCTGGAGTCTGTCAAGTAATCCAATTCATTCAACATTTGGAATTACCGTGCAAAAAAAAGTAATTTATTTTCTAATTATTCTCTGTCTTGCACAACCGTGCATTGCTGAAGTGTCACTATTTAAAATATTTATCTCTCTCCACTGCGTGATCTGCTCGAAGGCCATGGAGGGGTGATGAAATAAAAGCACTCTTTCCCATCCCAGGCACATTACTTTGACTTGTCTTGGGCTGTTTTGACGTCTCCCTGTAAATACATTTATTTTTCATTAGGATGTTTCTGGGTTTGTGGCATCCAGGAAAGCCAAAGCCATTATGCTGTTCATCTGTTAGAGACAAAATAAGATAAACAAGTGTAATGAACTCCTGCTGAAGCCATTTCTCTGTTATTTTTCCCTTGCTGCAAATGTGTGTGTGTTTGTGTGCAGGAACAGCCTCCTTGTGCTGGCTGGTTGGGGGCAGCTGCTCTCAGTGCTTCTGTTCTTCATCTGTGAGGAGGATTCAGCTGGGAGAAGGATTCAAGTTCTGAGTGTGCTGTAGTCCTCAGGTTTTCATGTTGTGTCTGGAGAGCTCAAGCCTGGGGAGGCTTCTCTTGGGAGGCTGTGGGGTTTAATCTGTGATGTTGCCCCCATAGCAGTTTGCTCCATCCTTCCCCAATGTGTTACAAGGATAAATACACTGGAGATGGAAATGTGAGGACAGAATGTCTGTGAGGTCCAAGCAGGTACTGCTGTACTTGGTGGTGGGGAATGGAGCATCATGTAGGGGATGACACTTAGTAATGCATCCAGCTCTAGGTTCCCCAGCACAGGAATGACATCAACCTGTTGGAGCAAGTCCAAGTTCATTGGAGGGATGAAGCACCTCTCCTATGGGGAAAGGCTGAGAGAATTGGGATTGTTCAACTTGGAGAAGGGCAGGCTTCTGTGTGACCTAACTGTGGCCTTCCAGTACCTGAAGGGAGCCCTATGGAGAGGGATTGTTTACAAGGGCATGTAGTGAGAGGAAAAGGGGGAATGGCTTCAAACTGAAAGGGAGTAGGTTTACATTGAATGTTAGAAAAATACTACTGTGACAGTGATGAGGCACTGGTACAGGCTGCCCAGAGAAGTTGTGGATGCCCCATCCCTGGAAGTGGTCAAGGCCATGTGGGATGGGACTCTGAGAAACCTGGTCTAGTTGAAGGTGTCCCTGTCCATGGCAAGGGCATTGAAACAAGATAAGCTTTAAGGTCCCTTCCAACCCAAACCATTTCTGTGATTCTATGCCGTGTTCACTGCAGGGATTTTTATTGCAGGCTGAATAGCCTCATCCCAACTATGGGCTCAAAAAAACTATTGGAAAGCCTGTGGCATAGTAGCAAATAGCAAGTACAATCAGAGGTTGGTGGATAGGGAGTTAAAGACAGCCAGAGACAGGAATATTGTTTGGAGATCAGGGCAAGCTTGGAAAGGATAGAAAGTAAGCTGCAAAGAGTCATGAAGATGAGAATAAAAATGAAAGTGAATATTGAGCTTTCTAGGGTGGCACATATGCTCTTTCTTCGTCCTAGTCTTTCAGTTATTTCCTATTTATTTGAGCTCTGCCTCATGCACCCATCCCCACCCTTCCAAACTGACTTGCTCATTGAGTCTGAGTGAGTTTATGCTGAATTTTAAAATACCTCCTTTTTATCCATCTCTAAACTGCTAATCTCTCAGGCTGAGGAATCCTGGGACAAAGAGGAGTCTGCAGAGTGGAACTCTGTAAAATAAGCTTTTGCAGCATTAATGTTTGCACAGTTACAGACTGAAGCCCTGCACTCCCCCTGCCTGGCAGCCTGCCTCACTTCCCTGGGGAGGCCAACACAGAGTGAGCTGCCTTCCTCCTTCTCTTCCTCCTCCTCCTCCCTTGCCACCATCCCTCCACTGCAAGAGGAGTAGAGGGGAGAATTGGCATTCATTCGGACGAGGGTTTAATTTGCATTATCTTGGTCTTGTCTCCTGTTATTGAAATGTGTTCACAAATACAGCATAAAATTGAAATTCTAGTGCTGGTGGCACATTGTGGGGATGATTAGCTGGGAAAAGAGGGCACATGGGTGGATATTTTTTGGGTGAAACCAAGCTGACACTCGGCACATGCAGTGCATTGCTTTCTTGTGCTGCAAGGCCTCTGATTTTGGCAAGCAATTTAATTGGGAGCATCCATATGTAGGACAGAGATGGTTTTGGAGCAAAAGGAAGGCACAGAGGTTCCAGGCTGGGGCAGTGCTGTGATAGCCTTGCAGGGAGAGACCTGTCTGTGCCTTTGGGAAATAAGCAAGCGATGAGTGGCTTTGAGTGAGTGGCATTGAGCCCGGTGGCTGCAGTCATCCAGGGTCCTCTGCCTGGGTGCCTGAGAGAGCAGAACAATAGATGATGCCCTGAAATCTAGTGTTGAGCTCCTTTTGACAATTTCTTGTGCTCTCTTATGCCAAATTTTGGTGTAAGAACAAGGTGCTTCTTTTAAGCACTTTGCTCCAGTTTTCACTCCTTGCGACTTGCTCTCTGCAAATCACCTATTCAAACACCATCCCTAATGCCTGTGCTTCTTTATTCCTCGCTGCTTCTGCTGTTGTTTATTAACTTGCTCTGCATGGCATCTGGGAAATTTGTTCATTGGAAAAGCAAAACGCAGTTGTGTTTCTGCCTAACACATGTACCAAGGTATTCTCAGCCTGCTGGGCCTTGAGCAGGATCCAGCACTAACGCTGCAAACCCTCCCTGCTTCCTCTCCCGGCCCTGCTCAGCTGATTGCCTTCTATTTTTCCTTGTGGTGTTGTTATTAATAATCATATACCAATCTCCTCTGACAATCACAATCATTTCCTGGGAGAGAGCGAATCCAAGTCAACCACATCCAGCTACCCAGCGAAATGATGCTGTGTCTACCAGCCTGATGAATGCCATTCCTGTCTGTGCCCTTTCTGTGCGTGGAGCACTTGATGATGCTGGAGGCTGCACTAGAGACTTTAAGCTGTCTGTTTCTCAAGGAAACTGCCTGCAGGGAGGAGACATGGCTGCCGAGGATTAAAGGGGATGGTGATTTTTTGGGAAATAACATTATATCTGGCTGTTCCCCTAGGTGCATCTGCCTGCAAGGGTCAGATGCAGCAGGACTGTCCAGGGATCTGGTGTCCTCCGCCCAGTTCTGCATAGATAAAATCTCTAGTCTTAGTGCATGGTTGTAACTGGCTTTGCAAATTTTTTTTTTGGTAATAGATTGAGCGAAGTACCATGTGCTTCCTCCTGTATCTGTGCCCCCAGTTTCCATCCTCCTGTGAGACAAAGCCTGGGGAGCTCTTGCTAACAGGGTTCTTGCTGAAAGGGATTCCCAGAGGCAAAATGGGGGTGAAAGCTTCTTCCCAAAGCTCACTGGCTTCTCAGTTATCTCCCTCTTACTCTCAGCTTGGCTCTGCAGGCTCCCAGGCTATGTGTGCTGCCAGGTTTTTCTACCAGAGCAATTTCCCTTGTTGCAATATTTGACAGCACCACTTTTTCTCCCAGAAACGTGGGGCTGCTGAATGTCTAGCGAACTCAATTGGCCTGGATGGATGGGACGAGCGAGGTGGGTGTGCTTTGAGGCAGAAACCACCCTTCCTCTGCTTAAAAAAAGGTGGTGACTGCAACTTGCTGGGGTGAAGGGTTGTTCTTGGGTGGGGAGGGGAGCATAGTAGGGAACTGCCTGTAGGCACAGGGTGGGGGGCTCTCATGTGGGGTACCCCTCACGTCTGCAGCTTTTCTCCAGGGTGTCCTGCTCTGCAGCCAGCCTGGCTCTGCCTTTTATTGCATTCCATGGGAAGTTGTCTTTCTGGCTGATGGGCTGAGCGTGGCTGGCTGTAATGTGGAAAGCTGGGGGTGGCAGGCACACATTCCACGTGCAGAGGAATTGCCAGGGGCTCACTGAAGTGAGGTGCCCAGGAAGGGCAGAGCTGTGGGTTGTGTCTTGGGAAATGAGGTCAAGAAACCCTTGGGAGCTCAATTAACCACACATGACCGGGACGAACCAGGACACCGATTGCATGACTGGCAAAGATGAGAGCCCGTGGCCTGCTTGGTTTGCTCCAGGCTTAGAATGTCTTCATTTATTTTGCCTTTATCTGTCACTATTTTGTTCTTGGATTCAGAGTAGAAAGGCCTGACCTGAGCTCCCACGCTCTGCCCGTGTGACCCAGCAGTGTCTGGTCAGCAGAGGCAGTGAGTGGGGTGCAGCCAGCTCAGGGCACAAACCAGTGCATGGCTCTCCTTCCCTCCATGTTCTTGGTCCTTGCTCAAGCAAACTCTGACACATATTTGTCTTCTGTATTTCCTTGTGGGTTATTCTGTGAAATATTGTAAAGTGGATCCTGTTTTATATTAGAAGGTATTCGTAATGAGATTGGAGAGAGATAACAGCGTTTGACTGCAGTGGCTGTTAATTTTAATATGCTGTGAATCTCGAGGTAGCTCTTTACTCTTCCTACATTGAACTTGCACGCTGCTGCTGCTACAGTCTGCATGGGGAACATGTGTGAACCAAAAAGGCTTAATGAGGAACAGAGGGAAAAACTCTGCCAGTATTTTATAAAACATGAGATTTATTTTCTTAAATGCAGATCACAATGTCTAGATATTTAGAGGCTTATGATTTAGCAGCTCTAAGGAAAGGTTTGGAAGTAGTGAGAAGGACAGGGGGTGGTTGACAGAGACCTTAAAATTGCACTCAGCTCTGCTGGGCAGAAAATAAGCGTGCAGTGGAAAATACCGGTTCCTGCTGGTCTGAGCAGACAAAGTCCTTCACAGGTGAGGGATGGAGGAGAGCACATCAGCAGCACAGGGCTACGGATGGCAGGCTAGTGCTATAGAATATACTCCGTAATGGTTGGGTGAGTTGGGCAGAGAAAAGTGAAATGAAAGGGGAAAGGACAGGGCAGAGTGGTCAGGACCTGGGTATGAGGGCCTGGGAATGCTGTTAAGATACTTCAAGTAGCTTCTTGTATATGTCCTATACGAAAATAAACTATAAAAGCCCCATGTGTCTGAAAAGATGTAAGGAAACCCCAAAGTGGTATCAAAATGTCCACAGAGGGATCTGAGCAAGATTTTAGTGCTCACCCAGCTATGAGGACTAGTTTTGGAGCTGAGGTTTTCTGAGTTATGGAGTTAAAGTACAAGAATTTTTAATTTTGCTGGAGTTTGGGGTATTAATTTTTTTATTGCAGCTCATTTGCTGAACGGCTGCTCTCTGTCTGCCTTTGAATTCAGAGGGAGACTGTCACCACTGGTGTTGTGTTTGTCAGTTGTCTGTGAGCAACAGACTGGAGATGGAACTGCATTTGATCATTTGTCAACTTTTCCTTTTGTGCTGAATATCTGATAACGTTTGCTGAGCGCTCACTCTGCGTATGCTCGTTTGATCAACTCCTGCAAAAATTGCAGGAGATGGAAGAAGAGAGGTTGGGACATGGCTAAGGCACACCTGCAGCTGAATGTTTGTCAACAACAACGTGCTCACTCGACTTGCTAATAACAGACATTGGGAAAGAGGTGGTTCCAGGCTTCTGCAGGCTGGTTCCCTAAATCTCTGGGCAGGCTGAAAGCATATTGGGCTGAAAGCATATTGCCTTTCCAGGACTGCTCTTGGAGATGTGATTCCCATCAGCAGCTGCCACAGGGGTGTCAGATCCAGAGCAGGCCTACAAGTTCTCAGTGTGGTGATGACCTACAATGCCAAAACCCTTGGGAAGTGTGTGTGGGACCTGGCTTTGCTGCCACAGCTTTTGAGGATTTTCATGGAAGAAAGATGGGATGTGTCAGGTTGCTACAGTACCCAAACTTCGTACTCTCTGGTGCGTGTAAAATTAAGCTCTTCCAGAGGTCCCCTGCACAGAGAGTGCTGTTGGCATGGCCGGCTCTGGATCTGGAGGTCCGGGGATAGCTGAACCCCCTCGATGGGAGGTGGAGGATGCCTTTTCCTTGTCTCCTCCCCTCTGCTCAGAGCCTCCCTGAAGCCTGAGCAGAGCGGTGCTTTGACCTGATTCCTGCTGTCAAGTGCTTCCATTTACTCTGCAAAAAAAAAAAAAAAATTGTTGTCTCTGGGAACCAAAGCCCCAAGAGGAGCCCGTGACTCTGACCACTCCTCGCCCTGCACTTGTGCAGAGCGCCCCACTCAGACCAGGCTCTGGGAACAGCACCACGGCAATTATTTGTGGGGTGGGTTTTTTTCCACTTTTGTTTCTCATCAGAGACTGAGTAGCACACTCACACATGGCATATCAGGCCTCTTGCAGCACACTTCATTTAAAAAGCTAATTTGTAATTGCAAAGCAATACACATGCTTCAACAATCCCCTCCTCTCAAAAGCAAACAGACAAACGCCACAGAGAAATAAAATAAAATGGGATGAGAATTATCCATGCTTGCTCTACTCCACTGTTTGTCTGATGGGGAAAAAGAAGAGGCGAAGCAAAGTTACTAAAATAAATATATAAAAAACAAATAGAAAAACAGCCTCTAATGTACTTAGCGTGTCAAGATGTGAGGTGGGGATTAGCCCTGCCTGTCCTCCCCTGTAGCGCAGTGTGCTCTGGATTGCGGGATCGCCTTTTCCGTGCTCGCCCCGCTGCTCGCAGGTGTGGCTGGCGGCAGGGAGGTGACAGCGGCAGCGCCCGGCCAGGACGGGGCAGCGGCTCCTTCGCACCCACTGGTGTCCCAGATGGATTTTTGAGGGGGAGCAAGTGTTTTATCCCGCTGTGTAGCTGTGGATTAGACCGGCTCTGCCCCTCGAGACGCTCCTGAAGAGCCCTGTGCTCGCATCGCTGTGTGCCCGTGGCCATGGTGAGCGCTTTTTGGGAGCCCGGAGCGCAGCAGCGTGACCGTGCTAACACCGCAGTGCCGCCACCTCTGCCCGTGCCTGCCGCTCCTGCCCTCCTTCCTCCCCTCCTGCCCTCCTTCCCTTCCTGCCCTCCTTCCCTTCCTGCCCTCCTTCTTTCCCTCCTTCCTGCCCTCTGCTGCCGGCACTCGCTCGTCCTGCTCCCGAGCCTCCCACTCCTGCTGCCTCGGGGAGGGGAAGGGAAAGGTGAACCCGCTCTTGGGCTGCGCTCTGCAGAGCTGCCAGCTCCGATTTTGTCATCCCTGCTCCGCTCTGCCTCTGCGAGTTCAGCGGGGGCATTTTCAAAGACATTCACTGTAGTTCGCAGCATGGGTTGAGGGGCAGGGAGCTGGGGAGGAGTGAGCAGCTCTTGATGAGGAGCTTTTCAGGGCTGAGATGCGGGGTGGGGGCCGGTGTGTGGTAGGATCCTGCCACTGACGATATCTTCTACTGCAGCTTTTTTTGCAGCATCAGAAAAGCAGGGTGGAATTAGGCCACGTAGCCTGTGGTATGAGCTCTGCTTCTTGGTATTGTTAATAGCCCTGCTCAGAATATGCTGACTTTTTCTGAACAAAAGCTAAAAAGCAACCCTTACAAATTAATCGTTATTAATACTTTGTGCTCGTGTAGCTTTGCATGCAGCCATTCAGGGTGGTAAATGCCCACTCTTGTGCTTGATCTCCATGGCTCAACCTCTCTTGGATGGCAACAAAGCCTCGTACTGGGAACTCTTGTGTTTGGGGGCAGCTTGGCAATTCTGGGGCAACAACCTCTCCCTCTCCCTCCTTACATAAAATACAAGTAAAATGCTTTAAGCCCAAAGGAGTTACATGGATACTATGCCAGCATGACTAAGATCAACCCAGGGATTTCATCTGCTGCTGAGAGTTGACACTGATTCAGTGACTCCTTTATTAATCTGCTGTGAAGGCTGACTTACAGTGAAGTTTGCTCTGGCCCCAGATTTGTCCAGCTCTAGTGAGGTCAGGGATTTCTTGGGATTATAAACCAGAACAGAATTTTGTGGCTAATAAACTGGGTGGTAATGAGGAGTTCTTTTCCTCTCAGGTCTCAAGCTCTCCTGGCAGGATGGCTATGTGTTGCCCAGCCAGTGGGAGAGGACATGGCATGGGTATCTTGAAGGTCAGAGGTATCTTGTCCTGCTGAACATTTTGGAAATGCAACATCAACACACTGAGAGCTGGGGCCCCAGGGAGGAAGACAGGGCTGGTGTGACAAGCACTGATGCAGTATCTGAGCCTGCTGATGTGCACAGCAGAGTGTGTCAGTGAGCAAGTGCTGTTTGCAGAGCACAAGGAGGTGGCAAGTTGGGTTGTTGTCTCGTTGGGTTGTACCTTGTGTGCTGATTTAGGTGCAGTTGTGTGCTGCCAGATTACTGGCAACCACGAGCTGCAGCAGCTCCGTCCTCTTCTCCACTGGCATCCATCAGTGGCTGTGCAGAGCCATGAACTGGGAGTCAAATACTCATCCCTCACTGGTGAATTTAGTCTCTCAGCCACCAAGTTCACCAGGCTTTTCAAAAATAAGTTCTCAGCCTTTTGGTGTTGTGGCTTCTTCCACTCCAAGTGCTACCCGTGTAATCTCTTGCACGTTTCAAAGCTACTTGAAACAGTTTCTTGCTTTCATTCTTGCCAGATTCCCCCCCAGCTGCCAGGAAGAGAGTCAGCAGCCGCTGCCTGTTCTACTTGAGAAATTCAACTGCCAAGTGGTTATTTACAGCGGGCAGAGGAATGAAAATGTTAAATGAAATCAATTGCTGGCAATGTGAAAAAAAGGAAGGGGGAGGAAAAAACCCCACACCCTTAAAAAATCAGGATTATGCTGGCTGCAAGCTGCAGCCACCTTAAAAGGATTGCAGACAACAAGCAGCAAAATGCCAACGACAAAGCCATGCTCGCATTAGCCCAGCCTGGTGCTGACTCCGACTTTTGTTTCTGTTTAATCTCCCTATTCTTGTCCACTTTGGTCCCTTTCTTGGCATTGGATGGGGAGATGGAAGAGCTTTGGAAAGGAGGCTAGATTGTGTTAAAACAGTTGTTCATTCCATTTCAACATCAGGCTCCCTGCCTGAATTTACCCTGGAGCTAAATGAAAAATTAAAAATTAAATGAGCCCTATCTCCCTGATGAACATCGAATTTTGCCTTAAAAATGGGAGTATTTTTATTTCCCTTGATTTTTGCAGGATGTAGGTGGTGGAAAGGTTACTGGGAGAGGCTGCCAGCCAGTTTGGTTCTGACTGGATCATAACTAATTTTTTGGGTGTCAATCCCTTCCTTTACATGCAAGCCTCAGGCTTCCCTGCTAAATCTCTACAGAGACAAGTGAATCACAGTCTTGCATTGGGCAGTGTGGCAATTAATCAGCCATTAAAAAGGAAGACCTGCTGTCTTATAAACCAATTAGATGGGAACTGGTTGCTTGTGTAACTAATGGAGTGGGGTTGCTAGTAAGTTAAAGGCTCCTTGCGGAGAGAGGAGCTGAAATAAGTCTCTATTACAGGGCTTTAAGGAACATACTGAAACCACCAGAGCACCAGATCTTCCTCTAAAACAGGATTCTTAATTTGCAGCTATACATTGCAGTAAACACTGTCCCCTCTGCTTGCCTTGCAATTGGCTGAAGAAAGTATTTTTAACTCTTGATGATGAAGTGTTTTTTTCTTAGATCTTCACTGGGTTTGTGGGCATGGGTAGAGATGAGTACAAGGATGAATGGGTGAGAACCCCTCTGAGGCTGGGTAAGAGAGGCAAGGCAGTGCTGTGGGATGCTCTGTGCATGCAAAAGGATGAGCCCCAACTAATCCTGGAGCAGGAGTTGGTGCACTCTCCAGCACCTTTTTTTGCTTGTTTGCAGAATGGGTCTGCTTTTTAGGAGCTGGGCTGTTGCTTTTGCATAGCACTGCCTTTGTGTTTGGGTTGGTGCTGGTGTGGGGCAGGAGTGCTGGCTGTCAGGAGAGTTCCATGTCACTGAGAGAGCATGTTGTTATCTGTGCCTTGAGCAGGGTTTACCCCAGCAGCCACTGGAGCAAATCTCAAGTGTTTAGCTGGTTGCACTGGGCTTTCAATTCTTGGCAGTTCTGCTAATGTGCTAATTTGAACTGCTGTCTCCTGAGAACACACTCAGTCTGCTGGATGCTGAGCCAAAAGGAGCAGGGGGCTGACCCCAGGCTGCTACCTGGAACTGTGAGCGTGGATTTCAGAAGCAGTCCTGTGCTCTATCCATCCTGACCAGGGCCTGTAGAGGGGGGGATTGGGTGCCTGTCCCAGCAGCAGGGGAGGAAGTGCCTTGGTGAGTAGATTCTTAAGCTGATTCATTGGTTTCCTGTTCAATTTATTCTGCTTTTAGAAAAGGTGTGATTGCTGTCATTGGGCTGCTAAAGTAACAAGATATATGTTTAAGTTTACCTAATATACTGTCTGCAGCTACTTAGGAACAGTGCAAGCTAGATAAATAAATCATGGCCTTGCTTCAGTTGTAGCAATGATTTTGTGTCTGCTCCATCATAATACTGGGCCTATTAATTTCACTGGGAATGTGGGACACAGCATTCACTTACTTTATGCTTGCATTTAACAGCATTCACGTGCAGAATTTTAACAGATCACTCTAGGTCAACCAAGATAGTTGTTGCTAAACCTTTTTTGCAATTCTAGTAAGCAGGAATAATTTTAGACTAGATCTGTGGTAGGAAAAGTCTGTCGCTATAGCATAAAATGCTGAAAAGACAGTTTAGGGTGCAGAGAAGGGCACTGGGTGCACTAGCTTCTAGTTTTGGCTCTGAAACTTGCTTGGTGACTGTAGGAAAGACAGTTAACTTATAAGAGCTTCTATCTTCTTGGCTTCCCTCATGGCACAATCTATTTTTTTAATTTGTGAATTTCTTGAGTGCAGCATTTGCGTTATTTATGTAGTTGCAATGACTAGGAGCGTTGGCCTGCCTTGCCCACTGATGCTGTCTTGTACCAACTTCAGTACATGGTGGCAACACAAGCTGTGTGTGTGCTTCATCAGCAAGGAGGTGCCGAGCAGTTTAGAGCACCAGCCTGTGACAATCAGCTCCCTTAGCTAACTGCTGAGTGAATTCTGCATTTCAGGGCTGATCCTGGCCCCACACTTCAATGTATAAATGCTCTTGAATCTGGCCACATAGAGAGGCCTTTGCCTGTTCCATTCCTTTGCTCTGCAGATCACTTGTCATGATCCCTAATTCCTCACCTAGCCCTTGTTTGGGTCGGGGTCTCATCAGTCCCAGTTTAACAGATTTCATCCTTATTAAACAGTAAGTGTGGGCTTACATTCAGTGGGTGTGCTGAGTCAGGCCCTTACTTAGCCCAAGCTTATGACAGATTGCATCTCAAACAGAAGATACAGCTGTTATCCCTCCGGTGTCGGCTCATACCCAGGGAAGGTGCACACTCCATTTGAAAGGTACCTCAGCTGCTCTCTGCTGAGCCAATCCTCAAATTGAGTTTGAAGTCATTAAGTGGAAAAGAAAATTTTTGTGACAAGTGATTTCCCTGAGCAGGTGACAAACTATAATGAAGCAGGGCGGTTTGGCTGGAAAGGTTTATGATAGCAGCTGTGTACCCTTCCTCTCCTGCGAGCAATCTGGGCAGGAGAGGATCCGTGGAAAACTGTCCATGCCATGGCAATGCAATGTTGCCTGTATGTTAGCCTTAGATTAATTTTCACGGTCTTTCCCCAGAATGTTCCTGGAGATCCTTTGGAAACAAGGGCAGGATGGGTGACTACCATTTAAGTTGTACTACTCTGCCTAGCAAAGTGATTGCTTGGGAAAAGCTTGTGAGCAAATAGCACCCTTGGAAAATGGTGTAATATGAGGGCTTCGAGTTCTTTAGCTGCACTATTGCTGGTTATAGCTGCACAGTTTCTTCCTTCTGCTTTGGCTGTATTCCTGCAGGATAGGGATGTGTCTGCCACGAGCAACTGGGTGCGCTGGGCACATGGTCTGGCTCTCACAGGTACCTGTAGAGAGGGAACAATGGGCACATTATAGCTGGGGACAGAGCTCTTCCCAGAGAAGCAAGAACATGGAGAAGGGAAGAATGAGGACACCAAGATGGCTCTTCCAGCATGGGGCAAGGTTTAGGTACAAGAGCACTGAGAAGCTGATTTTAAAAAACCTGAAATGTGCAGCGTGAGAGCTGCGGCTCACAGCAGGATGCTGGAGCACCACAAGCACTTGCTCAACTTAATGTGCAGGTAGCCAAGTGTGACAGACCACAGGCATAACACTTGGGAGAGAGGTGCAGAGGCCACTGAATAGGGTATGGCCAGGATGGTGCCTGTCTGTTTTTAATCTCACTTCTGTGCTGTGTAGATGTAGGACAATATTTTTTGAGTTTAGGAGAATAGTATGTAAGGATAATGCAGGAGGCAATCTTTTCCAATGAATTACAGCTGTACTAATTGCTGGGGAGTGGAAACAACCTTGCCTGCCCAGTGAGGATGGGATTGTAAAAGAGTGGGTCAGCTGGTCGAGAGTAAGTTGGTGACCCAGGGTCTGCTGGCTGTGAAGAGGTAAGGGCTATGCAGTTGTGTAAGGGACAGACAGGGTTGGGTGGCCAGGTAAGGGACTGCTTGGGGTTGGCCAGTCATGCAGAAGGAAGCTTGCAGAGAGGAGAAAAGGAGTCAGAACTGTGTGGAGTGCCTGTGAGGAAGGGAGTCAGTGCTGTATGCAGTTGCCTGAGAGAAGGCATGAAAAGCCTTTCATAAAGGACTGGTGATACTGCTGGTCATGTGTGTCTTGACGTAATAACTATGTGTAGATACCTAGGCAAGGGATCTTTCTTGTCTAGGGTAAAGATGGAGCGGTCCTTAAGCAGGTACTATTCATTGTACACACCTAGCCAGGAAGTTTCTGGGGCATTTTTCTAAGGTGGTGTGTGCCTTGTTAGAGGTGAGGCTTGGAGCACTGCAGACCAGCTGCTCCTTTATTTCTTTTCTCCCCTGACTGGTGGTTAGGGGGAGGGGGGGGGGGCATGCTTTTTTTCACTTTTCACAATGCCAACTGCTGGCTGATCAATGCTAGGATTTGTGTAAGGGTTAATTGCTCTGATCCAGGGGTGCAAGCAGCTCTGCTTGGGAGGACCAGGCATGTTCCTGGAGAGCAGGCATGTTCTGCAGGGGCACTCACCTGTTGGAGAGGAGCCTGATCTCTGTACTACCTTCTTGGGGTGAGCTGTTCAGAACCAACCCCTCACCCTTTGGGCTTATGCTGGTGTCTGCTCAATGGGATTTTTTCCACAAAAGGGTAGTGATGAATCACCCAGGCTAGACTTTGCTGTCTGAGGTGACCAGCTGCTGCCCTTCAGGACAGTTGGATTTATACCTGGAAGCAGGTGTTGAATTCCTGATGCACAGAGCACTGCTGAGCTGGGAACTGCTTGATCTGGTCTGCTGTCCATCCTACACTAGGCTGAATAATCCAGCTGTCCCCACCTCTGCTGCTCTTACCCAGACTGGGATCTCCACAGAGCACACAGGGTGGGAAGGTGGTGGGTGTTGACCAGCTAGGAGGACCCCAATGTCTTAGTGAGCCTCATTACCTTAACCAGCTTCATCTGGGACCCACACTCGGCTCCTCAGCCTGAAGTGCTTCATTTAAATTCAGCTCCTTGTGCCTTCCTGAGCTCTGCCCCCAGCATTGTTGTTGCTGCTGGCTCCATGGATGTACTCCAGACCCATGTTGCAGTTCCTTGTGTCCTGGATGGACCTTGCAGTGACAGTGTAGGTAGCCTGGCCTCTAGTCCTGACTGGGCTTTGGACCTGTGCTGCAGGTGACCTGTTCCTGACTCTTTCTTGTTCCTGCCTGAGCTCTGTGGGTGCACTTTGCCACTTCACCTTGCCTGGGGCTGTCCACTGAGCCTGCCGCTACCTAGCCCTGCTCAGACTTGGTGGGACTGCACTGGGTGGGTGGGGGCTGCCCTGTGGTCACCCATGGCTCCTGCACTGTCCCCTGTGAAGAGCAGCCCTACTCTTACTGCTCCCTGGTAGTCTTATGGATGTAACAGGCTAATTCAGTGCTGCTCTTGAACCTTGAAGCAATCCTATGGTTTGATTTGAAATTTCACTTTTCTTGAGCTTCAACCTTCAGAGCTCTCCCTTGTCTATTCCCAGGGTTTTAGGGCTGCTGGTGTTTGGGAGGTGGTGTGGAAAGGTTGCTCTGCTCTTGTTGAGAGGTGTTGCCCAGGCCAGGAAAGGGTCAAAGATGCTGGGGTGCCAAAGTTTTAATGTGTGTACCACGACTAGAGCAGGAATAATTACTTGGAGGCACTAGGTATGCACAGCACTGTTCTGCACACAGGGGTTGAATGTGGACTGGGGGGGAGGGATCAACAGGAGCAAGTGATGCCAGCTGGAGACATCAGAAGCCTTTTAAAAAGAGTTTGGAAGCAACACAAACCCCAACACACTTGCATATTCCAAGCAATGCACGTAAGCAAGACTCACTTTTACATTTTTCAGAGCAGATTAGCGATTTTCTAATTAGGGAAAGAGCCGAATATTGAGCACTGAAATGGATAAGCGACTTAAAAAGAACACAGAAAATCGCAAAGTGAAATCACTTAAATCAGCCTTGTCTCCTCCCCCCTTCATGCTTGGTATGCTGTTTATCTTGGCAAAGAAGGGGAAAATAAATTCCCTGGAGGTGGCACATACACACTGGTACCTGAATGCATCAGATAGATCTATGCAGGGAGCTAAAAGCACTAAACTGCAGATTTTTGAATCACTTTTCTGGACCTGCAAAAATATGAGCAAGGCTGCATCCCAGGAGGCTGGGGCTTGCTCTGTCTGTTGTACCAAGCAGCAGTTGTTTGCTGAATTTTGATCTGGATCTGGTCATGGATTAAGGCGATCCCAGTAGCTGAGGGTTGTTTGGCCCTTTAAGCAGCTTGACTCTTGGATTTGTGAAAGAGCAGAACATTGTCTTGGTTGTGATTCTGAATGAGTTCTTGCATGTTGCCAGACACAAGTCTTGAGACCCAAAAAGTAGTTTGCCATGTTCTGCTATCAGAAAACATACTCTAAAGACCTGTTTTTCCTGTCAGGCCTGACCCTTGACCTTTTCACACCCTAGATTTGCCATCTGCAAAATGGAGAATTGCCAAACTTGGATTGCACCAGCCTGGGTTGGTTCCTGGGCTGTGGAGGGGACCAGTACAAGGTACCCTGGAGAGGTGCTGAAAGCAATTTACACCAGGAAGTCTTTTCTTAGGTTCTTGTTGTCCCAAGAAATGAAGGTTTAGGAAGTGTTATGAACTGTAAGGAGGTGGGGCAGGGAGTGTATCTCACTGTGCACACAAGCAGTGCTTGCATGCTGCAGCCACTGCTGGACCATAAATAAATGTTAGTGGGCACTCTCTCTCCCAAAGCACCTATCACTGCTGCCAGCCATGTGGAAAGAGGAAAGTAAATAGATTCTTGGATTGTCTTAAAGGCAGAGGGAATAGGATAGGATCAGTCTATTGGATTTGTTGAATAAACTACAAAAAAAAAGATCTAATTCTCTGCAGATGTGGGTTAATGGGCTGTTGTATTTTGCATTTCAAGCACCAGAGCATTCAAACCAGGCTGTCAAACTGGTGGGATTTTCTGAATTAACCATGGCCTGAAGTGGGCACAATATTTTTCTGACTTATTTGTGCTCCAGTAGAATTTACACCTGGTTGCAGCGGATGTGGTGTGCCCTGCTTGCCCAGGGAGGTGTGCTCTCTGCCTCACTGTGCTTACAGTGGGAATTACATACTGGGGAGCCAAAAAGCTGCTTTGGCATTTGTCTGAAAAGCTGACCATGCATCTGGGATTGCATCAGTGGTGTCCCAAAGAAAGGAAGGTAGCTTGCTGGCTGGAAGTTTCTGATGTAAATCCAACCATGATCATGCCTGTGTTTTAATCAAAAACTTCTATCCAATAGCCAAGCATCAGCATGACTTGTTTTGCTGCCTGCTCCACAGAGACAGAAGACAACCTCTTCACCCTCTGTCTCTTCCCCCTTGTCTGGCCAAGGGGTTACAACACAGAGAAAACATCATTGTGCTGACACTGATGCTGCTTGCATGCTTCCCTGCTCTGTGAACACAAAAATGTGTCTCTTGGGTTTTGCCCTAAGAGGGTATAAAGTGTCAGGGAAATATTGTATGCCCTTTCCTTTTAAATAGGGCCTTTGTACTGGCCTTAAAGACAGGTAAGAGGGATTTGTGCATTCTCTGACAGCTGTGGGGAGGTGGAAACTTTTCATTCCATTCTCTAGATGAAGATCAGAGGTTGTGAGATGAGAGGAGAGAGGCTGGCAGTGGAGTAACCCACAGGTTAATCACGGAGCTGGCATTTGGGAGATCCAGCTTCAGTTCCTACAGGGTATTTCTAAGTATTTAGCCAAAAGCAAACACATAAAGAAACTGAAGTGCACAAAAACATGAGAAATGATCAGCCCTGCAGCAGGCTCTGTTGTAGCTTTAAGCCATCTAAAGAAGCATCATTATATCCTATGAATTGTGTTGCAGTTGGAAAACCTTTGCTGTGCCTCAGCAGTTGCCTTGTATGCATACAGAGCACATCGCTCTTATAATACAGATGTTATCTTCTGGCCACTTTTAAATTAACAGAGCCTCAGGTGTAAGTTCATTGTAGTTTTTATTCCTATTTCCTCTCCCCAAAGTACCTTAACACTTGGAGACTTCAGCTGCACAAAGGGACTTGGGGGGGGGGCAGCTGTGCTCTCAGGTGTCCTTTGCTACCCTTCCCACCACACTGCAGCAGTAATGCAGCAGGGGTGAACAAAACCCATCTCCCCTGGGTTGCACCTTCTTTTTACAGCTGCAGCAGCCTGCTCTGCCAGGCTGTTTGCTGCCTCAAACCTAGGGGATTTCATCAGAATTTTAGCTTTTCTAATAAATAAAAAAAGCTTGTCCTCATTCTCTGGAGACAAGTGGCATGGCATGGTTGATGTCCTTGTGGCTGACCTCTTCTCCCCAGAGGAAATGAACTTCACCTGGGCTATCTCTGCCAAAATGCCCTGGCAAGTCTGGGCCATGACTGTCTGCAGTGGTGTGGGTGGTGGTGGGGCAGTGCTGTGTTCTCCTTTAGTTACTGGTGCAGAAACAGCCAGCAGGTCTCCAGTAGTATGGAGTTAGGAGGGCAGGGTGTGTGTCTGCACACCTCTGGGAGAAGATGCCCTTGTGGCTGGGGTGCAGGGCTGCTGCTGCCCAAAGGTGTGCCCCCCTGTTTGTGGGGACACTGAGCTGTGAGGATGCCAAATGTAATTTTTCTCCAGCAGCTGAGGTGCTGGTTTGCAAAAATCTGGAAAAATACATCACATAGGAGTTCCAGCAAGGTCTTGCCACCTTTGTCAAGTAGCAGCCAACTTACCTCACTCAGTGCCCAGGCACGGAATAAACTTGCTAAATGAGTATATTTACTGCAAATGAATTTGTACCAAATCTTGTATATGCAGCAAAATCCTCTTAGATGAGCATCTGATAAAGGATTAAAACTATTAAATGATTAAAAAATCCCCTCTGCCAAATGGTGAAATACACAGATTATACAGTGCTTTGTTGTTTTGTTTTTCCCCTTGGCTTTGCTATTTCCACCCTCCTTGCCCTGTTTGAGGGGAGGGAAGAGAAGGAGAAAGGTCTCTGTTGCATCCCCTTGAGGCACAAGGGGTACCAGGGAGGCTGGGAGAGCAGTGGTAAACTCCATCACCCTACAGGAAGTAGGGAAAGGTTCCCCAAACCTCTCTCAGTTGCATGCTGTGTCCTGGTTTTCTGGGAAGCAGATGGATTTCTCCTTGGTATGGATAGCTTTCCTCATGGGAAAGACTGGGGACACTGGGAGGCTCCTGGGAATTTGGAAGGCAAAACTAGCAAAGGAGCAAGACTAAACTCTACAGAAGGACTATTGCAGGCAGGATAATATTCTGGAGGAGCTCTCAGGGCTTGCTAGGAGTTTCTTAGCCCATAGTTCTAAGACAATAACTGGGAGAGTCCTGATATCAGAGGAAAAGTGCCAAATAATCTGTTGTAGGAGGGGTCCAGCTAAAGCCCCTTCTGATGCTCATCATGTTCACAAGGGTCAGGTGTGCTTTGTCATCACCCTGAACTAGAGGGTGTGAGAACACTCCCCTGTTGTGGTTGTGTGCCTGGGTAATTCCTAATAGCTCTGGGAGAAGGGGTAGAGATGGGACACAAGCCACTGCTACAGCCATGAAGGCTGAAATGAGGGTGAGACATCAGCATCTCTGCTGCAGGCTTGAGCAGAGCCAGCATTTCCCTCAGGCTGCCTAGGGCTTGCTTCTTGTTGCAGAGTTGGACCCCACTAGCCATGGGTGGCTGCTGAAAGTACCTGTTTCCCTGGTGTGCTGGGCACAGGCACTGCTCTGCAGAGGATGTTTTGGGGTCAGGCTGGATGAGATAACCACTTCATTAATGTAACCCTGATTAGGCAGTCAGGGACAACATCAGAGTCCAAGTTATTAGGAGCTGTCAGCAGCTGAGCGTTCAAGTGGAAGGATGGGAGAGGAGGAAGGAAGAGCCAAAGGGACTATAGCAGTGGTGGTGTCATCTCAGTATTTATGAGGGGAATAAGCCTCTGGTGTTTTATGGCCGGTAAGTTGCTGTTTTCTCTGGGTCTGTTTGATTAGATAGGATTATCTCAAGGGCTCAAATGGCACATCATTGATTTCTGCTCACTTTCATGGGGACATTCAGAAGCCCTGATCTATCCCTCCTGGTTCCAAGCACTAAGAGGGGACAGCCACTGCTGAGGGGCAGCCTGTGCCAGGGGAAGCTGTTTGGAAGGGGGCACCCCTTATTTAGCCTGAGTCCAACTCCCCTGCTTTCCTGTACTGTGCTCTCCCTTTTGATTGCTTTGGGGCTATCACTCACTGTCTCCCAAAATCAAGAGCTGGTACAATGATTCTGTCTCCTTGATGTTTCAGGGGGAGCTGGACAAGGGCAGGGAAGGAAAGAGACAGCAGAGGAGTTTACCAGCTCTGAGGGGAGCTCGGGAGGCCGCAGTTTTGAGCTGGTGTAGCACTGTGGGAGCGAGTCGTGGGCAGAAGCATGACGAGGTCAGGACTCATCAGATTTAGGATTGTTGGGGAGGTGATGAGTTTTCCAGCTTTCTGCACCCAGGCTCTTATTTAGCATTCATTACGCATCTGTAAACTTTGTACAAATCATATCCTGGGTACCAAACCCCTAGTAACCTGTCCTTGTGGGTGTCAGGGTGTTTCAGGTAAGGGCAGTGTGGTGCTGGCACCAGTTTCAGGCAGGTAAGCCTGACCAAAGTGAGTCAAATTATTTAAAGGCTGCAACAGAGAGCAGCCTCCCTCATTTCCATGTTGTAGCTGCTGGCAGAATCCTGAAATGAGATGGCAAATTGCTTTTGTAGCTCTTGTCCATATAAATTGGAGGCTGGGAGGTTACAGAGCAGACTTCTTCAACAGGGTTATAGTCTTCTGGCCATGAGCAGAGGGATCTTTGTGCTGCAGTGGCAAAGAGGGCAGGAGAAAAGGGATTGTAAGGACAGGGTTTGCTTTATTCTAACCCATTAGACATGGGTGAAACCAATGCATCTTCAGCAGCATTGGAATCGATTGCCATGAGGAGAACTGCTGAATATTTTGTGTTCTTTGGCATGTGAGGTTGAAGGCAAGGACAGCATGGAGATGTGGGGGCTTAAAGGGACTGTTGTGGGTTTGGACAGTGATCTTGCTGGAAGGATACTGACTTGTATTTTGGTTTCGGCTTACCTCTAGCAGTCATTGTTGGGTGGGTTACTTCTGCCTCTTCCCTGTGCGTGGGACACAGTGACTTGTGAGCAGAGGAGCATCCTGAGCTGGTGATTACCAGCATGAGCAGAGGGGCTGTCTGCAGGAGAGGCTGGTGTGAGCTGCCAGGGCTGGCAACACCTCTGGGTGTCTCTAGTAAAGTTCAGTGACTCTGTTCCACTTCACGGAGCTGAATAACTGAACAAGCTCGGGGGCTCTAAAAGCACTGTCCTTGTTAGCTGGTCTCCTCTGAAAGGTGGGCCAAGGGACAGCTGAGCAAGAGGAGCAAAGCACCACAGCATGCCAGGAGGGATCTGGGTTACAGAGGGTTCCTGGGATGGGGCTGAACTGGGGGCCTGTGGGCAGAGGAGTGGGTGCAGGCAGGTTGTTGTCATGATGCTGCAGTGCGAGTTGGGGCCAGAGTGGAGCATGGAGGAGAGAGCGGCAGGACCACTCAGACCCTGGGGTTTACTTCTTCATTTGGGATCTGCATTCCCTTTAACCTTCTACTTGTTGGGGTGGTGTTTTTTTTTTTTTTTTTTTTTTTGTTTTGTTTTGTTTTTTGTTTTGTTTTGTAATTCAGGGGAAGTGAATTCACTCAGATCCTGCTGGGAAAAAAGTGTTGCAGCCCAGCACCTGTGGATCCCTTCTCATGCTGTGTCCTGATTAGCAACTTGTGCTGAAACACATCAGCACAGGAGGCTGGGCCACTCAGGGAGCAATGGAGAGAACCAGGGGACCGTGGAGCTCTTGGCCCTCTCTTTGAGGAGCCTTTCTGCCTGGTTAGCAGTGCTGGCAGGGCACCGGGACTGCAGTATGTGCTGCTGGCTCTGCCATGTGTGCCAGCCTGCCCGCATCCTGCTGGCTTGCTGTTGCTTCACATACCTTTCCCAGCTTGTTCTGCTGCCTGAGTTTCTTCAGCCTCTCTTGCTATAATGGAGTGATGAGCATAGGCTTCCCCTTCCTGCTGCCTCTCTGCCCACACAGGCTGAAAAGCTGGTTTCTTCCCCTAGCTCATGCTCAGGATGCTGCCTGGGCTTTATTCTGGTGGCTTTCTCTAGGTGGGACTTGGATTAGACAGAGGGAAAAGAGTGGACAGATTGGGAGTTAAGCTGAGCCCTGCCAAGCTCATTTCAAGAAGGCCCTTGAGGTGCCATTGGCAGTGCCCAGCCTGTCCTGTGCCTTCGGTGCTGGCTGAAGAATGTCCAGGACTTGCCACTGCAGTAATGAAACATCATCTTAGGTTCCCAGTCAACCAAAGCAGGTTTCCTGTTCCCTGAGGTGTGGAAACAGTAAAAACAACTGCCAGACTATTTCAGAGCTTGCAGTAGAAGCCCAGTGCTCTGATGGACACCAGAAAGCCTGCATTCCAAGCCTGCAAAAGAAGTTCTATCCCCAGAGAATTAAATAATCACCTGTACAGTCATGTACTCCCATCCACTGGGATTATTTGCTACCATTAGTACTAAAAATGGTCCTATGGCAACTACAGGCCACCTCCTCCTCTTCCTCATTCCCATTTCAGTAATGAAAACACTCCCTTCTCTCTCCATCCTGAAGAGTTTTAATCAAATAAACCTGGCACACATGCTCCTGAAAGGAGGATGCTCTCTGTCTGCCAAAATCTGTGCCTGTTCCATTTTCTTCTGATTTAATTTTCCAGAGATTAAGATCCTGCTCATCTCCACTCTCAGAACTTGGCTGCCTCTGTTCTGTTTGTTGGTTTTACTCTAGTGGGTTTTTCCTTTTTGTTGGTGGCTTTGTTTTGAAAATCCTGAAAGCCCAAGGGCACTGATTCCTGAGGACCTAGCCAGCTGTGAAATCAATAGGGAGCTGAGCCTTCCCACACCTGGCAGCATCTGGCCTGCTCCTGCCCTCTGTGCCTGGAATGTGGGTTGTTGTCTTCCTCCAAAGGGCTTTGGCATTGCTGCTGAAGAGTGTTTCTGCTGGGAATGTGTTTTCCCATAGCAGGGGCTATCTCCTGCCTGTCAGCTCCTCTTGCTCTGTAGAAGGTTGTCTGTCTTTGCTGCCATCTTTGGTTCAGCATCTCCATGTAGCCTGAATGGCAGTAAAAATATCACCCTTTTGTATCAAGGACCCCAGAGTCGATCCCTCAGGGCTCTGCTCAGTCCTTTTGAGTATATCCAGGGTGGGAGGTCCCCACAATCCCTCTGGACATTTACCAGTACTTGGTCTCTCTTACAGTGGGAGTGGGGGGGGGGGGGAATAATGAATTGTTTCCTTATGGTTTGATGGACCCTCTTGTGTTTCAGTTTTTCTGTTTCTTCTTTCCCTGCCACTGGGAAGCACTGAGAGGAGCATGGCTCTGCCTTCTTTACACCCTCCCTTATAGACACTGGTAAGATCCCCTCAGCTTTCTCTTCTCCAGACTAAGCAGTCCCAGCTCTCGCAGCCTTCCCTCATATGTAAGATGCTTCAGTCCTTTAACCATCTTAGTGGCTCTTTTCTGGACACTCTTCAGTAGTTCCATATCTCTCTTGTGCTGGGATCCCAGAACTGGCCCAATGTGGGAAGATAGGTTTGTAGGGCTAGTGCAGAAGGCAATTTTCCTCAATGAATTACAGCTGTACTGATTGCTGGGGAGTGGAAACAGCCTCGCCTGCCCAGTGAGGATGGGGTTATAAAAGAGTGGGTCAGCTGCTCAAGAGTAAGTTGGAATTGGAGCTCCAGAGTCTGCTGCAGTTTGGGATGGAGGCTGCTGGCTGTGCTGTGAGGAGGAAGGCACGTGTGGTCATGCAAGGGACAGACAAGGTAAGAAGATGCTGTGTGAGGGACAGACAGGGTTAAGTGGCTGGGAAAGGGACAGGTTGGGTTTAGCCAGTCATGCAGAAGGAAGAAGGAAACTTGCAGAGAGAAAGAGAAAAGGAGTTAGAGCTGTATGGAGTTGCCTGAGAGAAATTTATTAAGAGAAGGCATGGCAAGTTTTTAATAAAGGACTGGTGATAGTGCCAGTCATGTCTGTCTTGACATAATTACTACAGCCCAGCACACCAGGAGTGGCCTCACCAGTGCTGAGTTAAGGGGAAGGATCATCTCCCTTGACCTGCTAACACTTCTAAGGCAGATGTGGGTACCATTGGCTGTCTTTGCTGCATGGGCACATTGAACTTGGTGTTCACCAAGGCCCTCAGCAACTTTCTCTGCAAAGGGAAAAGAGTAAGGGTTGTACCCTTGACAGTCTGTGTTTAAGGCACTAGCACAGGATGCCCAGAGAAGCTGCAGCTGCCCCATCCCTGGAAGTGTTTGAGGGCTTGGAGCATCCCTAATCTAGTGGGAGGTGTCCCTGCCCTTGGCAGGGCAGTGGAATGAGATGGTCTTCAAGGTACCTTCTAACCCAAGCCATTCTGTGATTAACAGTGGGATTAAGCACATTCATACCTCTCCCTTCTGACTTGACTGCATCCCATTCCTCTTGTCTGGGTAGACTGGTGGGTTTTAGTTTCTACAAAACGTGGGGCTGTTGGTCTTCAGCCTGGAGCTCCCTGGTTTCCCCAAGGTGTGTCTGATGCAGGGAAGACTGCCTGTTGGAGGGAGGAATACTGTGTTTGTGCTGGTGGAGGGGAAGTGCCCCTAAAGCTGACCCACTCCCAACTGCCCTCTGAGCATTGTTGTTTGTGAGGAGGCTGAAACACCCAAATATTTCCAGCACTCTTTGCAGGCTGTGCAGATGTCTGGGGTCAGTGGTGACAAATTATGTAGATTCCTCCCCCTTCCCTCTCTCCTTTCTCATTTCCATTATCTGCCTTTTGTAGAGGCTGTAATTTATTGCGTTTTGCAACCTTGTAATTTATGGCTTTTTTATAATTCTTTTTGAGCTTTCAGAAGTAACAGTTCCATGTACCCCAGTGCATTTCATTGTCACACTTGAGGCTTTCCCACCTCCCCCTGCACTTCCACTCTTTTCTTGTAACTTGCCTGTTTACTTGCTAAATTATTATTGTGCACTCAATAAAAATTGCATTTTAAAAGTGATAACTCAAATGACATTTAACATGGAAAGCACTTAAGCATAATTACAATATATGCATTGCATCATTTTGTGACAGTTAATGAAAAAAAAACCCAGGGTTTTTTGTTGGGGGCTGTAGAGATTGAGTGTTGGCATTTCATTGCTTCTAGAAACATTGGCTTTTATTTTCACTGGAGGACTTTGTCCTGGGATTTTCCTGCTTCCTCCTCCCTTTCTGCCACAGGTATCCTATATCTGATGCAGTGGCACAGGGTGAAGAAGTCACTCCTGGCGTTCCAAGGAGTTCAAGCTGGCATAACGTGCTCAGAGTTTGATATTCCCAGCTGGAAATTTTAAGGGCTTTAGCTTATTTGGATCAGTGACTGGAGCAGCCTCGCTGTGGAGTTGCTTGTGTTGGCACCAGGGCTGTGGTAAGGGGGAAGGGAAGGAGGTGGCAGCCCCTTGGTTGTCGTGGTCCAGTCATGGATTCTGGGGTAATGGTGTCATCGCAGCTTTGGCTGCTGTTTGTGCCCTACAGAGATTTTTTTGGAAGGAAGCTGGTGCTGGCTGTGTCTGAAGCTAAACAGTTAATGTCCTTGGTTTGTACTGTCCAATGGCTTCTACAGAAAAGGGGAAAGTGTGCCAACCCCTTGTGACCCTGTGGCTCATATCCTCACTGGTGCAACTACTTAGTTATTAGATTACCTGCAGATCACAGCTCCTCGACCATCTGCTGTATGAAACTCCTCAGCTAAACCCCAGCATCTGTACAGCCTGGCCGTGCAGACTGTGCTGAATTCCTGAGCAGATCAGCCTGGCTTTCCAGACATTGTTTCCTGTGCTGTGCTTTGTCCTGTCCTTTTCCTGCCTACATGCTGCAAACCTTTGGCATACAAGATGCTCCGGGGGTGATCCTCATGCCTTGTTCTTCTTCCCTTCTCCAGAGAGCGAGATGATCAGACAGTTGCACAGGCTGCAAACCAGCTCTGTAAATCAGAGCTATCCCTATCTCATACAGGGAACTGCAACTGGAGATGCAGATCACAGGTCTTGCATAACCAGGTTAGTCACCCCTATAGGAGCTGTGATCTCCTGGGAGCCCTGAGCTGCTTGGACAAGGGATGAGGAGGGATGGACCTCTTTTTGCGCCTTAAGCAAGGTGAAGAGACGAGAGCAGGGACCCTGAGTAGCAGGGCACAGGAAGATCTGAAAAAGTATGAGATGTAGTGAACAGATGATGGGAGCCACAGTGCTTGACATTTCCAGGCTGCATGTGAGAGATTTTTGGAGCAAGCTGAGATAGACAGTATGTGTTTTCTGCAGTTTGGAGGAATAATCTTCAGGAAGCAGTGTCTGTGGCAGGTTTGGATACTAGTCCGTGGATTGGAAGGGTAATGGGCTTGTGGGGAAGTGAGCTAGGTAGGGGAAAATGGAAGCAAGCCTTTGTTTTAAAAAGGAAGGGAGGGAAAAACCCCATTGAGAACATTAGTGTCTATGAGCAAACTCCCCAGCTTATCTAGAAACAGCATGTTGCCTTTCTCTGGTGGTGTTATGACTTGCCCTTCAAGTTAATAAACTGTTAATCACTTTATGGGTCATTTCATTCAAAATGTTCACCAAAGCATTCTAAGGTTCAGATCCAGGGGGTTAGTGAACTCAGGCATTTTTTCCTCTTTTTCTTCAAATGTACACATAACTAGAAACCATGCTGAGGCAGTAATAACCAATAGAACTGGGAAAGGAATCTCCTGGAGAGATTACTCTATACTCTTTTGAGGCATTTCTGGTTGCTTGTATCTTTTTTATTATTATTATGATTTTTCTGAGTTGACTTAAAAAAAAAATCTATTGATAAAATCCTCCTCTGCTTGACAATCAGCCTCATCTGGGAACTATTTGGTGTTATCTTGGCTTAATTCATTAGTAAGAATAAAAAAAGACATTAAAAGTGGACATCTCTATTGAGAGCACTTAATTCTTTGCAACAAGAGTCAATTATACCCTCTTGAGTAAGTAGTTCTGCATTGGGCTTACTTGAGAAATTCCTTAGCCTGAGAGAGGACCTGGGAAAATAAAGTGGAAGGAGAGCAGAACCCACACTCGCAGGAGATGTGCAAAAATGCCTGTTTTGCCTTGGATATGCCCACAGCCTGAGCAGGAGGCTGGGATGCAGGGGCTGGTGATGCCAGGTCTGATCTGCAGCCTGCTGGAACGTGTTTGTTCTCCTGATATTTATGGCTGAGACCCTGCTTCCCTCCCCAGTTTCTCTGGTACTTCGTAACAGCACTTCACTTCTGAGGTCACAGGGCTGAATCCTCCAGCGCATGGGGAATGCTCCTGCACTATGCTCTGAGGAGAAAACACTGGGGTTTTCTTGTTTTGCTTCTGATCTGCTGTTGGTTTGGAACCCCTTTGAAAGGGTGGCATATTACTGCCTGCCAGTGCAGGTGCTCAGTGTCAGACCATCACTGCCCGGTCTGGGGCCTCGCTCAGGTGTGGAGCTGGGCATGGATTTGGTACTGAGAACCAAATTCAGCCCATGGGATGTTGTTGAGTTTCTAATTTCAGCAGGACTTAATTCCAGCAGCCCTGTTGTCTGTGTTTTTCAGGAGATTGAGTGGACATTCCCTCTGGCAGTGTAAGGTGTGGCACCAGGTGTGCCAGAAGCATAGCAGTACTCACTCAGGGCATGGGGGTTTTCTGATGATGGTGATAATTTTGATAAGTTGGATAAGGAGACACATAGAGTAGGAAAGGAAATAGTACGAAAAGGAGAAGCAAATTGTGAAGCCTCTTTCCTCCTACACTTCCTGTAGCTAAAATTTTGTCATACTTTAAGATGCATATTGATCATCCAAACACAGAGATACATGTGGTCTATATAATCATCTAAGTTTTATTTATGACACAAACCCAAGTCAGCACTATTATTAATATAATTGCAAACCCATTTTACTGTTATGTGATCATAATACATGAACTGCATTGCAAAGCAGCCTTGGGGCTTGCCCAGCCTGGAGTGCAGTGACACACTTCAGGACTGTGGCAGTGAGCAGGGTGCTGCTGCCATACGGCGGGGCTCCATCCATGAACCACTGGGCTTGAAAAAATAAGCTGTAGAATAAACCCCTGACATTTAGAACAAGAGGCAAAATCCCATAGGCCTTGGAAATTACAGGTTTCTATTTAGAACTCACTCCCATGTTTTTGGAGGGAAGTTACAAGGTGGCATTAAAAAGCACCTGCTGCATCGCCATCACGTCTTACCATTTGAGTTTAAATGTCTCACCTGAAAAAATTTCCAACCAGGTTTCTTTTGAAGCAATTGAGGCAGCTTGGGTTTCAGCTTTTGCTGCTGCTGTTTAGAGTAATGCTAATTAACATTCTGGGCAAAGGAGCACCGAGTGGGGAAGTGCTTATGATTTGTAAATGCCACTTTGCTCTTCTGGCACTATCCCTCCGGAGAGGATTTCTTTCGTCTGATTCTTGTTTTCCCTCCTCCCTCCAACTGTCTTGGAGTAAAGCTGATGGTTGGGCAGATATTTTGCCTTAAGCATATGCATGACTTTTCACTACCTGTGCAGTGGTGGGTGAATCTGCATGGATGTGAGGGGACCTGCATGTGTGCAGAGCATGGATGTGCTGCTCTGAGGGAGCAGGAGCTCGTGTCTGCTGCGTGTGAGCCTTTACCAAAGAAAGAAGCATGTGACAGCCTTGTCCGTGCTACAAGCTTCCCATTCCCTTGATGATAAGCTATGAGGAAATGGGGATGAAATCAGAAATTGGCAACATGCTGTCAGGAGGGATTAATTTCTGTCCCTGATTAACTTTATGCTGGAACAGCAGGAGACGAATACTTCACCATACACAATGCAACTTTTTCTTACTCCAAGTAGATCTGAATCCACCCCGGTTCTACACTCCCCTTGTTGTGTCTTCTTAGATTTGGCAGGGCCATTGCTCTGGATGTGTAATGACAGGCCAAATATGTGTTTCCTGACACTGATGGAAAGTACTGGAAGACATCTGCCAGTGCTTTGGGGGTCTGGCTTGAGCTATGTGAGAGTTTTGTTTCTGCTTGTAGAAGCTTTCATGTTCTGGTTGGTCCCTAGAGCTCTTGGTGGAATATTAATACTCGCCATTCCTGTGCTACCTTTCCTCTAAGGCGTCCACAACACTTTGTAACTATTAACAATTTTTTTCCAAAGCTGGGGGTCAGTACAGATCACGGGAAGGTGATCTGCCGATGATCAGGCAGGCAGGTCAGTACTCAGTGTGTGGCAAGGGGGGAATACAGACCAGGTCCTCTCTCTCAGCCCTAAGTGCCAATTACTCCCTGCCTGTGCCTAAAGCTTAATTAAGACCGTGGCTGTGTAGGGGAGAGCAGGTGTGGAGCCTAAACAGTGCTTTGTGACTGGGGAGCTGGGCCTGTGCACACAGGTGGGTCTGGAGCTGAGCCCTGGGTCCGAGTGTGTTCTTGTGTGCAGGGTAAAAGGGCTGGGACAGCAGGAATGAGAGCCCTCAGACATTGGGGAAGAGCTGAAGGAGAGGACAAGGCAAGTGGGGCGCAAGTGTGTGCACAGATGCGTGTCAAAGAGAACTGAGTATTTCTGGCTGCCCTGAGAGTTTTGGCTCTGCTGGCCCTAGCTCTGACTTTCGCACTGTGGGTGCTTCCCTGCGCCCTGTTATTCCTGAGGGATACTGGGGCCCTGGGGACTGAGGTTTTTCCCACCTGTGGGACAGCTCTCCTGCAATGTACATGGACAGCAGGAGTGATGCCAGGATTGTGGAGCATCCTGCTGCCTCCTTGGTGGCCCTGTGGAGAGCAGAGAGTCATAGACCCTACACACAAGATTTTCAGAAGCTGGTGTGTCTGGTGACACCTGATCAAAAGTGCCCAGTTTGGATTGATGCCTGGATATTTTGAGGACTGTTTGGAATAGCATCCTGGTGAATGCTGTACCAAGGACATTGTCTAATTGTAACATTAATTGTAACTTGAACCAAAGACACTTAGGTATGAAAAGCATTAACCTGTAGGGAAAGAATAAATGAATATTAATTTTTTGGCCTACAAGAGTAAAAACTAAAGTAGGACAAATCTTCAGAATAATAACAGGGCACAGCAGCATGAGGTAGAAGTGCCTGTTCTTTGTTAATTTGAAGTCTTTCCACCAAGAACAGGGTTTTAATTGCAGCAAGAGATTTTCAGTTTAGGCATCATAAAAAGTTTTCAAATAGGATTGTGAAGTACCAGAGCATTTTGACTTGTGAAACACAGGAATCTCCATCACTGGATTTTTTTAAGAACAGGTCAGAGGAACAGGTTAGGAACGAGAGAGCTGTGGTAATTATGTTAGAAATTATGAATCCACAATGACACCTTTTGCTGGGGGTATAAGAGCAGGCTGAGACTACCTGAGTTGATGAGATCTGTTCCAGCCCTATTCTCTGTAATGCTGCAGGGGTTTCTGAATTTTTTAGTGGAGTCTTTCCATTCAGATGTCAGACCCCCAGAGGCTGCCTTCAGAAGACACATCCCCTGGGATCTCTGTGGGTACATATCAGTTCTGCCCCTGTTATCTCTTCAGGACTGTGCTGAAAACAAACCTGGGCTGAGTTTGCCAGCTGTAGGGTTTAATGCTGCAGCTAAAGTCTTGCTGGTGATCCTTTCGAGGTGGGACTAAGCTGAAAATCTCAGCTGAAATGACTTTGCAGAGGGTCACCTCTTTAATAAAATCTCCAGGTACATGGTATATTCTTGTTAAAGTTTCTGGACCCCACAGGCTCAGGGAGAAGAAGGCACTAGCAGGAAAAAGGATGAGTCTGGAAATGTGTGGAAGAAAGCTGTGTGGAAATCTGTTCTCCCTATCCTCTGGTGATCAGGCAAAGTTTTATGAGCCTATTCTGTAATAGAGAGGACTTTATGTTGAGCATCAGCCATGACTTCCCAGCAGGCTGCCCTTTCAGTGACTAAAGGGGCTCCAAGTGAGCTGGAGAGGAACTTTTGACAAGGGCATGGACTGAGAGGACAATGGGGAATGTCTTGACACTGCCAGAAGACAGAGTTATATTAGATAATAGAAAGCAATTCTTTGTTGTGGGGTGGTAAGGCCCTGGCACAGGTTGCCCAGAGAAGCTGTGGCTGCTCCATCCCTGGAAGTGTTGAGGGCCAGATTGGCCAGGGTTTGGAGCAACCTGGGATAGTGGAAGGTGGCCCTGCTTGTGGCAAGGGGCTGGAACAAGAGGTACTTTAACCCTTCCAACCCAAACCATGCTTGATTCTACAAAAGCACCAAAGGACATCAGCCAAGGAAGCTTGGGCTCTCTACCACCAGTGGATTAGAGAAGAGTTTGTAAACAGCTGTTAGGTGGTCCTGAATGAGACAGAGGGGATCAGTTGGACAGATGGGTCTCTTCCAGCCTTGCTTCCAGGGAGCCTGTGCCTTTACAGAAATGCTTCCAGTGCTTGAGATTAGGGAGAAAAGCTAATAAATGTGAATCTCTGAAGTGCAGAGAAAGCCCCAACACCTATATCAGAAGGTAAATCAAGAGAATTGCAAAGTTGCTGTTTCTAAAAGTTCAATTTCTTTAAAATACATCATTACTCTGCAGAAAACTGTGGGGGTAACTGTTGACAGTGCTGACTTATGCTGGCCTAGATTTCAATTGCTTTAGTTCTAATAAGATATTTAGTTAAATTCCATGTCAGTGGAGTCATCCCAAATTTGCATCGCTGCAGCTGAGAGCTGAATTTGGCCAGTGGTAGCCATCAATAAAAATAAAAGGCAGTGTAGGGTAATTGTTACTATTTTTCTTGTGTCGATAAAAGGAAGCCTGCAAAATATGTCTGGGAGCCTTAGTGTTAGAGGCTGCAGAGCAAAGCTCTATTCCACAGCCCTTCCTACAAAAAGCAACAGCATTTCTGGCAAGGAAGATAAAGCTGCTTTGGGAAAGAGGTCTGGTTATTTATTTAAAGTCAAGTCTTGAGGCTCTGTGAGTCTTGCATCACTCAATGCAGAGCAAAGATTTGTGTGTGCTTTGGGTAGGTTCTCAGGGGCTGGGGAGCAGCCTTTGCCCACCTGCAGCAGCCCTGCCCCAGGCACTGCAAGAGAGCCCAGTGAAGTGCTTATCACTTCTCTCAGGGCAGTGGTGCCCCTTTCTCATCATCATCACTGCCAGGGAAATGGGTCTCTATGAGCTTTTGTAATTTCAGTGTCCTAAACATTTAGCCTTAAGAGAAAAGCAACAGAATAAAAGAAAAGAGTTTCAAACTGTCCAGGAGCTGTGCAAAAGGTAAAACTGCAACCACATTGGGGGTCCAAGAGGGATCTGAGGAGCACAGATGTTTTTTGCTTTATCTTTCCCTAATGGTTTTCATCCTCTTCAGTCTCTTAGGGATGTGATCCATTATGTGGAGGCACTGATTATTACAGAAATCACAGAATGGTTTGGGTTGGAAGGGACCTTAAATACCATCTCATATCAACACCTTGCCATGGGCAGGGGCCCCTTCCACTAGATCAGGTTGCTCAGGACCCCGTCCAGTCTGGCCTTGAGCACTCCAGGGATGGAGCAGCCTGTGCCAGGGCCTCACCACATTTTGAGTAAAAGAATTTCTTCACAATACCCATCCTGAAATCAAGAAAAATATCACATCTTTATCTGTGACAGCACCCCTCCTAGGATGCACCCAGGGTATTTGAGGTACAATTTTAATGCCATTGATATGAAATAGGTGTGTTTTGTGTAGACATAACTTAATCAAACTTAAATAACTCTTTGACAAATCCTGAAGGAAAGTAGTTGAAGCACCTTTTAAAAATACTGTTTTGCTTACTAAAGCTTTTCTTATGTCCCACATAACAAAGAGAGCAGCCAGACTCTACGGTCAGGTTGGGTGGGGTTTTTTTTTGTTGTTTTTTTTTTTTTTTTTTTTTTTTTTTGTTGTTGTTGTTGTTTCTCTTTTACTGTACAAGCTTGTATTTTTAGAGCTCATGTGATGTCTGACTGCGTTTGGGCATTTTTCTGAGAGGCTGTAGCTGTTCTCTCTCTCCTGTACATTAGCACAGCAGGCTCTGGGGGCTTGTGCCCTGACCTGGCAGCAAGGCTCACACCATCCAAGTGGCTGTAAGTGTGCAGAGGAGGGCCTGGGCAGAGTTCCCATCCTGGTTGAGACCTTCTGTCTTCAACTACGTGCAGCAATTTATTTTTGCAGCGCTTTATCTGAAAGGAGAAGAGCAAGTGTGAAGTTGTGTGATAGTGGATTTCCTTGCAGAAGATTCTCCCTCTCTGCAAACACCCAGGCAGGTCTGTTGTTCTGAGAGTTCCCCATACAAGGGTTTGGGATGCTCAAGACTACAAGCTGCTTTCCAGGCTGGGAGAGGTTTTCTGTAATCCAGGGTAACCGTGCATAGCCCTTTATCCCTGACTAGTTGCTAAACTATGTATAGCAAGCCCAGGTCTGCTCAGGCAGGGCTTAAGCCTCTGCTCTAGAGGCTGGTGATCCTGTGCTGAGGAAGCAGAAGTCCAGCCAGTGCAACAGAGGATGGGAGCTGTGGGTGGTGGGGCAAGGTGGAGAACACTGGAGCAGTTGCACCTCTCCATCCCTAGTGGTGTGGGCAGCTTTTCTCTCTTCCCCTATGTTCTCTGTGGTACTGCTGCCTGTTAGCAAACTCTTTAGTGAATTTAGAGGGACCTCAGTACTATGGTTTGTTTGCTTCAGTTATAGCTGACCTTCCCTGAGGAGCAACTAAACTTCACATTTCCCTGTCCTGCCTCTGCAGGGGAGCTGTGAAAAAGTGCTCAGAGGGTGCTTGCTTTTTATGAGGTAGGTGGAAGGATGGAGCACAGCAGGGAAATGGCACTGAGGAGAGAGGGAGCTGGGGTTAGTAAATGTCAAGCTGTTTGCCTCCTGCGTGCACTGGAGCATGTCTGCAGGCTGCTGGAGCAGCGCTGTGCTGAGGACATGGCAGGGGAGGTGACAAGGGGCAGCCTGGCCTCTGTGGGAGCCACTGTCCATGCTGCTCCCAGTGGGGCACCTGGGCTCAGGGCTGTGCTCGCACAGCTGTGCCCTCAGGACTGGTGGCATCCATGGTACCAGCTCTGGGAGTTGGTGTGGGGTACATTTGCAAAGCCTTCTCTGAGCTGTGGCATCAGTGCTTTCCTGCAGCTGCTTCCCTTTGCCTGTTCCCCTTGTGATTCTTCAGCAGGGAAAACCAGGATCTAGAACCTTCCTGGCTGATAAGTGCTTCTCCAGAAGGCCATTCCTGTGTCAGTGCCCATCCCCTGGGCCCTGTAGTGGTTTGTGACCTGCTCTGCACAAGGAGGTGAAGCACAGGTGGAGCTGCCCATCCTGCTCCAGCGAGGCCATTGTCACTCTTATCACTGCCTGCTTGATTGTCCCTGATGCTGCACCAAGCCTGACATCGTCCTAAAGTAATATAGACACCATGATGATTACCATCATTGCAAAGGTTATAAGCACCTGACAATGAAATTTAACAACAGTAGGTGCAGCAGTGTGAGGGGTGAGATGGAAATCGTACTGTCTCTGCACTCTGCCTATGGTCCTGACAGTCTCCATTTTCCAGCAGCATCTCTGGGGCCTGGAACTCACTTTCCTCCCTGTTACCCAGCCACAGTATTGCATGTTTGGCCTCGACCATCTCATGGTGCTCTTGTTGGTCATTTATAGTACTGGGCAATTCCCAGGGTGCCCGCTTCATCAGAGGGGTCTGGTCTGCATACTCAAGACAAAAGCAAGCCTGCCCAAGGGTTCTCCTCTTTCCTCTTCACTCATACTCTGAGCTGTGGGCAAATGGTAAGGACCCTGCAGTAGGTGAGATGAGACTCAAAATGGGCCAGACTGATGCTTCTCTGAGGGAGACCAAGAGATCCTGAAGCTCCAGGAGCAGCTCCAGACCAGCATCTGAGCAAGTGGTGCCTCTCAGGGCAGGTACTGCTGCTGCAGTATTTGCTGTACTGATGAATTCCCTTTGCAGACACCATATCTGGGTCACTGTACAACACTGATCCCAGGCATGGGTCTGGCTGCAGGAGCTGGAAGTATAACCCTGAACAGAGAACCTTCCCTGCCTCCCATAATAATGCTGGCTGGGAAAACCCTTTTCTTTTCCTGATTGCTGGCCTTTGAGGGCCATGGCATAGCACAGCCCCATTTCTGGGGCATGAGGGTTAGATTAGGTATGGGTGTCTATTGTGCTGCAAAGATGTGGTTTGGTCTTTGGCCTCCCTCAGCTGGAGCACCCCAACTTTGAGGTGGAATGCTCTGGGAGCAGGAAAGCAGCTGCTCTGTTGCTGCAAGCAGTACTTTGCTCTTTTGCAAACATGCCAGGTTTGCACTGTGATTAAATGCTGCTGTTTGGACTGCAGTTGTCCAAACCTGGTGTATTGGATTCATACAGGGGTGGAGAAAAAATTTAATTTCTGGAAAATTACTATTACCCAGATCAGATGCGTTTCCAGCAGGAGCTGCAGCACCACAGCCTCTCCCTGCTTGACCATGAGCAAACCCCAGGTGGGGTTTGAGCTGTGGGTACAGCTCTATCCTGGCCCAGTGGGGCTGAGAGCTTCTGGGGTTACCAGATGCTTTCTTGGGGTTCAGGTTTTTGGTTGCTGTTGTTCTTGAGGAAGGTGATGGGGGAGTCTTGGCATGGACGTGATGCTGTGCAAGCACCGTGTAGTGCTGCCCTTCTGATTTTGGGGAGGGCACATCTGATCTTGGGGAAAGCACACCTACTTCTTGGCAGATGTGGCATGGAAGTGGGGATCGAGGGAATGAGAAGGGAGGAGTCTGCTTTGGGCTGCAGGTGTACCCCCACTCCTGCCCTCCCATCAGTGTGCTTCCTCATGTCCTGAATGAGGATGCTGAAACTTGGCAGGGGAGGCCAATGCCTGTGTGAGAAAAGGAAGGCTGAGGAGACAATTTTTACTTTTGAGTAGTGCTTTACAGGGTGCTCTCTTGAGATTTGTTATTTTCCTTCACATTTTATCATTGGATATCTTGACCCATGGGAAGGTGTTGGGCCCTCTCATGGCAGCTCATCAAATAGTGATTTCTGCACTTATGGGAATATTTCTGTACCTGTTCCTTTCTCAGGCTGCCAAGTTTTGTGCTGCTGGTGTGCTCACAGGGAATTGAGGAGAGGAAAATTCTTTGTCTGAACTATGACAGCTCCCTGAATATATAGGCACAGAGGGAATTAAAGGCAGAGATGAGCATCATTTATTGTGCATTAGGAGCAAGGCAAACAAGTGAATTTTGAGAACGGGTGATTCAAGGCAGTATCAGATCTGCCTCCTTGGCTGTGCAGGTGCTGCTGGGAACATGTGCTGACAGTTGGTTGTGTTACCAGCTTTGCTCTTAAGTGAGGCCACTTAGCACTTCTGGGCTGGTTTAAATCATTTTCGTGGCTGCTTGTAATTGCACTATGCTTAGGAGTATTTAGGATTAAATTTTTCATGTTGCAGATTGTCTTGAACAGTTGGATTTTTTTTCTCCCCCACCTGCCAGTGTTTTGGTTTTTTTCTTTGCTTTTATTTTTTTTGTTTCAGCTTAGTACTTTGTATTGTTAGGCTGCTGTTAATATTCCCTCCCACTCCTTCCTGCTCTTGCCACTTACTAGTTCACTCTCAGCATCCACTGCTGGACTCCTTTCCACTGCCAGGATTGGATCATTTGCTACTGCATCCAGCTTCAGCCCTTCCCAGACTTTTTATTGAGATTTCAGTTCATAATGTGATCTCAATCCCCATTCTCCCCATCCTCTGTGCTGCCTTAGGGCTACTCTGTAGGTAATTCAGGGCCTCTCTACAGCCCTTCTCCTGCCCAGTAATCTCAGGTTTGCCAACCACATTGAGCAGGACTAATACAAGGGTGTTAATTTCTTGTTTCAACATAGCTAGAGCAGTGCAGCATTTGGCTTTGCTTATGTCCCTGCATTGCCACCCACCTGCCTTGCCTGGCAGGGAGGCTGTGAGGGCATGGGGCCTGTTGCTCAAGGTATTGGCAAGTGAAACCCAGTCTTCCAGGCGCACACAGCCTGCACCCCTTCTCCCCGAGGCTGTTGCCACAGCTGGGTCAGAGGGTATGGACATGGACTCAAGAGCAGCAGTTCCTTGACACTCAGGTCACCAGTGTTACTCATTTCAAAAACAGGTCCCAGAGCATTGTATCGCAGGAGAATTTCAATGAGAATGGCTTTCTAATCTGGACAAAACTGAAGGTTTTTGCCATCACTGAGGAATGTTCAAGATGTCTTTGACCAGAAAATCCTCCCTTTGATTCAGGTCAGGAAAAGCCCAGTATGGGAAACGTCACCTTAGATAAGTAAAACCTGGCCGCATTCTGAACAACCCAAAACGAAGTGCTACAGTGGAGACTGTGAAGTTCTCTGAATTGCCTGGAGCCCCCACCATTCATTCCCCTGCCTGTCTGGGACGTTCTCATGCACGTATGGTCACTGCTAATTTGTCTTGGATTGTTCTAATTAACGCCAGTGAGCTGTTCAGCCACGATAACTGCAGAGCTCTGCAGCTGCAGAGAGGGCTGGAGAGACAGCTCCTGGTTTCTTTTTCTGTTCTTTCCTCCCTTGTGGATAGGCAGTGTTTCTGTCCGTGACCAGTAGGAGACAATTTTCTGTTTCATAACAAGAAAATAGTAATGTCAGGACTCCCTCTATACCCAAAGCTTTCTCCTTGAAGATTGCTCTTCTTTGCTTTCCTAATTGCTGCTGCTCAGCTGGAGGTATCCCGCATCTTCCCAGCACATGACTTTGTTGTGCTGTTACTTACCAAGGGGAGAAAAAAAAAGATTGTGAGAGAATATTGCTTTGTGTCAAGCTCTCCTTGCTTTAACCCTTTTTGTTCCAATGTGGGGTGTTCTTACCTAGTACAGGATGTTGTGCTGCTGGCAAAACGAGCTTTTTGGTGTGGACCTTGGGGTGTGGTGGAGCTCTGATGTGAAGAACATCTTGAAATCATATCCTGAGCTGCATCAAAAGTGAGTTTTGAGGGGAGTGATTCTTGCCCTCTACTTTGCTCTGGTGAGACCTCACCTGGAATATTGCATCCAGCTCTGGAACCCTCAATGTAAGAAGCAGGTAGAGGAGGTCCAGAGGAGGACAATGCAGGTCACCAGAGGGCTGAAGCACCTCTGCTATGAAGACAGACTGAGAGAGCTGGGCATGCTCAGCCTGGAGAAGGGAAAACTCTGGGGAGACCTTAGAGCCCTTTCTACTGCCTAAAGGGGCTCCAAGAAAGCTGGAGAAGGACTTTAGGCAAGGCCATGGTGTGACATTACAAAAGGGAATGTCTTCACACTAAAAGAAGGGAGGTTGAGATTAGACATTAAGGAAGAAATTACTGAGGGTGATGAGACCTGGCACAGGGTGCCCGGGAAGCTGTGGCTGCCCCATCTGTGGAAATGTTCAAGGACAATTTGGACAGGGCTTGGAGCAACCTGGGATAGTGGAAGAGGTCCCTGCCCATGGCAGGGGGCTGGAATGAGACATTATTTAAGGTCCCTTCCAATCCAAACCATTCTATGAAACAATTTCTTCTGGAGTCTAGAGATGCCTCTTAAATGTCTTCTCTAACTAAAGCATCCTCTTTGGAGTCCCTGTGCTCACAGAGTGATCACTTGTAATAACACAGGAGTTGCCAAATTAATGTGAAATGTGGGTGATTTGAGGACCAAAGTGATTTGGGTAAAGCCCATTTCAGACAAATCAGGTTGCTGGGGTTGCCTTTCCTTGAAGGATGGCAGGTGTGGAGCGCGCAAGAGCAGAGCTTTGGGAAGAGTACTGGAGCCATGCTCCATGTGTCTCTCAGGGCCTGAGGAGTCAGATGAGGATCACAGATGTCTGGCTCTTTGCTCTTGACTCATGGGCTATGTTCTTGAAAGTCAGTAACCACGAAAATTCACAGAAATTCTGTTTTCTCTGAAAACCTCAGAAATTATCAAATCTGAGCCTTTTGTGTGCTGCCCCACTGATAGAGGTGGGATGGGTTGCTGTCCTGGCAGCCAGGGCAGGTGACCTGAATCATTTGGGGATTTTTTTTTTAGGGGGAAAAAAGCAGCTGCTAGAGTAGAGCTAGAATGTAGTAATGGCGTATGGGGACCTAAGGCTGCCGCAAATGACTGCTGCTAGGAATTTCCTAGTGCCATGGAAGAAGGGAGGAGATTGGACAGAGCAGAGGCCCCAGATGCCTGGAGATTAACCCAGTAGGTCTGGAGGGACTGTGCACAGCTGAAAGAGCAGCCTTGTGCTTTGTCTCTCAGTGTACTTCTTTGACTTCAGCCTCAGAAACTGTTTTGTTTAACTATGAAAGGAAAAGGGAGGCTAGAGCTGGGGGATGTCTCTGCTCTTGAATTCATTGACAGTTGCCTTCAGCAAGTGGAGTTGCTGTCTACTCCAGGTCATTATAAGTTCTGGAGAAAAGAGAGGGCAGTAAGTAGTTTCTCAGCATTTTAGAGGGTCTCATCATGTCCCTGAGCTGTGTGATGTCCCACTGTCCAGATCCTGGGCACCTGCCCGCCTGTACCTCTACTTTTGCTGTCTCCACCAAGAGAAGGAGTTGTGATGGTACGAGCCTGGTGGGTGTCTCTGGCCGAGCCTCTCCTTAGTCATGGGTGAAATGGAGTAGGTTCTGGGTGCATGTTAGTCATGTAGAAGCTGTTTGTTTACTGTTTGTGTTTGGGTGCTGCTCTGAGACCCAGGGCAGAGGTATTGTGAGAAATTGCTTCTGCAACCCCTGGTCCTCATGACCAGGTCTGCAACAAGCCATGACTTACAGGCAGAGTCTTTCACTTGTAATGAAGCTCCAGCACAGAGAGGGTTTTGTCCCGTGGGAAGCATGATTCAGCTCCTCAGGATCATGCAAGCTTGGGTAGGTGCCAGACATGCTTAGCATGGAATTTGCAGTTAAGCGTGGAGTCTGCTACCTCCTTGGGGAGGTCCAGCTCTCCTTGGAGGGTTCTCTGTTCCCATATGTCTCTATGTCTGGAGCTGAAGGTATTTGCAAGTAGCCTGAGGATAAAGAGAGAAACAGAATCCTATTTGCTTTGTGGTTTTCTTCATGTATCTTACTTAAGGGAAGATAAAGCATGAGAAAAAATCTCAGATGATGGCAATAAGCTCTTCCCTTTGACCCTGTGTTGGCTGCACCTGGGTCTGCAGGCAATGGAGTTAACAAGTTACAAAATCATCTGAGGAGGTGACTGAGGGGTTCATAGTTGTGAAGTCTTCTGCTGGGACTGTTCCCTTCTTGAGGCAGTGCTGGTGCCGGCAGCACTTACCTTGGCTCTGGGGTTGCTCCCTGCAGTTGTATGATGTGCCTGCGGGCCACTGCTGCCCCTTTGGTTGCAAGCATTCAAATACAGGTAATTGCATTGGCCTTCAGGATAACCCTGGTACAGATCTGTGCCTCTACCCACCTCAGCCTGGCCAACTTCTGGACTGGTTGTAGAAACTCTCATTTCTTGAGGGTGTCAAATTACTATGCCTTGGTTAGTGATGTGGGTTTTATCCTGCTTCATGTGATCCCTTTGCTCCCATTCCTGGTACCCAAGGCTGCCCTGCTGCCCCAGTGTTGCCAGGTCCTGCACCCAACAAGCCCTGCAGGCAGTGCTGGGGGCAGGCAGGGAGTTGGGCTTGCACTTGCCAAGTTCAGCAGGTGGCTTTGGGGAGGTGGTCAGTGAACTTTGGGGGGTGAGGGAGGGCACAGCAGCCTGTGTGGTGGCTGTGCCTGTGCCACAGGAGTGGCTCAGCAGAGGCAGGGATGGGCAGCTCAACGTTTGAGTGAAAGGGTGGGATGCTCATTGCCTGCAATCATGAAAGCAGCAACTATAGTGCTAGTGGTGTGGGCAGCAGGCTGACTGTTTCTGTTTTTTCTGGTTGCAAAGCCTTTCTTCTCTTGCTCCCCTCATTTCCAAAGCTTATATTGTTACCTAATCCACATTGCTAGAATTCTCTGTTAGAGGATCAGCTTTTCTGTAGGAAGACTGTTGTACTCCTCACTAATATTGACTGTCTTTTTCTCTTCCTTCCCTTCTTAGATCTACGATGACAATAAAAACCTGTTTGAAGTCAAGGAGAATGTGCCCAGGAAATTGGTGGAGAAAGTTGCAGGGGACATTGAGAGCCTCTTGGCCAAGAAAGTCCGTGCTTTAAAGGTAAGGAGATGGGCCTGATGGAGGAGATTATCTCCTTTGATGGAGATTTCAGTTTAAACAAGAGGGCTGATGCTGGCATAGCAGTATGGTCTCAGCTTCAAAGTGATTTCTATGATTGTGTGGCCTTTTCTGGGAACTGCATCCTGCAGTTGGACAGATTCATATGGAGTATGTGAGGCAAGGATGTGTCATGTGGGGATGCACTCTAGGTATCTTCCTGCTTTTTATCTCCTCCCACCATCATGCAAGCACCTGAAGGTGCTGCCACAAGAATACAAGTGGCAGCAAAAGCCTGGCAGCAAATTTGACCCAGTCATTTAACTGGGGATGTATTGGAAGCAAAGGTACTGCAGTGTCCCTGCCATTGGTCCTGGAAGTGTTTTGGACAAGTGGAGCCTTTCCTGTTTAGGAGATTACATGCTTGAAGGATTTGTGCCAGTGCCTGGGACTTGAACCCTGTGTGGGTTGCCCTCGTGGGTATGGGCATACATTTCCAGTCTACTGTCTTACTTCGTAACAGTCCTTTTAAAATGAACTCATTTTATCTGTGGTGAATGAAGGTGACCTGATCCATGGTGCCTGCTCAGTAAAACCCAGCAGTGGCTATAAGAAGGTGGCAGCAGGAGCATGCTCTGCTACTGGAACAGAGACAAGTAATTGCCTTCCTGGAGAGGTGGGCGACCTTCTCCCCTGCAGAGGGGTATGGATACTTCCCCTCCAGGAGCTGAGGTGTCCCCTCTAAAACACAATTTTATTGAGTGGCATGGCATTGTGCAATGGGCATCTGGCAGTGTTGGCAGCTGGATGCAGCTTGTAGCTTGGTTCACTGAAAGGGTGTCTGCAGGGTGAGAGACAAGGGGAAGGCTCAGAGCAGGTAACACAGCTGATGTGTCCACAGAGGCACTGCAGCCAAAAAGACCTGGTCACCCTTCAAGCTGACAGACAGGAATGGGAGCACAGGGAAATGTGCTGTGGTGAGAGAAGGGATATTGCAGTAACTGAGGTGTAACTAAGGCAGTGAGAGTTTGGAAGTGACCTGTCTCCACAGTGGGTAAGAAGTAGCTTGGAGAAGGTATGCAACAGGAATCACAGGACACCTGAGTGGGTCAGGGAGTCTCAAGACTCAAGATAGGATCTCAGTCAAGGGCGGTCAGAGTCTGGCCTGAGCGTCCAAATGGTGTGAGGTTGGACACAGTGCCTGACAAAGATAGTAACTAGGGACTTGGTTGAAGAAGATTGCTGTTTACCCAATTTCTTACTCTGGGAAATAAAGAATAATCCTACTTGGGACTCACACAAAATGTTTCAGCTTGAATAGAAGGAGCTGAAGTGGGACTAAGGAGGTGTAAACTGTCACCGCTGCATTTGGGATTGTGGAAGTAAAAATCAGGGAGACCCATTTTCTTCTTAACATGAACTTGCATCCTTGTGCTCATAGAATTTGTGTGCATACTTGAGCAGATATTATATTAAATGTACCAGAGATGTGCAGCACCTGTAGATGCTAGAGGAAGACACAGGTAACAGAAGGTTGTTGCAAACTTGATACACACCTGGACAACACATGGCTCCCATGGGATGCACAGGGCAATAACCCTGAGTTACACAGCATGATTGTGCTGAGTGGTTCCACTGTGACATTTGAGTTTCAGTTCATCAGTCACACTGTTTTGCTTTGCCCTTTGCTCTGAGTCACACAGACTTACAGACAGTTTGTGCATCTTTTGGTGCTACATAAAGGGTTGAACTGTGCCCAGGGTACAAAAAGCTTTATTTGTCTTCCAATTGTCTTTCTTTTTTTGTTGGGTTTTTGAGCAGGACTCTGATGTGCTGTGAAGGGCTCACCTGTCACAGGGGTGATTCTGGTAGTGCTGGTTAAGTAACAGCACCTGGTGCTGTCTTTATAGTGGAAACAATGAGCCCTTGACCTAAATTAGTCTTTCAAGAGGACTCCTTCAGAGTGCACTCTTAGATGGAGCAGATCTTTACATCCAGTTTCCATGTAAATTTTTGACATTTTTGGATTGGTGATACTAACAACAATCTGGAAATGGGGAAGTTGATTGGGGAAGAGAAATTGAATCTTCTAAATTTCTTCCACATTTTGCTGAGCTCCTTTGAAGCAATGGGGCTCCCAAAGCTCCTTCCATTTTCCTGCCTGTCTTCATCTGTTTCAACTCTCCCTTTAGTTGAATCATCTCTCCTGGAGTCATCTCCTCTTCTCTCATGACTCACAAGAGTGATGATGACTTCTTGAAACATTTTTCAGCATCTGAGACAAGTGGGACTCCATGTATTGGCAGGGGCAGGTGAGGAGGGAGAAATGGAGTCTCTCCTTGATGTGCTAATTGCCCTGTCACTTGTGTGCTCACTCTCCTGAGGAGACATCCCTGTCTCCTTTGCTGCAGGAGGGAGAAGGGATGCTGCCTGGGCCTCAGTGAGGCTTTGTAGGAAGGTGCTTACAAGCCTTTGGGCACACACTGTGGGTGCACAGTTCAGAACACTGTTCTGATTAGGTGGTGATTCAGTCCAGTCATCAAAGAACCTGTTTTCCTCTGTTTCTGAGTGAAAATATGAATGTGCCTTTATTAAACTATGTGCAAAACATTTATTAATACAGTTTCTTCCCTGTGTGTTGCATTTCTAAGAGGCAGAAATCAAGCACAAGGAAACTGAACCTGTCTGATCCTGACAGCCACGGTGTAGCACTGTGGTGTGGATCTGGCACTAACAGGACACTGATTTCTCACGTGCATTTTGGAGGTGTACTGGAGCCAGGGGTGTGTGGCAGAGAGGGTAATTGCTCCCTAAAATAAGGCATCTACAAGAGGCTGGTTATTTGGATGCTGTCACTCCCTTTTTGTTCCAGAGTATCATATCAGAAAACAGTTTCATCATGGGACAAAAAAAAAAATCCTAGGAAGATGTTTTTGCAATCCCCACTGGATCCTGGGGGATTTCTACCCCATGTCCTGCACAATGGCTTCTGTTTGACATGGATTTGCATCAGCACTAATTGCCTTTTTCAGTGTCCTTTGTCCATGATGATTTCATTGCTTCAGGCCTGGCCTCCCACTCACCTTTTGTTTGTGTAGTTCCAGCTGCTTTTTACTCCCAAGCTTTAACCAGAGGGGAGGTAGAAAAGATGGCCTTCAATATTAAAAACGGATCTAATTTCCTTTGAATTGAAAGTAGAAGACTAAGGTGGAGTGACTCCTGAAGGAGATGACATTACATTTACCTGGTGTACTGTGTTGTGGGGAAGTTCCAGAGCCACAGGTGAGGTGTGAGGAAGCAGCAGGTGTGTTGCTGGCTGGGTGGGAGTTTAATGGTCTGCTTTTGTCCACACTTATGAGCTTGTCCTTGTTAGGGCTAAAAAAGACACCTTTTGTAAGATGTGGAAAGGAGTGAGGTGGCATGTTACCAAATGACTACAAATTGCCCTTGGGTTTTCCTGTGCTGGGAATCACAGCTGGCTGGTTCATGGCTTTACATTGTCTGAGACTAGAATTCATCACGTTGGTTTTTTGCCAAATATATTCTTAGTCACTTTTTCAACTTTATTTCCCTTGTCCTTTTCAGCATGTTCAGACCCCTCTGTGCCTTTGTATGTGCCCAGAGAGATATGTACAGGCTGGGGCTTTTTTGGGAGTTTGTTTGTGAGCCCAGATGTTGGAGTTTGCTGTTGGTGGAGCACTGAGTGAGCAGGAAAAAGCCATCACCTGGGTGTGTGCATGGTGTGGGTCCAGATTCCCAAACCCAAGGGGTGCTTTTTCTTTCTTTTAGAATACTACATTCAGTACATGAGCAATGCCTCCAGGTCTATTCTTTCCTGAAGCTCTGCAGACTGGGGGAGAAAAAATTTGTGATTTGATGGAGGAGGAGGCTGAGAGGTGGAAATTTTAGATCCTAGGATATGTTTTAAGATTGTTTCTCCTTTTTATATAGTTCTTGTGAAGGCTGCTTTTGGATGCTGACTGCTTCATTCTTCACGTATTTAACCACAGACAATTTGCTTTGCCTCCTGAGAGCGACACATCCCATAGTTTACTGAGTAGGTTATGCCCTGAAGTGAACTATTCATATACTGTAACCAGCCTAAAGATTACTGTCTGTGCTGGTGGCCTTCACCAAAAGAAGCCTGCTGATCCACAAAACATGGTCTGGATGCCTGCAGGCTCTCACATTGCCCTGATGGTGACATGGTTGGACTGGTGTTTTCTCCATAGAGCTGATTTAGTTTTGCAAGTTGCATGTCACTGGCACCATCTTTGGAGTTAAGGTGAAAATTGTTGCGTTTCCTGTGGACTGCAGCTGTGTGCAGTATCAAATATGACGTGTTGAGCAGAAGTGCAGAAAAGTGGCATTTTGTGTATCAGAATTTGTAGTGTGTACTATGTACATCTCTGTGTAACTTATGTAGATGTATGTGCGTGCAACAGGTTTGGTGCCCCTTGCGTGGCTCTGGTGATGAGAGCAACCTAACAGCACTTGCCAGGAGTGGGAGGAAGGTTTGTGGGGGGGTTATTGTGGTTTTGTGAAATTTGATAGCATATTTTTGTTGCTGTGTATTTAGCTCCAGTGTGGAATGAACATCTGGGGGAAAGCAGGGGTTTGGCAGGAGGGCTCAGTGGTAGGAGATTTCAAGGCTCTTGTTCCTTCAGTTAAGGTGTAGGAGGTCACAATGTATTTTACTGAAATGGGAGTAGTAAGTCTACGCTTGGCATTAGACATTTTCTTTTGGCAGAAGAAAAAAATTACAAAGGACAAGACTGGGGATTTCCTGTATCTTTAAAGCATCCTGCAGGGAAGTCTGGCTGGCTTTCCTGTGGCTACAAAGCCTGGGGGAATGTTGCTGTAGGTGTTCCCATCTTTCTTTACCTTGCATCTGAAGGGAAGGAGATTGGAAGAGCTGAGATTTGGCACACAGAAAAGGCTGTTGGTCTGGAGATGCTTAGGGTTTTATACTGCCTTAACCCTATTTTGCTGTTTTGTCCCCTGTGTTTGTTTCCATGCCTGAGCCTCAGCCTTGAGTTTTCCCACTTACTGGCATTTTTTTCTTGCACATTTCTTCTGAAGTGTTGATACAGTTAGTAGTCAGCCATGCTTTAGGATGCTGTGATGAAGGGTGAAGTGAGAGTTCAGTGTGTTACCACAAAGTACTGACCAAATTAGCTTCTCAGGGTTAAGCTGGTCAGGGGGTGCATTGCAGGGAGGGAGGAACTCAGGCCAGTTGTGCTTTCAGTCCTGGTTGAACACTCAGTGCATTACTGCTCAATTGGGACTAGTTTCAGGGTCCATTTGAGCCTGGCACAAGCATATATCAAGAGTGCAGAGGGGATTTAATTGGACAGGTTTATCCCTTTAACAATTCTGATAGCCCTGAGATTTCCCTTGCAGGTTCGTGGTGAATGGAGTCTTTGTAAGGTTTCTGGTCCCTGATAGGAACAATAAAAAGTGCCACCTGTCTGACAAGCTGCAAAAATTGGCATACAGCAAAGCATCTCTCAGCCCAGTTTAGAGTATCTCCCCACTCCTTCCTCTCTCAGCAGCAGAGGCACTGATTTCTGTCATGGTATGGGCTGGTGGAATATCATCAGGAAATCTTCCCTCCTTCACTGCTGGGGTTGTTGCTGTCCTCTGGTCTTGATAGCAGGCAGCAAAAGGGGTCAGCATTCAGCAGGAAGAGCCCTGGGGTTTTACTGGATTTCTTTGTTTCTGGCAGAGCAAGGTCCTGTTGCCATCTCCCTGCAGAGCTGTCTAAAGGATGTTGAACCAGGTGCTCACTGGCCAAGTCATCGAAGTGTTTAACTGGAAAGGAGAGGGAGCCCCTCCTGAGATGCAGTGCACATGGGGTTCACATTGGCTGGCAGCATGTGGTGCCAAACCCTTGAGGCTCTCCCTCCTGCAGTGTGGTACAGCCCTGGCTTTAACTTGAGGGGGACTTCTGGGCATGTCAGAAGGCATGTCCCAGCTAAGGGACACATTACCTGTCTTGCCTAGACAGCAAAATGGGGTAGGAGAGAGGGAATAAACATAGCTCAGGTGAGCTCTGACACAGCCTGTGGGCTTTGTGAGATGTGGGGCTTAATTGCTTCATGTACTCCTGAACCATTCCAGCTGCATGGCCACAGACAGCAGCTCTTGAGTTGGTGAAGTAAGGACCACAGCCACCAACCTTGCACGTGCTGAAGTACAAACCATTTAAAGGCAGAACCTCTGTTTTCTTATTTTGTAGTGACAAATCCAGCCCTCTTCCCACTTCTTTGGTAATTGCTGGTTGGTAGTTTTTGGTTTTAATTCTATTTTTAATTTGCTCCTAATCAAATCCTGGCTGACAGTCCCCGTGTGTGTGTTTGTTTGTTCATTCATTCATGCACGTGTGTGTGTGTGTGTGTCTTCTTCTGCCTCACAATTGTTCTTGTGCTGGACCTGCTCCAGTAATCCAATTTGAATCCAATCTCCCAGGTCTGGAATTCTCATTTACGGATTGCAGAGGGGAGTTAAACAATGCCCACGCACCAGGATGGGGGTTGATTGTCTAATCTAATCAGGGACAATCAGATGTTTGTAACAAGTCTATCAAACCTGTATTGGGCCAGTTTGCTGAGCAATGTAACCAGCTTTCTTAATAGCACTAACACAATTTAGGGCTTCCTACACTTTCATGCAGATTACATTGAACGTTTCCCTTTCTTCTCCCATGAACACTTGGCGGCAGCCCAGCCTGATGGGTTTTACAACTTGGTGAGCTCAGAGGGCTGGGTGCCCTCTGGGGCAGCAGAGCTTTGCCAGGACCCAGGAGGTCCAGCACTGCCACACACTGAGGTCCTAGGATCATCCAGGTTTGTGGCACACATACAAGGAATGGATTCAGTATCACCAGTGCATCTGGAGTCATGGATGGGGGAGTAAGTCTCCATCCATAGCAGATCTCCAGCCTCATGCATGGCTCTTGGTAAAGAACAGATGAAGAAACCTTTGTCCTCTCTTGCCCTTGGCAGACTGAGGCTGTTATGAGGCTGTTGTTTCTTGTACTTGCTGTAGGAAGTCTGGACAATTATTGTTTAAAGAAAACACCTGTCTGGGGTTTTTTTTTGTCTGTTTTTTGTTAGTTTGTTTTCTTCAATGCCCTTTCAGGGCCTGAAGCAAAAGAGGAGGCAAAACCAGCTCTGAGAACAAGATTATGTCCCTTAGTATAGCTCTCCAACTCAGAGTAGAGCTTCCTTACTGTCCTGGTTTAGGGCAAATTTGGGAGAAAATCTCCAAAGGAGTTCCTCCAGAAAGCACTCAAGTGGCCCCTCCCCAGCTAACCAAGAGCAAAGGAGAGCTCTCTCCTGCTGTCCACTGCAGACAACCCAGCCTGTGTGAAGGATGCAGGGGAGCAAGTGTAGTCTCTGATAACAAACTCTGCACCTCTTCTCTCCCCCTTCACTCCTGAAACCAGTCTTAAAGCTGCAGAACTCAGTATCCTGCACAAACAGAACAGACGACTGGGGATAAAAGCATCATAAAATCACCCCAGGACACTTTCTTACCCTGTCCAAATAGTTGCCTGACTTTGCCCTTCCTGAAGACAAAAGTATCCATCTGCTCCCTTACCCTGTCCAGAGGTGAGCTGGTTCTCATGCTCCAGGTCTGTACCACTTAGCTCTGCACTCGCTGCCTTTGCCCGGGGATTTATTTTAGGCATATGGCTCCCTCCGTGCCCCGGAGCATCTTCCCTGCATGCACTCATCCCATCCCCGAGACAGGAGGGACCGGGCTCGGGTCACAGCCGTGCTGGCAGCTTTAGCTGGGCTTTTAGCCTGAGCAGAGCCTGGCCTCTCTCTGAGTGCTGCCAGGCTGCTTTGCACGCACGGGCAGCAGGAGTAGGAGCTCCCCGGATTGGGAGCTAACCTTGGAGGGTTTAATTACTGTGCGTGCCTTGTCTTCCTATGCTCTGTACCCCAGGCTGTGAGGAACCCAGACACCTCTGAGACCAAGTGAAGAGAAGGATGAAATAGTCCTTGAAGGGTGTTTACTTCCTTTCCTTAAACTGTTATGGATTCGACAGCAGTTTGCATGTTGTTTTTGTTTTTCCTGGTTTTTTTTCCAGCCCCTAGCAGAGGTGGAGGAGATTAAAGCCATTGGTGTGGGCAGGGGATTTGCAGCAGTTGGAGTGCTTGGCTGTCTCAAAACTCACGTCCTTCAGCTTGGTCCTTACCCTCTCAAGGTCCTGAGGCCTGGCAGTGCTCTAAGAGGAGGGATTTGGGGGTGGTTGAAAGGGTAAAAGCAGATGGGTATGACTTACTGGTCTATCTGTGAAGATATAGATATAAATTGGTAAGTGATGCAGAAGAGGAGGAGGTCTCTGAGGGAATTAGTGCTAGGGAAGGGAGTTGCAGTTCAGTTCTTTATAGAACAACCTTTAAACGTGATTGGGCATATATACTTGCAATGATAGCAAAATAAAAGAAACCATGTCACTGAAAAAGGGATTTATTTGAATTTTCTTGGTTAATTTTGGCATGAAAAAATGCATTTCCATGGCAGTTTGGTACCTAGAGTTGCTTCCTGTGACTTTGTAATCTGTGCATGGTGAGAGAGGGTGAGAAGGAACTCCTTATTTCCCCAGGGTTGCCTGTAGGTTTCTGTGAGTGTGTGCTTCTGCACTTAAGAGATGTGCTCCCAGTCCCTGAGGGTTCAGCCCCTGCCCTCCCTGACACTGTACATCTTCAGAGAGCTCTCCGAAGCCCAAGATCTTGGGCAGAAAAATCTCCAACCAGTTTATTCTTGGTCAATGTTTTTCCCCTTGAATATTTCAGATACATCATTTGGGGTGGAAGACTCATATTGAATGGGAGTAATTGATGGGGGACAGTGAATCATTTTGAGTTTATTTCAGGTGGAATAAGGATTTTCTTTTTTAAGGGTTTCATCCTCAGGCTTAACTAATAATCAGTTATTTGTATAGTTGTGTTTACAGACAGGTAGTGAAGTTAAAGCCGAATGAGTGAGGGGGTTGAGGCTTGGTCCTGGGGATTAATAGACTTGCATGAAGCTATTTTGTCTCAAAAGCTGTCTTCAAATCCCACTTTTTTTTTTTTTTACCCCTAAAGGAAGTAGATTTAGCAAGTTTCATTTCTGCCCACAAACCCCAGATCAGTTTTGGCAGAGTTTATCTCAGTAGGTCTCTGCACAGGAGGGACTTGAGAAGTAGGGCTGGCTGCTGGTGAGGAGCAGGAGGCAGCCCCCAAGGTGCCTTGCATGATGAGTATTTAGCTTGGCTCTGGGCATGTGGTGCTGTGCTGATACTTGAGCTGGCACAGAGTGTGCCCCCTGCCCTGGGATGGTGCCCACCAGGACCCTGCTTTCTGTCCCACATGGATTTGCTTTGCATCCACTGAAGCTTTCATGGATCCAGTCTGAAATCCATCAACATCCCGCCTTGCCCCAGAGCAAGGAGCTATTATATATTCCCAAAGCAGCTGATGTCCATTAAATGTTTGAGTGACACTACAACAATGTGTAAAATATCAGTGATAAGGATCTAGCAAATCTTAATAAAAAAAAAAAAGGCGACAAGAATGTAAATTGCACATACAATTGTGATAAAGAGCCAAAGATAACATTAAAGAGATTGTATCAATTTAATGCAAGTTTCTTGCCAAAGCCTGTCATCTGCTCTTTGAAGAGGAGTTGTTGGGAGCCTTGATATTCCAGCAGACAATGCTCAAATCATCCCAGTGCTCTGGAGGGGCCATTCCAGCCAGCGTCTGCTTGCTGAGGATTAATGGAAACCTTTCCTGCCTCTACAATAAAAATAATGTTCCTTGAAAAAAATAAAGTGCCCTTCTGCCTGCTGGCCTTTGGGTCCCTCAAAATGCAATTAAAAAGCAGCTTAATACAGCCTTGCAGTGAGAAATCTGTCAGTGTTCAGCAGCATGAGCTGAAGTGAAAGCAACATGAAAAGATTGCGAGCAAAAATATTTAACTGTGGTCCTGCCTGGTGGTGGTCGTGGAGCCACCGGCTGAACTGGGATGTGAGGGGTTGGAACTGGGGTAACTGGGGGAGCTGAAGCAGCTTCATAGAGCTGGGCTGTAGCAGTGCTGGTGAGGGCATGGGAGCTTCTCCATAACCCAGCCTGGTGTGTGTCTCTACTTGCCTGTCCCTGCTGCTCAGCTGTTTTGCTGCTGTATGGTCTTGGCTTCTGCCTCTCCTCTGCTCTTTGGGTTGTGCTACATCCTTGAAGGTGGGCAGGTGCCAGCAGTAAAGGCTATTAGAAGTGCCCTACAGGTTTGATGGAAGGGGTAACTCCAGTTGTCTGTGAAGGGCTGCCAGCTGTAGGTTAGTATTGTGCCTGCCAAAATGTCTTCCCAAAATTTTAGGGATAATAATGGGAGTTAATTTTAAATGGTGGTTGGCTTTTTTATTTTTTTTTCCTACAGGCATGATAATTGAAAAAAAAATGCTTTTAAGTAAACCTGGTAATTCCATAGCAAGGGGGGGATTATAAGGGCTGGGAGTGAAAAGCAAAGGCCAGGCTCCAGTGACTGCTGGGTTTTGCCACTGCCAAGTGAGCTACTGTCTTTGGCTGTCCCTTGTTTGTCACTTGTGTGCTGCTACCTGCACAAGGGTAAGTTGAATCCCACTCCAGCTCTACACAAAGAGCTGCTGGAGCAACGGCAGCTTGATGGGAGTAGTGCTGGGAGCAGTGTTTCAGCTGGAAGCCAGTAGATGGCACAGCTTTTATATCAGCTAATTATATGTAGGGAGCCAACGCCGGGCCGGGCTGCTCCTGTCGCAAATCTTAGTTAGCCATGCCTCACTATCCACTCAAACAGATGAAGATGTCTCTGCTGGCCTGCTTGTAATTGAGGAAGTTGGATAAGATATGGAAGGTGTTGAGCTTGTCAGCATTGCAGGGCAGTGGGAAACCGTGATGGGGAAGAGGAGACGAGGAGACAAGAATCTTGTGCTAGGGTGAGTGTGGGGGCAGAAAAGCAAAATTCAAGTTAGTGGCAGTGTGGTTTCCCAAATCCATTCCAGCAAATGTTGTATTCCCTTAGTGTAGATATATTTGACTGCTCCAGCTTTATGCATAGGGAAACTGAGGCCTGGAGAGATCATTCATTGTCTTTGATACACCCGGGAATAAGAGCTGTGCTTCCTAATTAAGTTCTGGAACTTTTAGCTACAAGGTGTCCTTCACGCGTGATTAGGACAATAGCATCTCCCCAGAGCTGCGAGTTCCTTCTCTTTAGCTCTCTTCCTATTTGGTGCTATTGTTCCCTGGCCACTTCAGGCCTTGAATGTGAATTTTTTTAGTAGTTTGGCAATTTTCTGTACCCTTTTGAAAGAGTAAGAGTTGAATGCATCCTAAATCTTCTCCCTGTTTGATGTTGCCCACCTGTTTTGCAGCTCCCCTCAACCAAAGCAGCCCTGTGGCCTGTTCAGGGATGAGCATGTGGCTGTTGCTGGAGAGGTGGCCCTTGGACTTGGGAGGGTTTCTCAAGTGCATTAAGACAGCCCTGACACAGGAGGGGGGGGCTGCCCATCCGCCTGTGCCCCTGTCCTGGGAGATGTGCAGAGACCCCAGCATTAGAAGCAATCTTTCTTCCTATCTTCTGCCTGCTGAAGAACTTCTTTTCATGATTGAAATTGATTCTTGCAAGTGGATGGAAAGGATATATCCCAAGTTTTGAGGGCCTGGTGTGCATGTAGAATGTAAACCAGAGTGTATGTATGTGAGGCTGTAAATAGAGTTGTCGCTCTAAAGGAAATAGGGTTTCTTGCACTTGTCAGATCATTTTAAAACCGTTTTTATTACTAGATTACATTCTGAGATAAAGTTTAATGTAGCTAAAAAGAGGAAAGGTGTAGGATTTGACTGCAGATTAGGAAACACACTTAAAACTTATGAAGAGTTTTTGAACCTTAGCTGAGGGCAGGCTGTTTACTTCAGGGTTTTTATCCAGGGCATCTCCTGCCCATTACATTTAAAGGATGATCTCTTGGTTCTGGTACAAACTCTGCCCTAGCAATGTCACCTTTTGTAATCAAGCCATGACATAACAGGCAGACACTGGCACAGGAGCTGCAGCTCGTGAGTCTGTGTCCTGTGTGTGGGGCAGAAACCCTTCCAGGGCTCCCAGCTGGGAGTCCTGAGGAGCTCCATGTTCCCTGAATGTGGCTCTTAAACAACTGCCATAAGGATTTTGTGTCAAAACTGAGGATCAATCCTGGCATGTGTTGACTTTGTTCTTCCCATTCTCTTCCCCATGACCATTGATCCTAAAATATTTTGCTCTAGATAAATCTTTTTTCTGTGCTCTTACTTTTAGCACTACATCTGCAAGCAACAGAAAATACTGTGTAGGTGCCAATTCTTAGGTATTCCTTGCAGATACGAATAACATCCCATTTTCTAACCCAGCCTCTTCTGTCTTTTCCTCCTGGTTGTCCCTAGTGGTATTTGTCTACCTTTTATATGTACCAGTGGCAAAATTAACAGGGTGTTGTACTCTTGATGCAGCATGACAGAGAAAACAGCAGTCATCTCCTTCTGCCAGACTTGGGCTTCAGAGTTGTGTTGGTTTGCATCTCCCTGCTCCCTCCCATCCTAGTTTAGGGGACTGTAGGGCACATCACAGACTGGATGCTGGAAGAAGCAGCAGCTTTGCAAGTGCCACCTGAACTCCACAGCTTCTTGCAGGGCAGAGATAGCTGGAGCGTCAAGGAGAAAGCTGGCTTTAACCCTGAGACTTGCACAGACCTATGTTTACCATAATACCTGGCTATTAAAAAACTAGATTTATTTTGCACGCAGACTAATGCAGGAAGTCTGCATGCACTGCCTTGACATTAGAGTTCTTCTGTCTCTCCTACTCCCAGCCCCATCTCAAGCCCAGAACCTCTGCAAGGTCCCATTCTAAGTAGCTGCTCTTCTCCCTCTCTGCTGAGCATCCCTAAAAACCCGAGCATAATAGCATCCCTGCTAATTATATCACTGCAGATTTATTTCATGGTAATATTATAGCTGGCCTCAGGCATCACCACTATCATTGGAAAACATCGAACGATCACAGCTTCTTAGCTGCCTCCATTAAACCTGGGAGAAGCGTCTGGGCCTGTTTATAAGTTTGTGTTTTGATGAGAGCCAAGGATTGATGAGCTGGTGGATGCGAGATTTGC